>NC_056728.1:1181248243-1181473243 GCF_019279795.1 Protopterus annectens | reverse complement strand
TTGACTTGTATCTAAGGTAATACATTTTAATTTATTTAAATGGTTGGATGCTTTTATAGGTTATATGTGTATTTATATATATATATATATATATATATATATATATATATATATATATATATATATTAACCTTTTTAATTATTACATTTCATTATCCGGAACTAACAGGGGAGTTATAGCTGAATATTTGTATTCTTGTTTCATTTGAGTTTTGTATTTCACTCTCTTATTATGTAGTAAGAGTAATCGAGTGAAAAAATGTTTTTGAATGAGTTGCTTTTGAGTTACGCATGGAACATCAGCTGATCGCTGATCATGTGATTTTTCTGTACTTACTATTTAAATCTGTAAAGTATAAGTGTGTATGGATCTGAAGAAGTTGCTGTATATACGACAACGAAAAGCGCTTCATTAAACTGTTAACCTTGTCGTCGAGTCTTGCCTTTGCTGTTTGATACTTCATTTTATCGTATTTTATCAGTTTGTCTTGGATTTTGTCAGTACAGTACATGTAATCTTTTTTTATAACAATAAAGGGTGTACACACTTAACAATCTGGCTATAACTGTTGGTGGGGGTGGGAGGCTGAGAATGAAAGTACCTTATGTGCTTATCATTTTAAACTGGGACTAGATTTTGTGTGTGTGTGTGTGTGTGTGTGTGTGTGTGTGTATATTTGTGTGTGTGTAAATTAAATTGAATACTTTACTACTGGTACTGTGTGTGTGAAATAAATTGAAATATGTTACTTTGCTCATTATTATTATTTGACACAGACATCTGAGAAAGATGCAGTCAAATAATGTAGCTATTAATTGTTGGGCTATAATTTCCATGGATAAAAATGACTGACCCTTCTGAGATGATAAAGTTAAAAAGTCATTAGTTTGTCTTTGTGGGACTAGTGTGTATTTGTATGAAGCAAATTGGAATACTTTAATGTGGTCAAAACTTTTATTACAATCAGAAATGTAATGTGTGCACCAGTAAATAAAGTGGTTATAATTGATGAGCACAGATATTAGTGGATTATAATGATTGCAGTTTGAGTGGACTTTTATTGTTGAAATGTTCCAGAATGGGTGCATTTATCATTATTGGTTAATACATTCTGTTGCACTGCTTACTGGAAAAAAATGTTCAAAACTACAAATGGAATACACACTCCAACAAAAGTTGTTTGTTTACTTATTTATTTCCTTTTGCTTACTAGGAAAGTCCGTCTGGGAACTGAAATGCCCATTTTCAGTGGAGGCTTGGTGAAAAAAACTCTAGAACAAGGATAGAAATACTTTTTTTGACAATTCAAAATCAAAACTGTCAACAAACAGTATTTATAAACTGTCAAGAAACATTATTTACAAAGTATTTCAAAGCAAACTCCAGTCACCAAAGCCCTGGATGAGGGAAAGACAGTGAATACCCCCTATCTTGATCTAGCCAAGGAGTTTGACAAAATGCCCCACTCAGGTATTATACAGAAACTCTCCTAGTTGGGAATTAACCCCTACTTTACCAGATGAGTAGCCAACTGGCTCAGCAACAGGACACATGCTGTCAAAGTGGGAACTTCACCGCTAGCAAAAGACCAGCCACCAGTGGCATACCACAGTGTCCTGTGCTGGGCCCCCTTATGGTTTGGAATTTATTTCTCAGAAGTCCAGGCAAACTTGGATAGCCTGTGGCTGACCACGTTTGCTGACAATTGTAAACTGGGAGTGATCAGTGAGTCCCTAAGTGATGTTAATATATAGCAGACAGTGTTAACAGAGACAAATGATTGGTGCCAAGGCCATGGATTAATGCTAAATACAAAAAATGCATTATTATTCCCTTTCAAAAAGCTGAAATCCCTGCTAATTATGTTATAGACAGCACACTCCTAAGTGTAGGTGCAGTGGTATGTGATCTGGGTGCACAGGTTGATAGCAATCTGAACTTTGACCACCACATATCCACAGTAGTACGATAATTCTTTTATGTGGCAGATCTTATTAATAAAGACATCATATCTAGATCTAAGGATGTTATAATTCCATCATACTCAGCCCTCATCAGACCAATAATTGAGTACAATGTTCAGCTTTGCATGCACCTCCCAAGACACCTACAATAACTGGAGATAAATAAAAGGTTTCTCACCAAGAAATTACAGGGTACACAAAGCAAGTCTAACGTGGCAAGACTGAAAGCTCCATCACTGTATTCTGTCTCCTGCAGGATGCTAAGGGGTGACCTGTGCCTGGCTTACAGGGAAGTCTCTGACCTGGCCCTGATGCAAATGCTTCACACTAGTAAATCAAACTGCAGGAGGGTCACTCACTCCAGGGATCTTAACCTAGCCTCTTATATGAACAGATCATACTGGGCAGATAGATACATCTCCCAAAGACTACCACTTCTCTGAAACAAGTTCCAAGTCATGTGAAACAGAGCCCCTCCTGGTCCTCTTCAAAGGCAATCTAGATCAATGGATGGGTGACTGCAAATTAACTCCTGAAATGGTGCCCATGTCCCTCCTGGACAGAGGAAGTCGGTATTAACTACCATAGATGCTTACTTCTGCAAACTTCATGCTCCTAACCACCAACAACTGGGGTAACTCAAGATAAATATGGCAAGGTTTGTAAAGGCTATAGGGCTGTTAGCATAGTAAGCTCCTATGAACCTATGAACCTGTGAGTCATGACAAAATGCTGAGTAGCACTGCAAAGTATATCAACAAGGCTTAGTCTGTGATTCATAAATGTTTACTATAATTGGAAAGCCTTAGCATGGCTGTTTCCCACCCTCACAGTAACCCTTCCAAGTCTTAGACTACTTTACTGTTGAGGTATTCTGCTTATGGTAGCCACAGCATGGAGAGTGTTCGCACACTCAGATCTTCTTGGTAATGCATCATTCTGGTAGACCAGCTAATTTAGTTATCCTATATTGACCTAGTTAATTCCATTAACTAGACTCATTAAAGACAGAATGACAGCCATCTCAGAGGTGCTGGGATCTGGAATGTTACAAGGCATTCAAGTACTTTTGCCTCAGGTATGCATGCGACCTGATCAGTGTGTGCAAAAGACTGTACGATTTGCGACATACCTTTTCTGATCATATGAAGAGGGGCAGGATGGAGTTCTCAGAATAAGCATCTGAATTATGTTTGAAGCTAGTATTAAGTAGTATCCTAGCATTGCCAAGAATGATGCTTCAATACAAGCGAAAGATAATTGACTTTAATTATTGGCTCATTTACTGATGCCATTTTAAGGTAATCCAATATACACCAGACTAGAAGAAGATGACAGTAGCTTTGCTAAGAAATTGCCTGTGTGTCTCTCCTCATGGTTTCCATATATTGGCAAAGACTTTTTCTTCCCCATAAGTTCTAAAAAGAGCAGTTGCCTTCCTGCCTTCTGTATTAATGTGTGATAACCCTAACCCTAACCCTAACTCTGCCCCTACCCTCAACTCTAACCCTACATCTTACCTTCAAGAAAAAAACCTTATCACAACCCTGCCAATATGCAGACAAATTTGAGGCTAGTGTTATGGGAGGTTTTAGTGTTAATAATGGGAAATGAAATATTTTTCCTTTCTCAATATTATTTCATTCAAAGTTTTTTTGGGTTCAGTATTGTTTATGTTTGAACTTTTTGTTGGTGCTTTCAATTTGACATTAAAGTAGTTTGATCATACAGAGTAAAATTATATATATATATATATATATATATATATATATATATATATATATATATATATATATATATATTATATAGGGGGTGATTATATAGGGGGTGCAGGGGGCTTGCCCCCCTGCTTAAAACATTCAGGTAGGTTATTTGTGTAGTTTATTTTTGTTATTAGATGTTTGAACTTTTAAAAGTTCGATCATATGGTGTCAACCATATGACAGTCGAACTTTTGAAAGTTCAGTTATCTAATATAGATCCTCCTAATCCCCTGTCAGTCCAGTTATACAGCATAATGCTCCCCCCATTACATACTATGGCTTGAGTAACAACAGTATTTTCTTACTAAGGTAATCAAGATCATTTCTACTTTGAGCAACTTGGACTGCCTTAAATCCCTCTCAATCATTTTTATGTCCTATTGACTATTGAAAGGGGACCTCTGCTTAACCTACAGAGCAAGGATCTAATCCTGTGCAACATCCCTCTCACCCACAAAAGTAATACTATCCTAAGGACCCACTCAAGAAATATGAACTTCTAGCATAATAAAAATAGGATTTGTAGGCATGGTAGATATCCATTACACAGAATACCTCTTTTACAAAATGGAATCACCGTAGATGTAAGGCATAAGAGTTCCTTGACCATTTTATGCGCTGGATGACAACTATAACTACACCCCCAGTCTGGCCCCTCAAACTGTTATTGAAAGTTTATGTTACTATGTCTAAAGTAATTGATCTGGATGAAGGTCTGGTATCAATTCATGTAGTGGTAAATTCAATATGGGATAAGATACCTAGGCTACAAGGGGTCCACCAGTTAAACAGACTAGTATTAAGATATGAACCTGTAAAACTATAGTATTTAGATGGAAATTGCAATTTTTCAGCAGTGAAAAAAAAAAGAAGATATAATTATTTGGGGTGATAAGGGGTACTACGCTGCACCACAAAGAAGAAAGTGTTTTGTAAAACAGAAAAAAGAAAGGGGTTATGGATGATTAACCCAATTCTTTATTTTGCTTTATTTGCTTTGGAGTCTAGAAAGCAGCAGGAAAAGAAAATGAAAGATTGTTGGGAAGGTTTGTTGAGTTTGGGTATGGGAACTATTAGAAAGTGATAAGTAAACAGAAAGGAATCAGTGCATATAGACTGGGAAATGGAAGAATATAATAAAAGTGTGCAGTATGCAAAATAGATAAAAAGAAAGTGATACACAGAAGAAAACCTTGGTGTGAGAATTATGGATCTGTGGGAGAATTTATAGGAATGTGTAAAGAAACGAAGGAGTGAGAAAGGTTAGATAAGATGAAGTAATGGAAAACTTTTTTATTTACGTTTTTTATTAAATGATTTACCAGTTAACATGTTGATAAAGTGTAAACAAAGGGAAGGAAAATGTATTACATGCGTGGAAAGGAAGAGACTACTAAACACATTGGTATGGGCTGAGTTAAGGAAATGAATGTCTGAAATGCTAAAATAAAAATATGAAAAAAAGAAGGAGGGGCTGAAGTGCATTTCCAAATGCTTTTGTATAGGGAGTATGGATTATAAGAATAGGAAAAGGTAAGGAGAACAGATAAGATGATTCTTTTCCATGTGTACGGTATATGGTGCATGCTGAATGCTAGAAGTCAGGAACTGTACTGTTCAATAAAAAGTGGGAGGTGAATAGTGTTGAAATTAATGTTATGCTTATGAAAAAAGAGAAATGAGTGTTTGTTTTACATATTTCTAGTTTGTTTTATTTTATTTTTGAGATGAAAACTGCTGATTTTTTTCTTTTTTAACAAATGATATAAATATGTAAATATGCAAATATGAGTTGCAGATTTGAGGTATATAAATAAAGTGGCCCTACTCTTTTTTAATAGGTAATCCAAAACAGCACCTTGTACCTGGTTGTGTAACAAAGTGGCAAACATATCAATCACATTCTCTTTGGTGTTGCTTTATAATCAGTTTTGCAGAAATATTGCTACTCTGTTTATGCAAACAGCAAGTAATGAATGAGGGGGAGAATAAAACCTCTGACCCAGACCTCATTTTTGTGACATTGATTTGTTAAATGCTGTGCACTAGTCTGATTCATTCAGTGAATATAGACGCATCATTTCTTTCTAGTTTCCAATGATTCTTAAATAAGCTGACCCCTACTGTTTTCAATTGCAGTGGGTGTTACAATTTGGGAATTAAATACTGAAGCAGGTACTTTGAATAATATATTATGTTTAAACAGCACAATATTATTTTGCCATTGACCAAAATGATTGAATTTGTTTCCAAACTGGGGCAGCATTCTGCAGCTATCCAGTATAGTATTCAAACCTACAATATAAAGTGAGCATCATTGACCTAAAAGTGTAATAATGCATATATTCTGGTTACTTCATTGGCTGTAAGAAAACATGTGCCAGCACTTGTAGGCAAATCATTTCCATAAGAGAGAAGATATATTGTTAGCTGTGGTAATCAATATTATTTGCTGTATATCCTTACTCAGCCTAGGTAATTGTTTTGTTTTCATGCATTGCCATTAACTGCTTGAGGCTGTATGCTTCAGTTATTTTTTTTAGTATAATATACACTTGGGAGGGACAGAATAAATTTAGTTGCTTTGCAACAACAAGGAGAAGGCTTCTACAAGATCTGGAGTGGTAACAGTACTGGCTGGAGAGATGGTTTGAAATTTATCACTTGTCACATGCCTTTATCCAGTATGACATGTCTCAGCTTCTGTACATGAAAGAAATGTTTTATTCAGCACTGTAAATTCTAATAAGCTCATCATACATTATTCATTTATTTCATCAAGAAATAGACCCAGCATAGTAATGCCCTGCCTACCCATTAAGTAATAATATTTGTGTAGATATGCATATGTATATAAGGTGCTGGTATGTAGTATATACTTATATTAAAATGCACACTGTATGAGACAAAGGATGTTAACAGAATTAGATTTTTGATTTCATACTGTAAATACATTATACATGCAGATATATCAGATGTTGTTATTAGATTCTGCATGGAAGAGTATAATGCTTATTTATTGCATGGAACCATATAATGCTTACTTATTGCATGGTTAAGACAAAGGTGCACATGCAGAGTGCTGAAGCAGTATTGCCAAGGGCTGTTTTCTGTGCTGCTACATATCAAAGTTGAAGCCAAAGCAAAAGTGACCTAATTATAAAGGTAAACAAATATTTCTCAATATTGGGCTGTTTTATTCCATTTTTTCCTGTCATAGCTTATACAGCATTAATTTAATTTAGTACCACCGTGGGGATGTGTGAGTGCCACAGAATTTTTTGCAATTCTGCGCCTATTTATTTATTTAAGCATCATATTTGAACAGCTTCAAAGAAGTAGTTTATCGATTTTACAGGATTTGAGGCAGTTTAGTTATTTTCATAATTCATTTTCTTTTTCGTTGGGTTAAAAAACATGCATAACTGTAGATCCTTCCTGTGAGTTGTGTCTTCTATGAATTTTCCATGTTTATTTTTGCATTCCACAGCAAGTTGCTACTCTTATGTAAGGGAATGACTTGCAAATCCTTACCACAGTGTCTTTTTTACAATGGAAAAGCTAGATTTAGAGAAGAAGTAAAACAAAGGGGTACTAAGGGTAGACATTCATTTACTAGAATTCGTATATATATATATATATATATATATATATATATATATACACATAAACATTATCAATAAAATAATTTTTCCTCTTTGCTTTTACGAATCTAAGAACTGCACAGGATTTGAAGTTCTGATGTAGTTTGATAGCTGGCATAGTCTAGGGAAAACACAAAAGACAGAAAAGAGCAACTCTGTGTATTTGTTTTTTTCATTTACATTTGATAACATCTGAAAGACAGTAATGTCTCCCTTAAGAGAACATAGCAGACCACTATATATTCAGTTTATTACACTGACTATTGTATGTGTGTACCAGTATGACAGCATATCAAAAACTTACTTCCATCTCAGTGTATCAAATATATTTTTGTGTCCAGATGGAGACGTTATTTTATGTTATATCTAATAAAATGATAAAACTTATTATATAAGGTTGCATTTGCCTTGTAAGAAGGAAACTAATCTAGTATGTATTAGTTTATAGTTAAATGGCCTTAATCTATTTAAGATTAATGTAACATATTTCTGGTCAGAATTTAGATGGGAAGCTGGAAGTATGTGAAGATTGTTAACATTTACCTCCTAAACTTGTTAAGGAATGTTGGGCACTATGAAAACAGGATGGAAGAGTAGTTTAATTCTGAATAATTATATTAAATGTATGGAGCAGATTATCAAATGGATGTAGTATAAATATTTTAAATGTTAATCAGTCCATAGATAGTCCTTCATTTGGCCTCAGTTTCAGTAGGATTTTTGAATCAAATAATTATACATAATTATGCATTTATTTACCATGGCTTTGTAAACTTACATAAGCACACATATATATACCCTTACATGTGTGCGTGTGTGTGTGTGTGTGTGTGTGTGTGTGTGTGTGTGTTTGCATGTGCATGTGTTATGTTCTGTTACTTCTGTAGGAAAATCAGAATAACAGGTTACTAAATTAAAAACATAGTATATCAGTATTAAAATCAAGTCCATTAAAAGTTATATGTTTTTCAATATTTCATTTTGTTCTGGAGCCTATATGATGAAGTTTAAGATGGGCTATATTTATATTATCCTTTCAGTAAAAACCCTTCATTTCTTGGTTATTAAGCAGATGATGACACCTCTAGCATGCCAATCTTTTGTTACTGATGAATTTAATACACATCAACAAGTGAAATGGCATCAGAAATAGTTGGGTCTAGGGCTCTAAACCTCTTCTGCAACATCAACAGAATGATTTAGAGGGACATGTATATCTCATAGAGGATACTGCTGCTCTGGAACAGAGTCCCCATCCACAAAAAACAAAGTTCATCCTTAACTGTGTTCAAGTGCATCTTGGATCTATGGGTGGGAAACAGAAAATTTACCCTGGACTGTCCCCATCTAGTAATGTATAAAAACTGCTTAAATGCTTTTACCATGCATGGCTCCCCTAAAATTATTTATGGTATAATCCCAGTTATTTTCATAGGAGGTGTTATATATTTATCAAACATGACATGGATAAGGCCAATATTTAACCAAATGGGATAGGCTAATTTGAGCACAAAAGGGAAATTGATTAGGCTTAAAAAAAATCTATGAACCTGTACAAAACATTTGATTGATTCATTTGCAAATAGGGCTACATATATGTCTCGGTCTTACTGAAATGTCTGAAGCATAATTTTATGCATAAAGAAGTAGAGTATTTTCTATTTTTTCATGTTTAAGAACTGCTGACACATAAGGAGGTAGAATGGCATTCTTTACCTCTTATTACTATTTATTAAGTTATAGTACATGGGTACCTTATCGGTGCTGACTAATTCTTCCATTTATGCAAGATTATCACCTGTCTCTAACACTTTGACTTTCTAATGTAACTGTTTTGAATTATCTATTTAAATTTATATCTCATCCCTCTTTATTAATTTCCTAAACCACATATGTCATTAGAGTTTTAGGAAAGTGTCAGCATAATTCCCTATGTGCTGTCTACGACAAGAAAGGCAAAAAATGTTCGTTCAGCAGTTAACTATATTCAGTAGATACAGTGAATTCCTTTTACTCTCACAGTGCCCCTGAATCATTAGCATCTTGAAAAGCATGTGGCTATATTTATAAAGAAAAGACAGTAAATGTATTAATCCAGCTCTAATGAGGAAAGGGGGTGATAGAAGTATACTACAGAAGACTCGCTTTTTGTGACAATAGATAATGTCCCATTTATTTCTTATAGTATGCCTTATACTCATAGCATTAAGCAAGACATAACTGCTTAACCAGTGACTGTTGCTTTGATGCTGCCTATCTTCTGGGGAGTATGAGCAGTTTATTATTTCTCTAACAAGTCACAAATACAATTATCACATAATACTGCATATAACACAGACTGGGAAATGGCATGATAAAGTCATAATTCTAATATGTAAGGTTTGAGCTATTGGATATTTCCACTAAACAATATCATATGAACTGTGACCCCTAATAATGGCTTCAGGCAAATCATGCAGCACATATAACATAAAGCAAACAAAAGATGAATATTCAGTAATTTTGTCTGCATTAATGTATGATAAGTCCAGATATTATAAAATAGTCCATATTCCTTGCCCAGTATATAGGAGTTCCTGCCATGTTATCATAACCAAAACAAATGGGGCAGGCATCTGGTTTTCCCAAGTCTAATATACTTTAGTGGACTGTTCTAAAGACTAGTTATATAAAACTATCACTGACATGACAACTTAAATTAAAGTGACAATACAACCTGCTTTAACCAAATAGGCCAAATATTACAAACTGCCTTTGAAGTACTTTCATTAATTCTACAGGATGTCTATTGGAAGTGCCCCCTGAATAGAGGACACTAGCCTAGTGGGATTAGCTAGGACAAAACAAGGATAAATAAAAATAAAAAAAATAAATTATGCAAGTATTTCCTTCTGTCTTTATGAATGCTTCATATCCTACTATATGTCATTATAAAGGGCTTTCCCTGATGTCCAGCGATATTGCCACTGAATCTTTGAGCATGCATTCGGTTTTATAGTGATATAGGGTTGAACTTCCCCATGAAACCCCAGCAAATATTTCATTTCAAATGCCTGACAAGCATTTATAAATTTAGCAGTGAAGATTTTCCCACTTCCATTAATGTTTAGTTTCATAAAAGTCCCGATTCCAAAAAACTTGCTCTCAGTATAAGTAACCACTTACAATAAGAGCAGTTGTTTTAGAATTTGGTCCCATAGTAAACATAATACCAGATAGGCCTTACACCAAAGTAAGTATCTCACTCTGAGAGCAGGTCTTTCAGAATCAGGGCAACCTTACATTGAGAACAACACTTTTGGAATCTGGCCCTCAAGACTGCCTTTTGGAATGCTATAGCAGTAACACTTATTTGGCTTCTTGTATCCCCTGCAGACTTTTAAAAGTCAGACTAATCCAAGTAGGTGACAGGTTGTCTATATTATCAGGATAAACATGATAAATACAATTCAGATTGCTGAAGTCAATTGGCTCCCTTTAAATAACAGTGCAACTTTCTTTCATGCAAATTTCTAAGCTATATTCTCTCTGTAAAATTTGAAACAAAATGTGACATTGCTTTTACTGCCCATCACTACCTAGTAGACCTGTCCTTGTTTCTGTGTATTACCTTAGATCTTAGCATGATTGAACTATCCTGCAGAAGAGAACAGTGAACTACAATGACAAAAAAAGAAAGACACATTTTAAAACTTGTGCCAGCACTATCACAAAACCAGTGACTTGCACTTAGAAACTGCAAAAGCAATGGAACATTCAGGGAAAAACTATTTGTTCATTTTTAATTTCAGCACCTCTAGTAATGACAAAAAGTACTAGGATCCTTCTTTGTAAGGATATGTCATTTACCTCTGAATATGTGCCCTGCGGCTGAACTTACATGTATCAGCCTATGTGAATGATACCGCATGAAACAATGTCTTCACTTTCTTCCTTCACGAGTCTCACCAGGATCAATGTTTCTACTGTCACCCTCCATGAATCCCAGCAACAGCAACAGTAACAGGAGAAGTTAATCATGTTGGAATAATCTTCCATCATATTCAGTCAATGATTTATTACCAAATCTCCATCATAGATGTAGAAATAGTAGTAATATTAGTAGCATTTGTAGCAGTAATTGCATTAGTTGTATTGACAGTAGTCCAATAGCAGAAAAGGTATTTGTTGTGGTACAATAGCAACAATAGCAACAGCAGCAGCCTTAGTAATAGCAGTAGTACCAGCAGTAAAAGCAGTAGTAATGGGGCTAGTAGTTTTAGCAGGGTTTGTAATAGCAATGATAATATTAGTCGCAATAGTAGCAGTGGCAGTAACAGCAGTGCTCATAGTAGAAGTGATATTAATAGTGGTAATGGTAGCTGTAGTAGCAGTAGCTATTGTAGCAGTAAGAGAAGTATTTTCAGTAATAACAGTAGCAGCATTATTAGTAATAGCAGCAGCAGTAGTAGCAGTACCAACAGTTGTAGCAATAGTAGTAGTAGTAGTTGCAGCAGCAGTAGTAGCAATACAAATTGTAGTAATAGTCACAGTAGTAGTAGTGGTTTGCAGTTCCAATAGTACTAGTATTAGTAGTAATTGCAGTGGTAATAGTAACCATAGCAATATTAGTAGCACTTTGCTTAAAGCTGCATGGAATAATCTCCATGCAAGATGTTTCATGAAATTTCAATATTTTGTATGAGTTGCAGGAGTAAGGTATTTTTGTCTTGTACCTTATATCTATCAGTCAATGAATTTCTAAAGCGAAATCTTTTACAATTCTGTCTGCATGCGGCTCCTTTAGATTCCAGGTTGCCCAAACATTTGTTAGAATAAAACGCTTACTTTGATCCTAATTGCTGCATACTAAGCCAGGACTGTCACTGCTGTAAAAAGAAACTGTCATTATGATTTGTTAACATTCTGATATCTTGTTAGCTTCCTTCAGCAACACTGTTAGCACATGTAATGTTGCTTTTTTATGTTTTTCACTAGCAGCTCATCATTACATACCTTGCACTTCTAATTCCAGCAACTGATACGCCCAAATGTTTCTGTGTCCATAACAGATGCTGAAATTAACTGTAACAGCTTTAAGTAATATAAGAACATACTTATGCTCTTTCTCCCATTATGCCTTTAAATAGCACCATTAAACACAGATTTCTAAGACTATGTGTTACAAATGAGTTTTATCCAGTACTCTTGGGTTCGATTCCCTCAGTCTCCACTTGTAAACTGTGTGCATCTGAGTAAGTAATCAAATCAGATTTAGCTGCTGGGTAATTCTGAAAAAGGGGCACTTGGGCCTCAGAGGTTTACTTGGTTAACAAATAAATAAAAACAAAATAAATTAATTATGCAACGTAGCATCTGTATACTATAGGAATACTATCCTGTATGAATATTTATGTTTCCAGCTCTGTATTTTGCCATTGTGTAGACTCACTTCACTGCTTAGTGGCATTTCTGAATCCTGCTTTTTTGTGATCATCTTTTAAAATAAATAAATATATAACAGTAACATTAGTTTCAGTCAGATGCAAACATATCTCATTTATATTCAGAAGCATATGAAATAACAGCGTGATGTAGGGTCGGCAGAGTTACTGGCATCTTTCAACATGACTGAAGTTTGTAATAATCATTATTTATTTATTTAGTTATATATGTGCATATGTATGCATGTATTTACTCATAGCAACCCTAATTTGCCCCATTGCTTGTGGTCATAGCTTTACTGGCTATCTACCATTAAGGTATGTGTGTACAACATCTGAATTTTTGTCCTTAAAGTTCCTGACTTGAGCATTGTCTAAACACTGTACTGTAATTTCTGATTTCAGTCTGATATTTACTGATTTGTACATAAAATTGTCTGCACAGATTATATATCAAGCACGGCACAGCACAGGAGCATTATATCACCCTTCAGATAGCTGGTAATGCCATTGCCGATATAACAGGAACAGTTCTATAACCCCAGTTTTGCAAGGGCAGTCAATGAGTGGAAGCTATACCAAAAACAATGAACAAAATGGTATAAAATCTGCACAAGTAGACATTAAAATGAAAAGTGTGTATATTCCAGAAGACATGAATAAAAGTGGTAGAAAAAAGAAACTCCCAAATAGTATAAAGGAAATGTATAAGGCTAAAATGACAGTCTCAGTAAGGGAGCCATTCAGAGGTAATAAGGTATAAAAAGTACATAATAATGCTGGGAAATATTTTTTTCATTAAAATTCTAGGTATACAGAACAGCTTTGTAATGGAAGTTACAGCACCAAAGTCAATGGTTAAATGCAAAAAAAAAAAAGACAGGAATTTCATGGTGTAGAATACAGAAGAGAATGGTTTAGGGTCATTTAATTGAACTGTACTTGACTGAAAATTAAATGTTTCAAAGAATTTCCCTGAAAATGAATTGACTGGAAACCCATTTGATTGAAAAGCAATTGACTAAAATCCCCAGAAAATATCAAAATAAGAAAATATAAAATCAATAGCATTTTTATAAGGGGGGGCAAGCACTCCTGCACCCCCACCCCTTAATTATATATACTAATTCTATATAACCATTTGAGAAAAGAAAAAAATGCCTCACACAGTGAATCACTGCTTGTGCATCAACACCGATTCACTGTGTATGGTGTTTTTTTTTTTAAGTGGTTGTGCAATCATGGATTTAGTGTATATAATTCAGGGGTAGGGGTGCAGGGTGGCTTGCCCCCTGCAAAAACAATGTATCATGTTGTATTTTCTTGTGTTGAATATTTTCAATAATTTGTGATTCAGTGAAATGGGTTTCAGTAAAGTGGGTTTTCAGTCAAATTGTTTTTATCCAATTGTTTTTCAGTCAAATTCTTTCAAGCATTTGATTTTCTGTCAAGTACAGTTCAATCAAATGATAGTAAACAAATAGAAAACATGTAGAAATGTACCATAGCTTACCCACAATAGAAGAAAAACAGTAGACTATGTGACCATCAGCTTCTTAGTTTTATATATGTTCTATTTCTCTTTGTGTATTTCTATGTTGTTTTTCTACTTGCATGTCTAGGGTTTTTCCATTGTTTTGCCGATATGGACTCTTTCTTAATATGGGAAAAGGATCTAATATTGGATAATGCTAAATTTGGTAGTCAGTTTTATTGTTGGCCAGGGATAGCCACAGAAAATAATAGATTTGAGTAACATTTCTGTCTGCTCCATAAATCATGTTTTCATGCAGTTTTAAGGGCACAGATCCTCAGCAATCTGGTCATGTAGACATTATCTTCAAATTCATTGTAGGCAGTTTGCTCCACTGCAAGCTACTGCACCTCAATTTTCAAAAAAAAAAAAAAAAAAAAAAAAAACAACTTATCACCAATCAACTCTTTGCCCTATGACATTAGTGTGTCATGGATGAAACCTTGACTTGCTCAGTATAACAGCAGAAAAATAATACTCATGTCTTAGGATGATTGTTCTTAAAATGTCAGGGTGCAGGGGCATTCTCAGGTATGGCAAACATTTTACTGCAACTGTATTATGGATGAGAAATATAAAACATAAATATAAACGTTATAATACTACAACATCATTTTTCAGTCTTACTGATGTAATGGAAACACAGAGTCCTGCAGAACAAGCACATACATTATCATATGATTTCATTTGGGTATTTATATACCTTAGGAGAACATTTGGTAAAGCTCATGTTTGCTCAACTTAGTCCAGATACTTTATTCATATCCTAGTTCAATTACATTCTACAAAATATATATTTGTGGATCTTTTTTGATCCTGCCCTGTCCAAAAGCTGTTTTGTAGGACTCTACAGATATCAATGCTGCTTTATTAATGTTATTAGAATTTGAAAATGGCATGTGTAGGTTATAAGAACAAATAAGCATGGTATATCACAATGATCATAATGTTGTTCTCATCTTCCCAATCAAATTATTTTATATTATGCTTTAACAGCAGGGCAGAGTTTTACTAATGGAAAATAAATGAAAAAAATGCAAGCAAATTTTTGGTTGCTTAATCCCTTATCATTCCTACCATATAACTTGTACTCTTTTACCAGAATTCTGTTGATATGAATATTCTCATTCAAACTTTTGTCCTATACATCACATTAATTTAAAATGGACAAACAGCTGCAGCACTCATACAATTATTTGTGGGCATATTAATAAGACTGTGAAAAAGTTGTGCCATTATTATAGAGTGGTTATTCGTATGTTGCTGCTTGCTCACATCTGAAAGATTAACTCTCCCTATAATAATATATCAGGTTTTATTACTAGAGAACATCAGTTGTTCCTATGGTAGCTAAATTGCAATGGAGTGATTTGATTATGTCAAGTTATAAATGGCTTATGGGTTTCTTTTCTTGAATAATAAAAATAATTTGACAATTTCTAGAAATTAGTCCACAAGACTTCCTTGACTACAAATATAATGGATTCCTAGTAGCTCCATATTCATTGCCAAAAATCCTTATGCTGCAGAAATGGTTACATGATACAGCTGCCAGTGTCCAGTTCCACAGGCCCACTTTCTCCTTCTGAAATGAGATAGAAACATTTTCATTGAATAAAGCCACTTCAGTTATTTCAAGATTGAAGTTGAGTTATTTTTGTGTTGAAACGGATCCCTATCATATGATAGAAACCTCATTTGACTGAAACCATAAGACTGAAATTTCAAAAGACTGAAAAGTCACTTGACTTGAAACCCATAAATTTTAAACTGGATCATATAAAACCAGACTAGGTGAGGGGCTGCATCCCCCACACCCCTCTAACTATGTATACTAACTCCAGGATTGCACTACAGTGGGGAAAGGGGCATATACCTTTCATGCACCTTATAGTAGTCTACATGCTGCCACTATTATGCCCTTTTGCCCCCCCCATCTTATCTGTAGCATAGGGTTGTGTGGTTTGCGTGCTGTGGGTGGAATGGTGTGTGTGTTATGTGGTGTATGGTGTATATATGTTCATGATTGTGTGATTCGGGATTGTGGGTTTTGGTTTTGTGAATAGTTCGACTTTATAGTCTCGAGTTACTGAAATTCGCAATTTCAGTAATTCGAGATTATGAAGTGAAACCATCATATGATAGGGATCCATTGGAAAATATGTTTTTTTCACCTTTATACTAATTCTCCTTAAGCAGTACTGACCCATCCAGTGACAGCATCTGACTTTAATGCTATTTTTATTTTCCATTTTACAAATTACTACCTGACACTTTTTTAGGAAACTTATTACTAGAAGATTCATTTAGAGCACCTTCTGATTCTCTACTATTTCTTGTTTTATATTAATCATGTTAGTTGCAGCTGTGTAAGCGAGTGCATATGTGTATGCTAATGCACCCATGAGAGCATGTCTGCGTATATAAATATATATATATATATATATATATATATATATATATATATATATATATATATATATATATATATATATATATATATATATATATATATATATATATATGTGTGTGTGTGTGTGTGTGTGTGTGTGTGAGAGAGAGATTGTGTGTGTGTATATATATATGTGTGTTGAATTTTAAAAGGAAAAGGTGTAAGTCTCTGTGCCATTCCATAAATCCATTGCTACAATGTGCACCTTTCCATCAAGTGATACAATATAACCCTATTGGTTAGTACAAAGTTTCCATTTAATCAGATTACATTTCTGCTATTACCCAGTTAACAAAACTGGAATGAGAAGCACAGCAGATAACTGGTTATACTGTTAATGATGATTGTGATGATAGTAATCACATAATTACAAAGCAATTACTAGTGACAATACAAGTTACTAAAATACAGCATGTTTTTTTTTTCTGCATTAACGTATCATCTTTTGTGTAACTGGTCATCAGTTGCCTTTGGCCCTCTATCCAACATTAGAAAGAGCTATGCACGTCTTTTCTCTTTCATTTTTTCTTCCATTGTCTTCGAGGTAAGACGATGTCTGCATGATAGTTGCTACAAACATCTTAAGACCTCATTCAGAGTCTTCTACCACCCATTAAGAGATAGCTTTGTGCGGCAATAAAATGCAGATTGCCTAGATACAATGAATATCACATACCAGCAACTCACCTCTAATTCTGGTTTGCAGCCAGTTATGGATAACCTCATAGTTATAATAGACTTACAGTCCCTTCCTGTCTATAATGGTCCATCTCACATATCATTCATTCCCTACCAGCCACTGTTGGATAATTTTATTATGTCAGTTATGGACACTGAGTATTGTTGTGTCATTGTCATAGCCAATGTGCACAGACCCTTCCTCTGACGCAGTTTCCTTCTACAAATATGGCATCATGACATTTCATTTTGTGCAAAATAAAACAAGATGCATATTAGACTGAAACAAAGCTTTAAGTCTATCATTGTCCATTTAACATTAGTGACACCTGGACTTACTTCTTAATGTCTTTCTTAACAGTACTGCATATAACATATTCTGTTATTACGTCACCCTTTTACACTTCTATGATTTTTTTCCAGTGAATATAATTCCAATTTGTTTTATATAAACTTAAGAAATGTAAATTTTTATCCTATTTAGTTATGAAATGATGTGCCTTATGAGTAAACTCCAACACAGGAGATGTGCCTTATGAGAACAATTTGGGTAACACTACATGGCCTTAAACCTGTTGATTTCACTTTGTTGAAGGGCAACGCTTACTGGAATCCTTAGTCATTCATTTAAATTAAGGCATGACAATCTGAAATTATATGCATACATTTTAAATATAATAGCAATGCACAGATTGTCTCAGTGTGTGGAGTTATGCATTAATATTGAAACAGTATTATAATGCAATCTGTCAGTCAGACATCCTAAAAATTATTTGTCAAGTCATTTCAAGTAATTTCAAAATCCATTCACTGATGCCTCATACATAGGTTTCTTTATTACTGTGTTTACATTTTAAAATGCTTATTCTTCTAAACAATAGAAATTGCAGGTTAGAGCTGACAAAATTCTTGCATATTTACTCTCAAGACAAAAGATAAGTTTTGCTCAAGTGAATAGGGATTAAATCATTTCATGTAATTCTTCAACAACTAAAAAAATAACTCAAAGTCAATAGATACATATTTGTAACACAAATAAATAAATAAATAAATAAATAAAGCAAATGGGATCCTGAGCTGCTATGGTAGTGGAATAAGAACTAAGACAACAGGAATTACAATAGAAACAAGGCATGAGATATTGGCAAGCACACTTTTTTTGTATCATTCCAATGTGGGTTAAAGTATGTAGAGATAAGTAATTCCTAAAGATACTAATAGGAAGCAGAAATGGGACTGAGTAGTGGGACTGCTGTACTGAGGATTTACTTTGACATTTATGATGGTCAGCAATGAATGTTGACTCCAGACCTTAACATCAATGAAAACACACTATAGACTACCTCTCTTGGTATCTTACAGCTTTGGCTCGTCTTCCAAAGTAGCTGTTCTTAGAAAAATCTGAACTGCATAGCTAGAAAACATAAATGATTCCTTAGACCTTTAGATTTTATAGTTCACTAAATATAAAGTTTTCTGATGATTTCAGTTTCCTTCCATGTGACAAGTTTTTTCTGTAATGACTGATTAGCTACTGTAATAAAATAAACTGCATCTTAAGTTTGTACTTCAGGGATTTTTTCCTAGCTCTCCTTTCTAAATGTTTTATGGTCTCATCGGTAACAACACTGTTAACAAGCTATAATGCACTAAATAAATTATTTTAATTCTATACTGATTCATAAAACAACAATCTGTACATCCAGAGTTGAAAAATTAAAAAAAAAGAAAAAACAAAAAACATATTCAACAAAGGTAGGGTATTTTGACTTTATTATACCATGTAACCTTATTTTTTTCTTTCTCTGTCTAAACAGTCACTAATTATAATTACATAAAAATTATATTGTTTAAAATAAATTGTTATGATGAGCCTTCTTGCTTTGCTGTGAATAATGCTGTTGTGTAAAATAAATGGCAAGCTATTTAGTTACATATGACAGGCAGAGAGAGATTTTTTTGCATCTTTTTGCCTTTGCTGTCTGTTGACAGACAAATAGATCATTGAATAAATTATTGAATGGATGATGGAATTAAATACATGGACTAGGCAACATTTAACAAATTACATAAGGCCGGATTATAATACAAGTTATGTTTGGAGTAAGGCGTTGCACAGACCTTGGCAGTGATTGCTGAATATCTGTGACTTTGAAAGAATGTCTGTACCAGCTGAATTCATTGTCCACATTTTATAAGAAAAAATAATCCTATATATGTTATTTTAAAACATTGAGACAGCATGCTGTAGGTTTTAAAGAGAGAAATAAAATTTCCTAACCCACAATGATCTCATATCTAGAAAAATCCATACATGTGGGAAATGTGCAGTGTTACATAAATTGTGCCTGTATTTATCATTAGGTGGCATTATCACACATGTGTCAGCATAGCGTTGGATGCAGTCTGCATAATGTGTACTGTTATGTCAGTGGAGTTATGTGATGGGGCAATGCTTTCCTGGAGTAACTGGATATGTTTTGTATATATATGACATAATTCATGGGATTACACTATGACAAGAGAGCTTCAGGAGCAGTATCCAAAATATAAGGAATGTGGCTCCTTTGCTTTGTGTATCTCTGGCCCCAATGGATGTATGAGGTGTCAAGGCCTGTAAGATTCAGCCCTAAAAGCACATAAGGTTACACCCCTTTATTTGTACTTACCAGATATTCTTTGCCATGCTAGAAAGTTATGGTTATTCCTACACAACAACACCCTCTCAATGCAATCATCTCTGCACATATTAGCATGCACAGCTCACATCTAAAACCCCATTGTGTAGTAAATAGACACTATGCTGGTTACCCCTCAATGTAATATATTCTACACTAATTGGTTACATCCTTTATGCAAACAGATCATTCACATACTATGCTAGCTTTAACTTTGAAAGACCTTCCTTCCAAAACAATGCAAATAACTGGTTATACATGGGAACTACTATGTCTAGTTTCAGCAATGGTCCATGCAGGTTTCAAAATGCCCACTGGCAGCAGGCTTACTTCTTTATCAGAATATATATCTTGCTGGCAAGGTGATTTTATCTTCAAAATATATAGAAAGTCTTGTATATGGTACTAACTTCCTAGATCAACTAGTCCAAGGTCCTTCCAGAAAAGGAGGCAATATACTTACAAATGTTGGCTGTGCCTGTACCCCTACTAAGACCATTCTACCATTAATCAAATCTGACCACCAAGCTCCCAACCCTCAGTTAACAATTCAGCCCAGAAACTCCACAATATTCAGGGATTGTTCCAAAGCTAATGCATATCCTTGCCCGAGGGCCTAAGGAAGTTCAAAAGCAATGCCTCCTCTGTTAACCAGGTTACTAAAGCCACTGTGTATATCTTTGATTTTTTGTTCCTCTAAGTCAATGCATAGAGAACATCATCCCCATTTGGCATGCATATAATGAGAAATTCAAAAATAAACCCTATGGTGGACCCCCCCCCCCTGAAAAAAATCAATAATAAGAGAAAAAAATATTGATGCCATACAATGTATTTCCCCATTTCCCACCATAAGAAGGATCTAGGGCAGGCTAGCAAGAAACATAATCATACCATTAGGAAGACTAAGCAGGATATGAACAGAATGCAGGAACATACCTTAAGAAAAACTATAAGGCCTTTTTAACTATATTGGGAACATTAGAAGAAAAACCCAACACTGCACTGAACCGCAATGAAATAGTGTTATTTATTCTGAGCTATCAAATGTAGCCAAGGAGGCAGATTCAAACTGAGTTTCACTCTCCACTTCATCCCATGTCCCATCACTTGAATCACTAAACTCAACTAAACCTGAAGTTACTATCGATTAGATCACAGAAACTCTATCCAAAAAAATGAACAAATACATAAATAGTTTCATGTCAGCCCAGACAATATACAAGGCTTTTTCTTCATTCATATGAAAAACAACGTAGCTAAACCCATCTTAATCCTTTACAGTTTTATTCTTTACACAGTGTGTGTATCTGACCTCTGGAGAATTGTCTTCATGGTTTCACTACAAAAAATGTCTCCATCACAAACCCTAGCAATTACTGTCACATTGGTTTCACCACCATCATCTGTAAAAATGATGGAAAATGTCTTGATCAGTTTCATAAATAAAGAAATTGAAGACTTCCAATGGCTCAAATTGAATTAATGTGGCTTCATGAAAGGCAGATTGTGTCTCCTTAACTCATTAACACTTCCGAATTATGGAAGGTCACACATCTAGCAGCCTACACACATCCTTACATTCCAGAGAACTTTCTGAAAAATCAAGTTAAACAGCCTAAGCTAAACAAATATAAGTATGTTGTGAACAGTAAATGCCATTGCAAAGGAACAAATAACAATGGTCTGAGTAAAACATATTTTCTCCAGTGATAAAATAGTCAACATATTCAGTGTCTTTATGCCAATACTGTAATACTTCATAGAGCACAAAACACCAAAATTATATCTTTCTAAAATTTCACAACTTTTTTTATATCTCTGAAACTATGCATCTTAAATATATAACATCAGATCACCTTTTTATTAAGTTAGACTTGAGATTTCACAGGATAATAAGATATTCCCTTCTGAGTGCTAGTCTTTTGAGGTATTATTCACAGACATATAAAAAACAACATTCATCATTTGTATAACTAACAACATAAATAGCACTAAATAATTCTTATAATGTACAATTTCTATTACAATTTACAGTGACAATTTTCATTGTTATATATGGCTTCATCTGATAGCATGCAATAGTTTGTAAGTCAACTGTTTTTTGAAATATTAATGCATGTATAAAAATATTCCATATCTTCATAATTAGTAACAAATAACTAGCAATCTCTCCAGTATAGGATAGTATACATAGGTAGTGCAATGCATTTTTCTGTTTTCAACTATGACATTTCACACCACGCACCTTAATAACAAGTAATGCAAATGTAAATATGAAAATATGAATAAACATGGGCAATAAATGACAAATCAGTACTAAATATGCCCACTGCAGGTCATTCTTGATTAACAATTTTAGTGCTACTTTTATACTTATACTTTTTCATGTCTTTTGCTCTCTGATATTAATTGTTAAATTCCTAGTTAAGGAAGGCTGAACCAAAAGGAGCCTGGATTCCATATGACACCATTAGCGTTTACATGGACGTATGCAAAAAGGCAAGGGCAAGACTGACTTAATTCAGTTAATTTATTTGAAAGTACAGCAGATGTCATTGATAAGGGTTATTCTGTTAATATTTATAATATGGACCTTGCTGAAGCCTTTGGTGTGACTTATGTCAGCATTATTGATAGAATCACTAGTTTTAACATGAATCCTTACGTCATCTATTAAATTGTAAAATGGCTATCCAATTGAATGCACATGGTAAGAGCTTGTGGTATATTATCAAGCAAGCCTGTCACTTGTACTGTCCTTCTGATCTTTGCCCTTGGCCCATACTATTCAACATATGCTTCTCCAATATAAAGAAAAATGTCAAAGATCTATGGAATAACATGTTTATAGATAATTGTAAACTGGGTTTGATTACTAACTCCTCACTGGACACATATCTTCTATGACTAGCTTGCCAGAGTCAGTGTATTGTGTATCGACCATGATCATAATTCTAATCCCCAAAAATTATAATCCTAATCCCCAAAAATGTATACAGCTGCATTTGGGAAACATTAATATCCTACTAATTACAGAATAAAGAGGCCTGCTTAAGGCTGACACACTCAGTAGAGTTGTAGGTACCTTCATCATTTAATCATCTTGTTATAGTTAGGAAGTTCTTCTGCCTTGTCCATTTAATTAACAAGGGCATATCCTCTAGACCCAAAGATATCATGACCCTATCTATTCTTTGCTCCCTAGAGCCAATCATAGAAGACAATGCACTGTGTGGAGATTACACCTTACCCAGCTAGAAAGACCACAGTATTTTCTAACTACTAGAAAAACAATCAAAAGACTAAGTTCCCTTATGTACATAGATCGTCTGAAACACCTACTGCTTTCTTTCGGTCATACCAACTTTTACATGATAATCTCTGCCTTTCCTTCTTGGCTATTAAAGATCCTTTCCTAAAAGACATCCTCCACCTCAAAAATACTGGTAATACTAAAAACACTTAGTTCAGATACCTCAGCTTTTATTGTATATAAAACAGGACTTCTTGTTGAGATAAGTTCAACTCTCAAAGATTCCCTTGCCTACAGAATAATCTTGCTTGTCAAGCAATGTCACACATAGGCTTCATTCACATTCTGTCTTAATGACTGGATCAGTACTCACAAACTTACTCCTAAGGTAACCAGTACAGCTGTTACTGGGCAGGTTTGCAAATCCACCCACTAAAATATTTAGATTGCATTGCTTGGCCCTGTATGGTCACTGAGGCTGCCTACCTACTTAGAACCTCTGCATGCATCAACCTACAACATTTATTAGTAACTGACTCTGAAAAGACATATGGTGGGGGTTGATGTATATAATTCATTGTAGAGTGGGGGGTGCATTGTTGTTAAGGAGTCATTTCTAACAGATGCTGATAACTATTGTGAAACAAATAACATGAGGCATAAGCAAAAATACCTTCTGAGATGCAAAATCATTCTTATTCTGCTTTAATTCATGAAAATAAAACAAGTTATAAGAGCATCTTGTTTCTATAGAAGAAGAAATATTGCAATAAATAAATAAATAAATAAATAATTAAATAAATAAATAAAACTAATTAATGCAACAGATACATTCACATTGCAATTTTTATGCATAAAGTATGCAACACATAGTTGTATTGGGCAAATTCCACTCTTCAAACGTAAACCAACAGGAAGGTATAGTCCTAAACACACACGTACACACATATGCACACACACAGATACGATGCACACACTCATACACACATCACGCAGACACAATCACATACACGCGCGTGCACGCACACACACACACACACACACACACACACACACACTCACACACACACACATGCACACAGACAAAATCACAAACACCCCCCCACACACACACACACACACACACACACACACACACACACACACATACACATGCACGTATGCACACATGTAAACACACACACATATAAACACAGATGCATGTATATACACAGACACACACACACACCTACACACACAAATACAGACACACACACACTTAAATACACCTGAACACAGACACAGTAAGTCACAAATAGACACATATGTGCACACATACATGCATGCACACACACATGCATGCCCAACACACAGAGACACACACACATTTATGAACACACCTACACACACACACACACACACACACACACACACACACACACACACACACACACACACACACACACACACACACACAGTCACACACCCAAAAACACATCCTGTATTAATGGCACATTGTCTCTTTCTCAGTGCCTCCCAGGTTTGCAGGAGTTGGAGTGTGATATTACCATGATAACAGTGTGATACTGGCCTCAGTGGATTATTTAGCAATCCTTTATTCAGGTGTTGGCTCATGATGTAGTCCAGATGAGTGAGAATGAAACATCACATATGTTTGCCAGTTTTGGTGTGTACAGGTTTTAGACTTGACCATGCAGTTCCCTACCTGGTTTCATCTAGTAAACTGGCTGTATAATATCCAGTTAGGGTAGTATGTGAGGAAGCAGATGGTGTCAGCATGACCATCTAAGAGGAGAATTTGGCATAGTTCAGCCACAGGAGCTCAGTACGGGTGAATGTCTGGAAGTACAGCTCCTACAAATGGGACTTGGTGTTGATGGTCTCTGAGCCCATGAAAGAGTGTATAACACTTCAGCTGAGTATAGCAACTGTATGTGTACAGTTCAGGCATAGTGCAGCATGCATTTCACTGCAATTTCTAGATACAAGTGCAATGTCAAAGTGCAGTCGCTAATCTCTTCCCCCGACTTCTGGAGCCAATGGATTCTGTGGGAAGTGAAGAATGATTGAATAGTAGGCTTAATTGCTTTTCAGAAGGCTGGGATGGCAAAGAATATATATATATATATATATATATATATATATATATATATATATATATATATATATATATATATATATATATATATATATATGTGTATATATATATATATATATATATATATGGATCTAGGACATTTGCTCGAATGAGCAAACATCCGAATCCATAATAACCAAACACACTTTAACAAAAGCGCTTTTAATGAAAAAGTGTTTTCGTTAAAGCATGCTACAAAAACAAATAAAACACTACATTTACATTTTAGCAAGGGGGCTTTGCCCCCCCTGCACCCGCCATGAGGGGGGGCTGTGCCTCCCCACACCACCCCTACTTTAATATTCTTCCTCCAAGACCGCACTACAGTGGGAAAAAGGGAAATTTCCCTTACCCACACCTTAATACAGCCTCGGCAACAGACATACTTACATGAAAGTGCTTCTTTGGTGAAAAGCACTTTTGCGTAAGTATGCCTGGCCATTTGGGTTTCGATCGTTTGCTCTTTCGAGCAAACACCCGGAACTCACTCATATATATATATATATATATATATATATATATATATATATATATAGATATAGATTCCCACAGAATCCATATTTGCTAAAATGTAAATATATAGTATATATATATATATATATATATATATATATATATATATATATATATATATATATATATAGTATTTTCCATGTTGCACAGATCCCAACTTCTTGATTCTTTTAACATGTAAGGATTTCAAACTACTGGAGAATTTGTTTTTTATTTTCATAGAAAATAAATATGTACACATTCACGTGCACAAAGTTTTAATAATGTATACATATGCAAATGTGCACAAATGCATATATAATTGTGAGCATGTATGAACACATACACACATATGCACACACAAATCCATGTGCACATCCACACACCCACACACACAAACAGATATGCACACACATGCTCACATGCACACAGATACATTACCAGCACAGGCAAACAGACATATACTCCCTTTGCTCAAATTCTGGTCAAATGCAACTTGATTATTCCTTTTCTGTTTACTGATTATTAAAACTTTATAACAGAAGCACAAAGGAAAAAATTTATTCATTCTGGAAAGCTAGAAGAAATCCATGAAGGACAAAATATGTTGTTAAGAAAATGACTTTAGCAATGTAAATCATATGATTGTTGTCTAATTGTATTGATATGAACATTTGATAGCTGTATAGTATGTCAGATTAACATTTTGTACTCTATGTTGGAATACAGCACAGTATTTCAGCACTGCTGTTTTAATTCAATTCAATCTAATGCGCAGTGAAAACGCATTTGCTAGAAGATAAGCGGTGTGCATGAAGCAATTACTTTGTCATCTGCTGCATTGGAGAGTTGGATGGGGTCACATGATGTCGGGTAGTCTTTCTCATGTGTCTAATCTGTAAGTTAAAAGGTCTTAAAAAACAGGGAGCGTAATTATGTCAAATAGTTATTATACATGGTTTTACTTCAAACATTTTAGGATCAATGAAACATGGACAATAGAAATGATTGTGTCAATGTACAGCGTAGAATTAGAAGTTTGAAATGAAACAAAATTGATTAAAGCTATGATGTATATGTCAGTTAGCCCCTCTTCTCAGGCAGTTTCATGGCACAACTTCTGTTTAGCTTAAGCAACATCTATTTCTCAGAAGCACATAATCTTCCAAGCACTTGGGTACCCAGTTTGGAAATGGTCCAAACACTTCGGAGAAGGTTACAGAGCTTCAGTCTTAACCTAAGCCTTTTGTGCAGGTGCTGCCTTGAATGTCAAACATTCTTCAGCCTGCAGTATCCGACAGACTCTTACTAAAATGTTCTTCAGTGTCTGATTGACCCCCCCCCCTTCCTCCTTGATCTTACTGTTTAACCCCATTGATTTGGGCTCGGATCAGTGCAGGCTTACCAATGCAGAGTAGTCTTGGCAGCGTCAACCAAGCCAGTGTTCAGCGAGATTTATATGCTAATGGACTCTTATGCAAATTATCCTGATTCATGAGAGTTTTAAAATGGCCTTCTATACCTTTTTAACTCAGAGAAATTCAAACTTTCAAGTTAGGCACATTGCTTGTGAAATGAGTTGATGAGCTATAACAGTTTCTAAATAACGGTTCAATTTACTGGGATAAATGTGCCAAATTTATGCTGCAAATTATTCAAGGTTTTATGTAAGGCAACACCTTCATAAAAAAAAATATTTTACTTTCTGCATCAAGGAAATAGAGGTGTAATATTTTTATGTGAGCCTTTTATCTTCTGGCTAACAGTTCTGAGTTTTTTGCCTGCGTTCATTTTTCATTAATATATTGCAAACTGGAAAACTGGTTTTCTGCTTAAAGAAACATGGGTATAGCAGCAATGCCAAAAAAGATGTACAGTTTCAAGAAAATGAAAAAAAAATGAAACAGCATCTATTAACTTATGCATACATATCTGTTAAAGACTTACAAATGAATAAAATGATTGTAAATAATAATATTCATTTGTTAACTGGGTAGGCTCACTGGAAACACATATTCCCTTTTCAGGGGCGACAACATCCAGATAAATGACTTGCTGAAGGTCACACAGTAGATACATGAAGATGAAGGGATCAAACCCTGTACTAAAAGAACCCTGGTGCACAAACTTACCGTCTGTACCAAGTGTCTGAGAGCAGAACAAGTCATGAAGAAAAATAATTACAATCTGCATAATAGCTATATAAATAATGATAATACAGTAGTTTATGTATAGTCTTATGTAGATGTGAATATTCAGTTTTAAAGATTATTTTGCTTTAATCAAGAGCTATTAACAACAGTTAATGCACAAACTTGAAACTTAAAACTTTGGAACTCGAACTCGAACTACAACAACCACTGTGGACAGACTGGAGGCTTAAAGTAACAGTCTATTTCAAGGTAAAAAGGAAATGGTGAAATGTTTTCTTAAAGTATTTGAAAGTTTTCTTACACATGAACATTTTGTCAGTGTGTCATCTTTAGGTTCATCAGGATAGTCATGGTGATAAAAAAATGTATTGATTTTGTTCATTTAGATTTAATTTCCTTTTCTGGGGATGCCATTGTAGTTGTTGTGTTATTGTATTTAAATGTAATCTAAGAGAAAACCTCAGAAAACAATTCAGTGAGTCACATTACTGAATTTATATCGCTTGTCTTTAAATGTATTAAAAAGTGTCAAATAAATACTAAAAAATGTTTGATGGAGGGAACAGCCTTAGGATTCAGAGAACAATTCAACATCTGCTTTGATTGCCCAATTAGGGTTGACTAACTAGAAGGACAGAACGAAATTCAAAGTCAGATACATAGTAATGTAATGCTGAGAAGCATCTTAATACCAGACCATTGAATTTTGTGAACACTGCAATGTCAGACCTGACCATGCTACTGTTCTCCAAAGCAGCCCATGCATTGGATTAGCAATAGCATTCCCATGCACACAGAGACACACAGTCTCACACACACACACACACACACACACACACACACACACACACACACACACACACACACACAGACGCACACATATAAACACACACAAACATACTCAGCATCCGGTATCGAACCCCAAACTATGACCACTCAAGCAGATGTGCACACACTCACACACACACACACACACACACACACACACACACACACACACACACACACACACACACACACACACACACACACCTGCAGGTGCATGCGCACACAGACATATGCATGCTCATATTTCTTCATTCAGCCTCATTTATACATTTACAGGCACACATATTTACATATCTTTTTCATTCAGCCTTATTCTTGCATCTGCAGACACACACACACACACACACACACACACACACACACACACACACACACACACACACACACACACACACACACACATGTACTGAACCATAGGAACTCCCATAAGAGTGAATGTGTTACTGTCATCCTTTGCTGGGATTCACTTTTTCCTCAGAGAGTAAAAATCTACATGATTGAGCAATTCCCAGAACCTGGAGCTATAAAGATTTCTAAGAGATGAAGCACAGCTTACAAGCTTTAGGCTTTCCCATGGACTACACCATTAGTATACAGCTTTTTCAGTGAGACCACTCTATGATAAGGCCACATTAATTGAAAATCCTCTGTGGGTATCTGATCTCTGAATCTGAATGGCTTAACATGATGTGGTATCCTTCTAAGATAAAGCTTCTGCATTGGGGTAAGCTTTTCTGAATCCACTCCAAAGGCTTACATTTTCAAAAACAATTTTCTTATTCTTTTTGATGGCATTTTTAGCTATCATTGACTCCAAAACACCAGCCCACTTTTTACAGAATGTCACTCATTTTTTTCTCCTACTCTATTTACCTGTATGCCACATGATATTATGGCAAGATGACTGAACTTCCTCAGAGGTTAGACTAATGGTGCCTCATTCTTAGTGGACTGTGTCGGTGGGGACAGCTATCTAGAACAGTGTTCATCATGCAGATTTTTGGTCTACACAGCATCCTGACATGCCCACATTCCCACAGTGACACCTCCGTGATATGTACATGCTCCTGTGCATGGATCTGATGGTAATTATTACTCATGTTTGGCTTGGTGGGTTAGCATGTATCAAATGACAATGCTGCAGCCACCACCTCCCCTGGGTGTCAGAGATGCAGTAGATATGGCTGCTACCCTCCCCCATCATCACTGGTTGGCTTTTCCACCACCTAAGCCACTACCTGAACCTAAGTCATTGGGGTCATAATGAGGGTGTATTTCTCTACACCAAGCTAATGTCTAACTCTTTGACTTGTTTTGGAAATTGATTGAGCAGCCAATTGCATTTTCTCTTTGGCGGGAATGTGGGACACCAGAATTCTAGAAATTCTAGAACATGGAGACTAGGGGTGGGCAGAGTTAATTATTATTTTGCTCCCACAGATTCCAAAAGGTTGGTCTTATTCTGCTCACAACAGACTGAAGCCCTTAAAGTGTTACTGCACTTAGAGATTCATGACTTATGTCAAAATGTGAATGTCTCAATCAGATACATCCAAATAATATCTTCTGAAAATGGTGTTTATCTCAAAATTTGCTGAAGAAAGGAGAGAGGTAAATACTTTTTGGTTTCAAAAAACAAGAACTTAGTAAAAGCAACACTGAAAGGGACTATAATAAATAATTGCTGGTAAATTTCTATTTATGATTTTCTGACTATATGCTACTTTTTGGGTGACTCCTGCACATTATCATTGGGAGAGATTAGAACTTGCTTCAGAAGAATCTGGCCACTGCAGTATGGTAATATGTCTGATCAACTGACAATTGACCCATCGGATAATTCAAGTCTGCATGCATGCCGAAACAGTAATCCTTCATTTAGGATGATGTGGGATGCAAACAATTTCATTCTCTGTCATGTCTGCTGAACTGAGAATGAGCAAACGCAAATAACATTCTTCAGTAAGTTAATTTACTTATTCATTGCTGAGAAGACTCTTCTCTATTTCACAGGTGCTAATATTGTTTGTACCACATTTTCAAGTAGCTGTACAGTTACATTTTCTAAGACTAGTAAAGTAAACACAATTGTTATTCTTTGTGAAACATGGTAAGCAATGAATGGAGACTGTGGTTATTACATGTTCAGTGATAATACTAATACTGTGGATTGCACAGTTATGATAATAAATACAACTCTGGAACATATAACAATTACTGGAGTGTATAGACCACCAAAGTCTAGTGCTGATAACCTAAAGGACTTCATGTATTTCTTGCATGAAACACAGGAAGGAAGAATAATAGTGGCTGGGGACTTAAATTTAACAGAAACACACTGAAATAATATTGATTCAATAACATTAGTAAGCGAATTATTTGCAACATATGTTCAGGAGCAACAATTGCTCTAGGTTGTAAAAAGGACTATCAGGGAACAGAACACAATAGACATTGTTGGCGTTCCTAAATAAATTACTTTTGCTTTATGCCAAGTGTTATCACTGTTGATATGTAGTGATCATGGGGTTATAAAGGTTAATTTTCTGCTAGATAATTCTGCGAAATTGAAATCTCAGACAATGCACAAATTAGTAGCAGATTATATGGAAGCAAAACAATCAGTGTGTAAAGCTAATTGGAGTGATGCATTCAGTGAAAAACTGCAGAAAGATTGTGGCAAGTTTTGAAAGAGGAGTTGTTTGAATGCAAAAACCTAAAAAAAAATAAATCTTTAACATCAGAATCTAGGCTCACATCATCAGGATGATATATTTCTAGAAGAACAAGATACTTGATTCAAGGTGAGAGACAAAAATATAAGAAATGGAAAAGATTGAACTAAGACTGAAAACTGAAATAAACAAACTGGACAGACAAATGGTGTGAGATAAGATCAAAGAAATTGTAAACATTTATATAAAGATACTGAATATAATAGTAAACAATTTTATAGATACATATACGATGAGGAAGGAGCAAAGAAATACAAATTGATAAACTGTGTGTATATATTGTAAAATTTATTCTCAGCCACAACAGATTATAGATATATTTAAAACAATCTTATGCAGAACAATTTGGCTTCACAAAGGGGGTGAAAAATTGTCCTTGTAACATCAAGGTAATCTCAGATACTGAAATCAAATCAGATTATGTTGAAAAAGGACTATGCAAACTGGACTCAAATAAAGCACATGGAGGAGACAGAATTAATATTAATGACCTAAGAATACTTTGGCATGAACTTGCAGTACCATTATATCTGTTATTTGCTAGGTCATATAAATATGGGGAGATTCCTCAAGTCATACAGGCCCATAAGTTTACTTTCTTGTTATGGAAAATGAAAAAGGCTATATTACATAAATTATTGAAGGAATTGGAAATGTTAGGATTTGAAGCCATATATCAGCATAAATATGTTGAAAATAGATATATTACTGCCTGTAACACCATGTTCTATAACAATATAGTAACAGCTTGTGCTGTGATAGAATTTATATAGATTTAACTTCAGAATTTAATAGCCTCATACACAAAACACTGACCAATATGTTAGAACAACCAGGTATTGATGTATTCTTGTGAAGAGGGATAGCTGCATCGCTTACAAATAAAACATGGCAAGTACCATACAACAACTGGAGAGATGAAATTTGAGGTAATAGTCAGGGTATCCCACAAGGATCTGGGATGGGCCCAAACTTGTTTAGATTGTATCTATCAGATCTGTCTTTTTCATCTGAGGTGTTCTACAATCTGTATGCAGATGACTTGAAAGTAACTTAACTAACTAGAAATGTTAGAGATAGTGCATGTCTGCAAAAGAACTTAAACAATTGTCCATTTAAGCACAGGAGAATGATATGCTGATAAATACATCAAAACTAAGCGTATGAGATTTTGGAGACCTTAACTGACCAGAGTATATGGTAGACCCAAATTTGAGTTTTTCTAAAAATATCAGCCAATTTGTCAATGATAGTTACAGAACTATAGTTTGTGTATAAAGATATGTAATATTTAGGAAATAAGAAATGATGAAATCATTGTTTGTAAATTACATTAGACCCAAAATTGAATGTGGAATAACAATATACGAACCTTATAAAGAAAACAAGCATTAGTAAACTGGAAAGATTACAACAGAAAAATGCCAAGGACATCCATGGATGTGAAAATTTAAGTTATTACGAATGACTAAAATATCTGAACTTGTACAGTGTCTCATATAGATGATTAAGGGGCATTTGAGACAACCATCTCTGGGAATGTTTAGGGTTGTCAAAAAGTAGTAGAGAATCATCAGACTACCTATGTAAAGGTTTCCTTAGGAATGAGGTGTGTACTAATTGGCTTCCTGACAGTAGTAGCATGGAATAGACTACCTAACTGCATTAAAGGAAGCACTAGCTTAGATATTTTTTAAGGACAACCTGGACACTTATTATGGGAGTAACGGTTTTGGCATATTGACAGGCTACAAGAGCATTATAAGAGCATTATTGTCAATGACTGAAATATTTGTATGCATGTATGGATTTAAAAATTTAATTGGAAATCAATGGCTGTCATCTGTTGTGAGATTTATATCTCATGCAAATTGCTGACAACAAAATGTTATTTGTGTTTGGAAATTCTCAATGCATACGGATAATCCCATAGATTTCAACAAGTATGACAAGAGAATGACACTGTTGTACAGAAACAACTTCAAGCCGTCACTCTTATCATGACAGACTAATAGCATATTATAGAGACAAGAAGCTTGGATATCTTAAAATGGTAGTAGTGATAGCTTAGATATGCCAGAGATAAAAAAAGAAAGAGAGAGGGAAAGATAAGAAGAGAAATAGCTAATAAATGATTAGAAGGTTCATTTGGCAGATTAGCTTTTGCCCAGTAACCATGGGCAACTGTATTCTTCCAAAATTATGATTATTCTTAGTTGTATCAGAAATCATTACATGCCACAACCCACTCATTAATCAGACCAGTCTTGGAAGCTCACTCAACTTAAAAATGGTACAATATTTGCTGTAGTCCATGGTAAATTGTTTATTCTGACTTTTGTAAATGAAATGGATGATGACACCCATTAGCAACATATATATGTACATGTGAAAAGAAATGTTCTTGAAGCACATAATTTAGAATATGTTATGCAAGATCATAATTTTGGTTATCACAGTACTTATCTTTTCACCTAAGAGCAATGATTCTTCAGACTTGACCCTAAAAGCTATTTGCCTCTCCACTCTTCTTCTGGCTTTTTCCCGGTTAGGGGTCGCCACAGTGGATCACTGTCTGCTCATGAATGGCAGTGGAGATTTATGGTGTTGAGTTGCCAGCCCAGCACCCAACCTTCTACAGAAGACACACACATGCACACACTCATGCCTAGGGCCAATTTAGTGTGTCCAATCCACCTACAGCATGTCTTTGGGATGTGGGAGGAAACCAGAGAACCCGGAGGAAACCCACATGACCACAGGGAGGACATACAGAGGGAGGACATGCAGACTCCACACAGAAGACACCCTGGCTGAGGATCGAACCAGAGAACCTCTTGCTGTGAGGCGGCAACTCTAACCGCTACACCACCGTGGCCACCCTATTTGCCAATCTTAAAAAAAACATAGCTATGCTGATTTATGAGAACAGTATTAGTTGTTAAGTACACTCACTTCACAACGAATAGTTCATAGTCAGAATATACATATAACAAGTACTGTAATTTTTGCTGCCAGCATTATGCTTCTCTGCGTCTACAGCTGTTTACATTCCAGCTTTACAGTTAGTCTTATATACTGCCTATCATGTGCCTACTTAAAGTTGCAGTGCATGCTTTTCTGTTTACTACATCTGTTACTCTTTTATCCTGTTCTTATGTCTGCTACATTGCTACATCATTACTGCCCCCATTGATACATTAAGTTCTGCTGTCCTGCTGCTTCACTAATTATAGTTCTTCTGTAACCCCACTGTAAAAAGCTAAAGATTCTGAGATTCTAACCTGCTTGAGGTCATTGACCTTTAGCTCAGAATTATGGGATAAAGAGATGTGTGAACTTCATTTGATTGGATCCCTCTCTGTCTCATTTGCTATAACCTTCACAGAGCTGCACCCACCCAGGATCTTTGTTCAAGAAAGATGGAATTGCATGCACACAAGATTTATTTTCATAAGAGACCTGTAAAATATGTACATTCTTAGAAATCCAGGTCTGAGGCTCCAGTAATTCACACTAAGCACAAATAAACACACCCCGAGCTGCAGTACACTCCTGACAAAATGACAAGGCATTTCCCCATGCCTTAGTAGTAAGTCTACCCAAACATTATTCTAATCAAACCAGACTCCAAGCAGTTATAGTCACCTTGCCTCCAAGTCATTCCTGTTGAAACCATGGACCAACATTTCCTCAAAATTTGTACAGTCAGTCTGACTGTGATGAATATTTTGAAGCAGTGTACGAATTTGATCATGTTTTCTGCTGATCATCTATTATTCAAACTTCATAACACAGTGAGTATGAGAGAGGCAAAAATCTCATGCACAGTAAACTCAGACACCAAAATCATCTGCAGTACACCAGACACGTCACTTCTCCAAGGCCATCACAATTCACATAATTCATTATATGCTGAGGTTCTAAAGATTAACTTACCTAAACATCAAAGACCTCCAAGTTAAGCCTACCTAGAAATAATAAGGTCATTGATCTTAAGTCTGTAAGGTAGACATCTACTCATGCAAACATTCTTGTTATAGGTGGCTCCACTGTAAGACATGCAATGTACCTTTTAGAAGGCAGATCAAGAAAAGAGTGACAGTTAATTGCTTGTCTCGTGCCAGGGTCCATCAGATCTCAAGCACTCTGAGCAACAAGTACAGCTACGATTCCATCATAGTACATGCAAGTGTCAGTAGATTGAGATGTATGTCCCTGAACTACATGAAGACAGACATGATGGAGCTGTCAGACTATGTGCCCAAGGCTGGTATGAGCACTGAGCAACATTCTAACTTCTCCAGTGATGATGCCTCATAATGAACAAAAATAATTGCCTTCAATATGTGGCTTAGTTTTTGGTGTAATTCTAAGGGGAGTCCAAAATTTGTCAACCTTGTAGGATATAATCAACAGACCACATCGCTTCCCCAAGGGTGGTCTGTATCTCACCATCTAAGATTTCAATTATTGGCAAAGACATTTTCCACACCATAGTACCTTTTTTTAGGTAATGCCATCCTAAAAACCTACCAGCATAATGAATCAATCAAAGGAAAATATAAAGGTGTTACTGATCAGTGATAGGAACACAAACATGAAACTCCACTTCCTATAAGTACTCCTCACCTGGGATGATGTAGACATTTGCATTTTGGACACATTTTAAAACAGTGTAGAGCAGTCCAGGTATGCACGGCTTTAATGCCATTCACATGTTAAGACCAGCTACTGTGCAGGAGGGGAAAAATGTGGACGTGTCTCAGTTTTCATCCAGAAGTGACTCACATCAAGGCTAGTAAAGCAGTATGATGCACTAAAGCTTCTTAATGTCCAAATAACCATCAGAAAGATTTCATGTCTCCCTCTATAACTTAATAAAGCCACAACATATATCTACGAGAACCGGAATCTCTCAGTGTTAAACCCAATATACCATTTTCCTAGGTGATTTAAACTGAGAAATCTACACCAGCACTGTAAACAAGCACAGAGATTCCTGGACTTTGTCAATAGAAATGCCCTGGAAAAATTAGTCACAGTACCCACTAAGGCTTATGTATCTTCATCCTTTGATAGGAATGATCATTAAGTGGTCTCTTTTGAAAAGAATTTGAAATCAGAGATCCCTTTCACCCAAGGTACATTTAGAAATTTCTCCCTGAATAGCATCCTACTCCTAAGCGATACTTTGTCAAGCTTCAAATCTCCATCAAACCCAGTTAACTGTATAAGAAGAAATGCAGGCAAACCCATAAACAAACTGCAACAAGGGAACCATAATATCAGTAAGACGAGTAATTCCCAGAATGATACAGAAGTAAATAACCCAGGAGCTTAATAGAATCAATAAAAGTCAAGTTTGAAGCTAAAATAACCAACCAAGTGAAAGCCCTGTATTACTACAGGAGTATATCAACTCCTAAATGCTATATCTCATGCACGGGTCCCCTCAAATTATCTATGGTATGAGCCCAATTATTCTCACTAGTGGTAATATATAATTATCAACCATGGGATGGGTAAAGAGTGGTTGGCATAATGATTATAGTATTTAGCTCACAAACAAGAGGTACATAGTTTGATTCTCAACAAAGGAAGTTGGCTAGGCTTAAAATGGCCCATGATGGAAACAAGCCTAGTATGAACCTATGATGGTCAATGTAACACCAAATGGGACAGATTACTTCAAGCACAAAAAGGGGAATTGGCTAGGCTTAAAATAGCCCTCAAGGGCAGCTAGCCAGGTACTTACCTATAAACCTAGGATAAATAATATATGTTTGGGTACAAGATGAATATAAGTAGAGACTAAAGTCCCCAAGAATGAAGGTAATATTTTGATCTTAGAAAGATACGATCACTAGTTGAGGTAAGAACGACTCTAGCCAAAAGAGATCATATCATACGGGGCTTTATGATCTGCATCATCTTTAAGATTTGCTAGGAAATATTACAAAAACACAGATATGGTAGTTTAGGAGGGCAGTTATTAGTCTTTTATAATTCAATAATAGTTAATACAAAATTCTAGCATGACCCGAGAAAAGAGATGAAAGACTGAATAATAGAAATGAAGAAATAAAAATGAAGATAAAGAGAAAAAGAGAGGACAACCAGGTTAGCTATATAGTGAGGATGACTATCAATGTAAACACTAAGGATATGCACCACCTATGTGAAGAAAAGTAAAGGATCATAGAAGCTGTTAAAAAAGTGTCAGGAAGAGATATCCAGAATAAAATGAAGATGGCAGGAATGGGCAGAAGAAAGCTTCAGATAAATTTGAAGACTGTATGCAAAAATGGATAACTAATTGGTGAAGGAGGGAGAGAGAAAAAGAAAGGAAAGCTTCCTTGTCATGTATGTCAGACAAACTGACTGATTTCATCACATCACTATTTAAACAGGACATGAAAGGCTGAATGCAGGTATGGAAAGGCATTAAAAGTATGGATGGGGACACATGGACAGAAGGAGGAGGAGTCACTAAAACGAGGTGTGAAACAAATAACGTATATTTCAGGTGTTAAGGTACAAAGCTTGTAATAATTACAACTCAGGATGTTTAAAATTTTGATAAGGGTACAATTAACTCTACCAGAATGTCTGTTGCTCCATAGCAACTTAGTGGTGTTGCAGAAGTGAATATAGGCACTCGTGGTTCCCTTGCATAAATGTGGACAAGAAGCTGACAGTAGTTATATCACTCTTACTTCTGTTCTAGAAAGGTTAGGATAAATATTTTGCATGGCATATTGGTGAATTCCTAAATGCTAACTGTTTGACTTAGGGTTGAGAAAATGTCACACTGTGGATATTGCGTCACTGTAGCCTGACTACGTTTTATGACTGGGTAAGTACAGGTGGTGATATGGAGAATTCTGCTCATGTGGTGCCTCTGAACTTCAGCATGGCCTTCAGCATTCTCCAACACTATAGTCTGAAAAAATATGAAGGGGTGTGGCGTGCACCCCCATACTTTCAGAATAGTTAGAAACAGTTTGCCTCTTTAGATGAAGAATGTGCTTGAGGAAGGTTAAATGTAGGGGAAAAAGAGAGAGCAGTACTGTGCAATGCTGTTTAGTTCTTGGACCTTTTCTATTTCTCTTAGTTGGCTCACATACAATGGGCTTAAAAACACAATCAAATCATGGCTTAGCCTGATAAAATTAGTAAGAGGCAGAAGTTGAAGAGTATGAAAGCAAGCAATACTCAGAAAGAGACAGAAAGAGAGAGATCTATTCTCACTTGCATTATTGGAAGGCTGATGCTTCCTTTCTTTCATTCAGTGTAAAAAAGGTATATATAATCTAAAAGGTCTACGACAAGGACCTAGTAACCGTTACTACAACTCAAAAATAAAACAACAAAATCTAGCATTCACACCTCAGTTTAGTGTAAAAGATAAGTGCTTTTGTCTAGTAATTCAGATTTCATCAGATCTGATAAACTCTGAATTACTTGATGAAAGTGTTTATCTTTTACAATAAACCAAGGTGTGAGCACTGGATTTTGTTGTTTTATTGTAACCCAAGGAAACTATATTGTGTTCTTTAGTCCCTCTGAGTATAACAGGGGAGAAAAACAAATTGGTGATAACATTAACAGATAAGATGAAATATAATGCTCAGAAACAAAATATGCTGCTCAGTATAGAAGTACTACAGTGAAGTGATTTACACAGCATGGTGTGTGGATTCAAGAGATGCTGATATCATCTTCTGCTATACCATTTGAACGTGATATCACATCGCAAGTACTATACAAAGTCATAGAAATGAAGTGACAGCAACATTATGAAAGGCATAAACATGGGCTGGCCTACTTCTGCTGCCTTGAGACCCCTGTAGGCATCTGTCTCTGGTTAGTATTCCATACATGAGACAAGATTTCATTCAGGATTAAACGTGTTTGCTGTTCCTTACATGTGTTTGTTTTAAAATCACCCTAGTAGGAAATTATATTCAGAGAGTAACAGGGATCCTATCATTACACGTATTCAGGGTGCAACTTTACTTATCAGATTATCAACTTATCTTAAAGTGATACCATTTGTATTTTGACTGACTCTTAAAGTACTATATACTTTAATTACAGTGGTGTGCACGTTTTATCCACAACCATCGACGCAAATGCATCGTCTCAAAAGGGAAGCAACTAATGGAAGCCATGTATTTAAATTAGAAGATTTACTTAATTGCATGTCTTGTTCAAGGACCATGCAGAGCAGATTTCAGAGGATTTATTGTTCTATTGATTAGGATGACAATATGTCCATATGCTGCACTGTATTTCAGGAACCTGGAAACTCAGCATGTGTTAGAAGGAATGCAAACGTATTGAAAGTGATTGACTAATTAGTGGTTTACATTACACCAGCTATTTTTCCTTAACACTTTTAGATACATATGGTCTTGTATTATAATGAAGAAATACCTGGCTATGCTTTAAATTTTCTTCTCAGTGAATGAGTGTGACTTAGTGCATTATTTCCCCTTTTCAGTTCACAAAATATCCCACATTATACCATACCTATGTCAGACCAGAGAACTCTATTGTAATAAATTTTTGTAAAATAAATATTTTAGAAGTCATTTTGAATAAGGTGCAGAGTTGATGTGTCTATTAATTTTTGCTAGAGAAAACCAATGAAAACAACTATCTGTCAATTATGGGGTGACATATTAGTATAATGATTTTGAACTGTTATACATTACATTTGTTTTTGTTATATCAGATCCAGTTTAGAGAAAGTGTACTAAAGTAATTCAGCTTCTTCATATGTTAGTCAAACAGCAAGGCTGATTCATATAAGTTTCTGCAACAGTCACCTACTAGGACACCAAAAGTATTTCTGTGTTGCTATCACTACTATATACCTGTATTACCCAAATACCAAATAGATTCCTGGAGTGTAAATTATGCTAGATAAGCTATGCTCTGTGACTTTCTTATGAGAGAATGCTTAAATTCTAAGAAGCATCTAAAAGTTTGAACGCGACAAGGATTGGAGGAACTTTGATCAGTACTGTATAACCATCAGTACATAAACTGATATATTACTAGAAAAATTGTGCAATTCTGGTTTCTAATAAATACAGAATAAACATTCACAATCATGGTAAAAATCAAGGAGGCATTCCTAAAATCAGGAAGATCACCCTATGACATTTGTTTGCAAATCTCTGCAAAATGGATTCCAAAAGGGGCAATTTTACTGACAAACATGACACACATTTATCAATTAACTAAATGATTTATTATATCTTCAAGAACTCCATATTGCAGAGCCTTCATCTGTAGCTGGATGTTTTAAGGTAATGCTTTTCTTAATAAAAGAGTACATAATAGATTGGTCAGTTCCTTCTGGACTCTTTATATAGTGATACACTGCTTTAAAATGATAATGCTCACAATGAACTGATGCAATGCACAAAAGCCATTATTTATTATTATCTCAAATATAAACTTAGAATTTACTTAAAGTGCAAATACATGACAAAGTTTATTTCTTTTCCTTTTTATGCTTTGATAGGTATCACTAAACTTGATTAAAATGAAATAGATCTCTTACTACAAGTTACTTGAAGAAAAAAAGTGTTTCCTTTATAAATTTATTCACTTCGGCTTCCAGGAAAGAAATTGTTTATGACTTCCAATATACAGATGATAAATTACTTCCCTGGATTTTGCGCACGCGCGTGTGTGTGTGTGTGTGTGTGTGTTGTGTATTTGTGTGTGTGTGTGAGTGCGTGTGTGTGTGTGCGTGTGTGTGCGTGTGTGTGTGTGTGTGTGTGTGTGTGTGTGTGTGTGTGTGTGTGTGTGTGTGTGTGTGTGTGTGTGTGTGTGTGTGTGTGTGTGTGTGTGTGTGTGTGTGTGTGTGTGTGTGTGTAAGAGTGCGTTTGTGTGTATAAGTATTTGCATTTTTCTATGCTTATCATAATTTCTCCTCAGCAGCAGGCAGATTTTCTTCAGAGATGACAGTTCTTAAAAGACACTGCAAAACATGCTGTTGCACTCAGGGAAAGAAGGTAATTAAAATATTTTTATTGCCTTCTTTTTTGCAAAGAAGCTGTATGTGGGATAGGATGGAAATGTTCCTAGCTAGGAGGTAGGAACATACACACATACACATAAAAGTGTCTCTCTTTTATGTCTCTTTTAAAATGTACAGTTTGTATAATGGGGAATATTGAAAATGTATTTCCTAAAAAATGAAGTAGCTCAGTTTGGAAATTATGCCCTTTTTTCTTGAAATGGTTTATATATGTCTTGTGAGATCTCATGAATGCACTTCACACTTCTCTGAGTATGACTGCAAGGTGCCCCCCCCAAAAAAAAATGTTTAACTGACATCAGCTGTTCATTTTGCCCTTACCCCCAGGTGATTCCTCTACTTTCTGCTCCCAGTTCTTAAGCCCAAGGTTACTCTACCTCCATCCAAGATCTGCCCTCTGCACCACAGAACCACTATTCCACTTTCATTGTATTCTGCTTTCTTTATTGATTGCCGATCTTGTTTGCTTTTGACATATTACCGTAATCCCTAATGTGTTGTACCTACATATTAATGTAATCCCTAGTGTGTTGTACCTACATATTAAAATAATCCCTAATGTGTTGTACCTACATATTACCATAATCTCTATTGTGTTGTATCTATAAGTGTAGTGCAATGAGATACAGACTGAAAATGTGATACAGTGTAGTGCACGTGAATAGGACTGCAATCTAACTATTATTTGTGGAAGATCTGCGCTTATCTGTACATCACAGCTATTTCTAGGTACATAGCTAAGAATATTAGAACTGCTGCTGGAGGTCCAGAGCACTGTTGGATTCTGTTTTTAATAGCAGGATAAAAGAGGCTACCTGTCAACCTCTGTATATGTAAGAAGTGCAAAAATGCACTTCATTAAGGATGCACTAAGGCAATGTCTATATATAATTCAACAACATGTTGTATATATTTGTACCCATCTAACTCAGACAAGACCAGGCTGATAATTTAATATATCCTTTATTTGGGTTAGAGGTAGTACAATCTACAGTGACTAGATTGCTTGGGTACTTTTGGTAGACTTCACTCCTTTCCATCTTGGACACAAAAATGCAAGTGTGGTAGAATGAAGTGCCTTGCAGATTTTAAAGCTGTTGGTTGACCAGAGGAACACATTAATTATACTTGCTGTCTATGTGACAACACTATCCCCCAGATTTACTATTCCTCCGTGCAGGACTAGCTTAGTCCTGCATGGAGGTGGCCATTTAGGAGCAGGACGGCAGCGCACCATGCATAGTAATGAGATGCGCTGCCTTAGCTCCTAGGCTTACACAGGGCATTTAATACACCCCCCGCAATGAAGAACAGCAGAAAGGGGTATGAAATGAGTGGGACCGCTCATAGTTGAACGCATATCCCCACCAACAGTCCTCCTCATGTACAACAGCAACAGTATACATAAATAAAATGAAGAAACCCTTTATTTTTTTTTTTAATTCCGATTAAAGCTAACCACAGGTGCACGGGTGTGCCAATCGCTTAGCTACGGTTAATACAGCTTAAATGGCTGAAGAGGATAACAAAGAAGATTATATGCAAATGAAGCAGCATAGCAATAGTGTAGTGGGCAGAGCATTTGCCTTACAAGCAAGCATTCCTGGTTCAAGTCCCACTGCAGCAGATTCCATTTTCCATGACAAAGCATGTTATGATTAATGTTTATGTTTCATTACCCACTAAATAATATATTTTCATGAACTGTAGTACTGCAGTAAATGCACATGTGATGTGTCAGTGTCATAATGAATAAGGCACTAGTAAGCAAGCTTAAGCACAAATAAGCAGTAGTAAGCATATTTAAGCACTAGTAAGTGGGCTTAAGCCTGTTTGCGCTGTGGTAAGCAATGCCTACACTGGTTAAGCAATTCTAAAGCTAACTCTCTGTAAGCAGATATAACATCAGGTTAGCAGTGCTTACCGTCACGCAAACCCACTTTCAACTGCTCAAAAGTGCCTTAATCACTCTGTATCTAACATCCCTTGTTCTGTCCATCAACAAAATAAACAGCCATGCAGGTCTTGAACCCAGGACCCTATACACAATAGTCATAGTTGTTAACCACCAAGCCGTCAAAGATGTGCAGAAGAATGAGGTATCAGCAAACAAGTCCTCACCATCGTAAAACCAAACTGAACCTATGGAAGGAATCAGTATACAGTCATATGTTCCATAACCTACTAAATAACATAAATATGTGAACTGGAGTACTGCAGTAAGCCCACAAGTGAGGTGTAATTGTAATAGAGTGTGGACATCCCCAATAAACACAAGGACTCCACAGAGTGTACGTACACATTAATCTTGGATACCAGGCAGATATATACGATGCAATGAATAAGAATTCAATGCCAAAAAGGAAATATAATGCAAAGTCTAATGCAAGCAATGCTAACCATTGCACAGGCCATCATAGGAGGTGTAAGCAATGTGTAGACAAGCTAACTAATTGTGCCCAGTGGTATACCCCTTTAAACAATGCCAACCTTAGTTAAGCAGGTTTGCCCATAGCTTAGCCTTTTCAAAACTGGCCAATCAAGGAAAAGTGCGAGAAATTGGCCCTACTTAAACCCAAGAGGCAGGAATACATCTCATAACTGGTTGTAGCTTCCCCTTGAAGGCACTATGGCAGTAAGGGGCGAAGGTGTGCACTTTCAAGTGCAGTGCTGGTGCATCCAGGAGTCCAAGGTCATGGCAGGACTCCTTGTCAAAGTCCATGATCAGAGACTGCTGCAGGGCCAGTATTAGGGCTACCAATATAAGGCAGAGGCTTGGGACCATCTTGCCCGAGACCTCACCAGTGCCACTGGCATACCCCGAACTGGTGAGCAGCTCAGTCACCACTATGCCGACCTGAAGCATTGTAAGGAGGACCTCTTGGAGGAGTGGTTCCAAGAAGCTAGAGCTGCAGGGGATGTTCCAGCCATGAGTAAGTATCACCCCAGTATCTGTGTAATAATTGCCAAATCAGATATATCATGGATAGGTATGGCTAAATATTCCTCTTATGTCCCCCACAGCTGCAATGGAGCAAGTTGTGAACCAGGAGGTCCACATCAGTCACCTGCCGAGTTTGTGACATGAGGCAGGTCAGTAATACTCATGCATTTACTGTCATAGGAAATAAAAATAAAAGTAGTAGTAAATGAATTGCCTGTATAAAACCTGTATTGTTCAAGGCAGGTACTGCATACACTAGAGAATATGGCAGGAAGAGTCTCATATTGTTTGTATGTCAATAAAAGTGTAATAGCCTGACAAAACAGGTCTAACTGCTGGACTGCATGTATATACCCTGGTATCATATGGTAATGTAGAATTACAATCATGTAATAGTACTGTTGTATTAAGCACTGTTACCCACACCGTGCACCATTAATTGAATGTGTAGCAATGCCTCTATATGACAGGTGTAACCCCAGAGGCCATTTAGTATAACTGAGAGACATATAGACAGTAAACAGGGAAAATGCAGACAACAAAAAATTAATCGCACATGCAACTGAGATGTGAACTGTAGTTTTTTAGCACACACAGCCACGGTACGAATCCTGCCAGTGGTAGTAGTTTGCATACAGAATCATACCCCACAACTGTACAGATATGTCCAGAATGTCTATTAAAGTGTCCCATATCTGTTGCCCATCATCCTGTCCTCCTGGGAAATCAGTGGGATGATCCCAGACATATAGGCAGCAAACAGGAAATACAACTGATTGACACGCAAGTATGAGAACAAAGCTGGCACACTAGCAACTCCCCAAAACCTTATGTGACTAAGAAGCCACATATGTCCCATTTGCACCCCAACTTGTCAAGCTTTGGTCAGAGTGTGTACAGTAACAGAGTGAGATGTATGTGCATAACAGTAATGTGGAATCTGGTACTGTGTGTGGGAACATTCAGGTAGTGCTAATAAACATTTCTCCCACAGGTCTGCCAGATACCAAGACTGTGCCCAGAAATGCAAGAATGATATGCAGTTGCTCTTAATAATGAGCTATTACACATCATTGTCTCCCACACTGTCCTACAACATATAACCATCTAGGAAATCTGTATAACAGTGTTGTAATACAAGGTCAGAATGCAAAAGCACAGGCGATTAATAAGAAAGAAAGAAGAAAGGAGATATACAGCAATATCTATATAGCAGACACAACTGTGATGGACAGTGTTTAAGCTGTAGCAGACACAGCCATGGCCTGAATCCTGGGAGTGGAAGTAGGCTGCATACAGAATCATACCCCACAACTGTACAGATGAGGCCAGAATGTCCAGTATATGGGCCCATATCTGCTGCCTGTCCCCCTGCCCCCCTGGCAAGTCTGTCGGATGATTACACATGTTTAGCCAGTGAACAGGGAATACAAGTGATTGTCAAACATCTATGAGAACACACCTGTCACTGTAGCACCCCACAAAACTGTTAGGAGAGTAATATTTCAGCTATGTCCTATCTTCACTCCCATGTTGTCAAGCTGTGACCAGAGAGCGTGCAGTAAGAGAGTGAGATGTATGTGCATAATACTAATGTGTAATCTGGAACTTTGTGTGGCAACAGTCAGGTAGTGCTAACAAACATTGCTCCCACAGGTACATCGGATACAAACACTGTGCTGAGAAATACAGACCATTATAACCTGTACAGGTATTGTTCACACTGGTATTGTAGGGAAGTGTGAGTGTTGCAGTTTCTCTGAATAATAAAGTATCACTGGTCACTGTCACCCACACTGGGCTACATAATATAACTGTGTAGGAAAGCATGTATATGTGTGTATTAGGTCACTAAAGGTGGAAGAAGAGGGCAATATTCTAGATATATCCTGGCACAACAGCATGTGGTCAACACATGGCCAGAGTCTGTGCATAGAGAGTTGGATAGCTATGTGCACAACGTCAACCCGGAATCTGGGAGTATGTGTATAAACAGTAAGTTAGTGTTAACATACATTCTCTCCACAGGTATACCAGGTAAGAGGTGTATACTGCAGGAAAAAATGTTTCATGTGTAACGATGACTACAGCCATATCACTGTCCAAACTAAGGCTATATAGTAGTGTAGTAAGACTTGTAAGGTACAGATAACAACGCTGACTAGGAAAGTAATGTGGACTAAAGGAATATAGTAGTTGTTAGTTGACATCTTTCTCTCCACCCACCTTATCTCCAACAATAATCAACATAACCACCCCAAATGTTATGTACTGACACCTATGTTCTGATAATGTCCAACATTTTAATTGTCTCATGCATGTACTATATTGAATTATTCCAACATTGTTGGAATGGCGCCATCAATGTACCTGCATGCTGTTCTTATTACCACTGTGTTCTGTTTGCTATGCAACTGTTCCGTATCTGGTGTCTGGGTTAATGGGAATATCTATGCATGCTGTTATACCTAATCCTGGAATGTGCTGAATTTTACTAACCCACATATGATGATGAAATATAAACACTATAGATGGCTTGGGAAGGCCGGTCCCAGTGGACCCACCTGTTCCACCTCAGCTGGCCATGGCACCAGGCACCAGCATGTCTGGGGCCCAACCTGGGAGCTCCCTGTCCCTTTGTCCTGCACCACCTTCAGGTGGAACCACCACCTCAAGGGGTGGGGCTCGCCCCCCCCGGGGAGTGGGCACAGACAGGCACCTGTCACCTGTTGCCTGGTCGGGGTCGTGGTGCATAGAGTGATCAACCAGCAGTTTGGTGATCTTCTACGCCAGCTCGAGGGACGTGTGTCATGATTACAGAGTCAGCCTGGTTCTGTGATTCAGCCCCCAGGACAGCCACCTTTGGGGCTGTGAAGGTGCAGTGGTGAGTGCCCATGTGTGGGGACCACAGTCTCACTGTTTCCACTAGGAGGCTTCTGATTTCCAAACACCCCTCCCCATCAAGGTGTTTACCCCCCACATGTCATATACCATGCCTGTATGCATCCTGTTTGTCTTGTATGTTAGCCTACCCAACCTGCCTCCCCAAATATACCTACTACCCCTCCACAACATCTCACTCTCACCTGAAAAAAAAAAGGGCACTCTGATCCCAAGAAAAAAACCTCGCCCCATACATAGCTGACCATTTCGCACACTTGTCCACTGGACACACGTAACCCAGTCTAATTGGCATCACAATGTATTATAGTTGTCTTCACCCCCTCCCAAGGGTTTGCGTTTCCAAATCAAACTCCAAATTCAGTGTATATGCACAGCTGTTGCTGTAGAAGAAATGGACAGCTATGGACCTTCCCTACACCCATCCTGTGCATCCCTGGCTATTTTCCCTACTGTCTTTCCCTCTTTGTGCCCCTTTTTTCACCACTTTCCTATCAACCCCTTTTTTTTCTTTTAAAGGCATTATCACAGGGGTAAGCATGAGCAAGCACTTTTAAGCATCAGTAAGTGGGTTTAAGCCTGTTTGTGTGGGAGTAAGCTATGCCTACACAGGTTAAGCAATTTAGAAGCTAACTGAGTATAAGAAACTGTAACCGGAAGTTAGCAGTGCTTACCTCCATGCAAACCCACTTACAACTGCTTTAAAGTACCTTAATTACTCTGTATCCAATGGCCCGTGTTCTGCCCAGAACCAAAATAAACAGCCTCTGAAAGGCTCAAACCCAGGACCCTGCACTCCATAGCCACAGTAATGTACCAGTAACCCATGTAAGATATACATAACTCTGATGTTGTCAAAAACATATCATCCAGCCCAGTCATTCAACAGTATAGAGAATGTATTCCAACATTTAGATGTATGTGCGTATGTAAATATATTAATATCTCAACAGATACAACATATCTATATATATATATATATATATATATATATATATATATATATGTATATATACACGCAAATGCCTACATCTATAGATATATATGTCTACACCTATATGTCTAAATATACACAGCAAGTTACATATGTCTAAGCAGATATATATCTATGTAGGTATATATGGGCATAGTTGTCCACATGTACTGGTAATGGGGTTGAGAGGCCCTAAACAATATACGTCTTGGACGAATAGGTATACCCCCCACAGCTAAACACGTCTGCCCTGCAATACACTATCAAGTGTTGCAGATCCCATAACCAGGACCACCTGACATGACATATGATACATATACACAGACACACACATATATATATATATATATATATATATATATATATATGTTTATATATATATATATATATATATATATATATATATATATATATATATACATGCATACACACACAGAGATATGTGCAGTAAGTCACATATGTAGTACGTGCACACAATATGGAACAGCCACTATTCCTACAATTACCACCTTACCAACTAGAGACTGTATGAGCCACCCATAGAAATGACATTCATTGTCTGCAACATATACCCACAGAGATATCAAAGAATATAACACCACACATAGGTGTGCATAAATGGGAAAGCTTTATTTGTGTACTATTACAGCTGTATATGTCATGTCATATAGCTGTTTAGACATGGACATCCAAATAACCTGAGTACTGCAACTATGAAACAGTAATACTAATACAGTATAAGAAAGGTTAACAAATGTTGCTGTCCAGGTCAAGGCCATCAAGTAGTACAATAGTAAAGAAAGACTGACCCACAGGATACCAAACAATCAATAGTAATTAATGCAGGTGTATAGTTCAGCAACCTCTATCTATACTCTGTAGACAGTCCCTAGGGGGGTAAAGACCTCAGTTGACACAATGGGGATGTAACTGTTACATAACAAGGCACAACTGACACCATCGCAAGCACTTTGACAAACAGAACAGTCTGTATGGCAGGTGACAGTGGGCCTGCATTTAACCAAGGTGAATTGTATGGTAATGTACATCCATATACATTAAAGCAGTTCACCCCTGATGGTCTTCAGGACTTTGGGCTTTCAGGATTCTGTAGTGCTCTCATATACATATGTGTATATATAGATATATGTATACATAGATATACGTATATGTATAGATAGATATATGTATATATACCTATATATGTATGCACATCCTATGTGTACAGATATTCCTGGTTATGTTGGTATATATGTAGATATCAATAACTATATGTGCATACATATCTATTCTGATATACCTACTACTGTCAAAATACATGTGGATATCCATATGTATATGTGTATATGTATATTTGTATATGTGTAGACATATATAGCTCTGTATATGTATATATCTGGGTGTTTATTTGTATATCTAGGTACATATACATATACAGCTATGTATGTCGATATGTATATCTGTATGTCTATATAGATATCTGGATAAGTATATGTACATATATTATCACCCTATGTCCTGAACACGGAGTGTAGCCCTATCTCAGCCCCTGTAGACCCAACTTCATAGTGCAAGGGGTTGTCAGGTATGTATAGCAGGTATACTTGTAGAGTATTGCTACTGTCATAAGGATTGTCTTCACAAACATGGTATGTGTTGGAGGTCACATCTGCTTATAATATGTGTGCCATTGGCTACTGGCAGGCATCCTAAGGACATCATAATACAGTACCACTGGTAGCACATAATGTTCCTGCGGACTACAGCAGAGATAATAGCCAATATATGTAGACAGTCTGACACACTCTGGACAGTTCAGAGGTATACACATAACCCTTTAGTGCAAGACATGTGGACCAATCCTGATAATGTGGATGTTAACAGCCATGTAGATGGGTATAACACGTAACTACTGGTATACATTTGCCGACATAGGTTATGCATTCACACATCCCTGCCTGTCCTGCCACATAATAACCGCTGGTAAGGGGGTGCCTTGGCCACATACCACCCACTAGATGTTGACATACATCTGTACAGCATCCCACTGCTCTGTCTGACATACATGACTGTTATGATGGCCCAGCAGCAGCAGTACATCTGGCAAGTGACTGGACATTACATCTCACTGGGTAAGTACACTAAGCTGCTAGGCATGTAACATAGCACTGTGCAGGCTAAAGGCAGACTGGCTCAACACTGGCCTACATTTCCTATGGGGGAATGCATATGTACCTGCACATAGATAACAGGCTCTACAGGCATGTCACAGCACAGAGTAACATACACAACCAATGTGAACACAGCCACAGCTACATATGGCATGCTAGCGTATTATTACAGTATATGGACTATCTGTTCAACACCAAACTCATATGTGCCACACACACACACACTCACCCTACATATACTGAGCTGCTACACAGTGTGATCCGCTGCCTGTCTGTGGTATGGGACATGTGCATGTATGGCCCTACAAACATGTAAGCCGATAGGGTAACATACAGTTGAGCAGCATGTAACATCAGATAGAACAGGACCAAGAACAATGACATCTACCACAGTCTGTACATAGGCCCAGGTACATATTAACATTACACACACTGCTGACACTCACCATAATTACACAGACCTCAGTACTGTACACACAACCACAGAATGTCCAGGTTATGTCATCAGATATGACACCTAATATACATTACATGTGTAGCAGTCTAATATCTCACTGGCTTGTTATCAGATATGAAGTCAGTAATTATGGTGTACAGTACAGATGCACCCCTTACTGCATGACAAATGTACAAAGGTTGTCAGGGTTGTGGCTGGAGGCACATACACAGGGCCAGTATTGACATGTTGCTGTAATAACCTCATACATTTACTGTTGTAACAGGTTTGTTGCACCATATGTCCTACGAGGGATATGAAGTCAGTAACTTTCACAGCTGTCACCATCTATAGTCTGCAATCCTCACACTACCTTCTGCAGGTTACAGATACATGCTCTGTGGGCAACACCTGAAACAAAAGGCACCACACACTGGCCAGTCTGTAGATGGCTGGCCCTACAGATGGGTGTTCCCTCATAAACATAGCACTGACATGGCAGGTATGTAAACATGTACAACAGCCATAGCCACACACACCCTGTTAAACCAACATTACTCCAAATGCAGTATAGCAACATTTACAGTCTGTAGTCAGGTCAGGCACATCCCCCCTCCTGTGTGTTGGCCTGTTCCCACAGTGTATGTTGTTAGAGGTAAATCCCAATCCATCTGAGATGCTGTTTGCTAAACAACAGATCGAGTTCCTGCTCACAGTGAATGAAAGCCCCAGCACCAACATGATGTTCCTAGATATTGGTGTGTGTTTCCATGCAATTGGCTATGGGAATGTTATCACAGCTGTTCCACATGCAATCAGCTAGAGGAGGGCTGCAATTCGTGCAGAGACCATCAGCTGACCTTGAGCATCACTTAAAATACGCATGCTGCTGCCAAAGCAAAGCAGGTGTAAGTCTCCACATCCACCAGAGAGGGAGTAAGAGAGACAGACAGAGGCACAAAAAAGCCAGGGAGGTGTGGGAGAGTAAAATGTACACATGTTTGTGTCACACACCTACCAGTACAGGATATAAAACCCCCGATGACTATGCAGTGCTATCACATGTCCATGCAGTTAGTGGATGCGCCACATAGGTTACATGTTGGGGAGCCCTCAGAACATATATGTGATAGTGAGTGACATCTGCAACAGGGATATGGTAGCGATGTGGCAGGTGTAGTACACATGCCTGTCCACATGAACAGGTGTCAGCTTCAACACAGCCATACTCTCACAGGGACGCACACACATTGCCACAATTGGCAGAGCCAGGAATACAACTCATCACTATTGGGATTGCCACAACACAGTACTGTGCAGGTATCACATGCACCACAGGAGTCATATGGAGGTTATATGTGCAAAGAGTTTGTGGAGGTGTCTGACATCAGACAACATGCTTCCATATGCCAATGGGGGTAGTAGTGAATATGAATGTGGTCATATGCATCATACACCACACACCACGCACACACACAGACATGGGTGCCAGTACTGATATGCATGTGTGCATTGCTTCACCGGGTGTGTTGTGGTTGATGGTGCCAGATGGCTATACAAGGCTAGGTGATGGGTATACCTTGGCATCAGGCCACATGATAATGGTATGCATTGTGGCTCAGGGATGTAGTGTCTGGAGTTGCTCACACAGGTTGGTATTGCATTCACCATCCAGTCACCTGAGTGACTATTGCATGTGGCCAACGCTGTGCATTGCTTGGCATGTATGTCTTCCTTCGTCCATGATATGGACAGTGTCTGGGGTGTGCATACCTCCGACATGCATGTACAGTGACATGTGGAACTGTACCTGGGGTGTCTGGCCCATGTTGTGTACACAGATCATTATCATCAGATGAACCAGTCCTGGCCTCATGTGGCGGGAACTGTTCATGGACAGCAGTTTGGCCCTGCACCTACATTGATAGCATGATACTGATATTCCCTGGTGTCAGTAGCATCTGTCCATACAGGGCTTGTGTTTCAGGCATGTCATGTCCTTTGTGGGTCACATTTAATGGCACCACAGGTGTTGCAAGTGTCTAGTAGGGAACATGGGGGAGGTACACTGTTGGCATGTACATGCCTAGTGGACTAATGGACAGAGTGCCATGCCGTCTGTAGCCCACTGCAATCACACCATGGTTACTATCAGTGGGCAATATGCAGGGTACTACCAACATAGCGGCTGTTCGGCTGTTGCCTAGGCAAGTGTGTGTGTGTGTGTGTGTGTGTGTGTGTGTGTGTGTGTGTGTGTGCGTGTGTGTGCGTGTGTGTGCGTGTGTGTGCGTGTGTGTGTGTGTGTGTGTATGAGACATGGGTTGAGAGTGTAAAATAACAACAAAATAATGAAAAAAACATGACTGAAGGAAGAAAACAAAAGTTAATGAGAAGTTAGCGCTTTCACGATCCAAACTGATAATTTCTTCAGACTTAAATCATAGTACTGAACATCCAAATTTAAATTAAAAGACAGTCTATCATACTGGAGAATGTACTAACTAAATTGGAAAGTGCATTTATCTAAAAACTTTAATTACTTAAATGCTAAAAATATTTAAAAAATGTACAACTATTAGTAAATTATATAAATAGTACATACTAATACAAAAAAAACATATGCCACATAATTTTAATGTTTCAATGGTCTGGCTTTCAAAATAGGTTTAAGTGATATGGATTGAGAGTGTACCCTAGGTAATACAAGGGTTGCTAACATTGTTCAGCTGGCATTGATGTCACATTTAGGGGTATGGATTTGCACCCCATCCTATTGACTATTTCACATCTGTTATCCCTATATGGACATTGCGATATATACATGACCCAACATATAAGAAGTTTGCAAATCCCACTCCACATTGAGTCCAGTTGTTACACACACACAACCACTACCATACAGGATATGAATCACACACACACACATACACACACACACACACACACACACACACACACACACACACACACACACACACACACACACACACACACACACACACACACACACACACATACCTGTCATGTCTGGGAATAGAACTCCTACCTAACTAGTATATTACACTACAGCACTATGCCGTTATAAGACATGCCACAGAGATTACTGAAGTTCTCCTTTTCCAAAGGTATATTTCACAGTGAATGAGATCAGCAGGGATGCCAAAGTAGGGCATTTGAATTGCAGTGAGTGTGACTAGCCTAAAATGCATTGCTCCCTACACAAACATAGAAACCCCCACAAAACATCCACAACTGCCATGTGTGGGGCTAGACCCCCTACCAGAGATTTATATCACACTACAGCATGATGATGTTATAGGACACACAACGGGGATTACTGGAGTGCCATTTCCCCAAAGGTGTATTTCACAGTGAATGACATCAGCAGGATTGCCAAAGTAGGACATTTGAATTGTAGGGATTGTGACTAGCTTAAAATGCATTGCTCCCTACACAAACATAGAAACACTCACAAAACATCCACAACTGCCATGTGTGGGGAGAGAACCCCTAGCAGGGGACTATATCACACTACAGAATGAAGCTGTTACAGGACAAACCACAGAGATTACTGGAGTTCTCTTTCCCCAAAGGTGTATTTCACAGTGAATGACATCAGCAGGGATGCCAAAGTAAGGCATATGAATCGTAGTGAGTGTGACTAGCCTAAAATGCATTGCTCCCTACACAAACATGGAAACACACACACACACACACTCCCACACACACACACACACACACACACACACACACACACACACACACACACACACACACACACACACACACACACACAATTGCCTAGTCTGGGATTAGAACTCCTACCTGACTAATTTATCACACTACAGCAGTACGCAGTTATAGGATGCACTACGGAGATTAGTGGACTATAACTTTCCCAGAGGTGTATTTCTAGGTGGATGACATCAGCAGCCTTGCCAAAGTAGAGCATGTGAATTGTAGGGAGTGTGACTACCCTAAAAAGCATTGCTGTCTATACAGAAAGACACACTCACACAAACACACACACACTTGCCAAGTCTGGGATTAGAACTTCTACCAGACTAATTTATCACACTACAGCAGTACGCAGTTATGGGACATGCTACAGAGATTACTGGGCTAGAAACTTCCCAGAGGTGTATTTCTAGGTGGATGACATCAGCAGCCTTGCCAAAGTAGAGCATATGAATTGTAGGGAGTGTGACTACCCTAAAAAGCATTGCTCTCTACACAGTCAGACAGACACACAAACACACACAGTTGCCATGTTTGGGAATGGAACTCCTACACTACAGCAGTTATGGGACATGCCACTGAGATTACTGGGCTACAACTCTCCCAAAGGTGTATTTCACAGTGGATGACCTCAGCAGGCTTGTCATAGTAGGCCTATGGGGAGGGCAGTATGTGTGCATGGGCCATAACCCATTCATCTAGAGGTTGACACACCACATGCTGGCACACACAAAGTCATATTTCAGAGGTATGTGTATACAGCTGCTAGATGACTAATTCCTTGTACAGTCATGTTGTACAGCTAGCACATGCACCACATAGTCTGTAATGCTGACAGATAGCGGTGGCTAGTATCTAAAGTGAGTGACATCTGAACCTCATGTGGTTGTGGCCCTTTGGCTGTGTTCTGGGTGGGAAAAGCCTGGATGTCTCCTTGTTACAGTCACCCTCTTCCACACATCTATGTCTGTCTACCTTTGGCTTATTATAGTGTGTTGTCCTTAGATATATGTCTGCATTCCTATCCACTGTGTGTGCAAAGCATGTGTGGTGCATACTGAGGAGTGTCTGCACTAACATCTGAGACTGCCAGATATGTCTGTTCCACTGGTGTTTGCAGACGTGGCCTTCATGTGTTTAAGTGTGCAAGCATGCCCAGTATGCCCATCTGTATTGCATGTGTGGATCGAGTCCAGGTAGTTTGTACTGCAGTGCTGACCATTGTGTTGTACACCTACATGTAGCATACTGTTTCTGCAGGGTATCCGTCGATCATTTGGCATTGACTGTTACAACATTTCTACATAGGATGGGGGGGCACACCTGGCTATTTCTGCATTTTTACACAGGATTGGGGGGGCACACCTGACTGTTACTACATTTCTACGTATGATGTGCACATTTGACTATTTCTACATGTCTACACAGGATTGGCGGGGGGCACACCTGACTGTTACTACATTTCTACGTAGGATGGAAGGGGCACACCTGACTAGTTCTACATTTCTACACATGATTGGGGGAGGGCACACCTGACTGTTACTACATTTCTACGTAGGATGGGAGGGCACACCTTACACTTGTACACATTTGCTAAGACTGTACTGGTATGTCTGGTACTCCATTTCATCCTGCATTCTTACCTATCATGCTGACTAGAGGCATACCAGTGTATTACAGATCTTAGCTTTGATTTACCTATATATTAGTTTCTGACTTCCTACACTTCAGAACTAACATCACACTGCCTGACCTGCTGTAGTCTGTCTGTGTAGGCCTGGTAGGGGATGTTACCCATAGGCATCATTCAGAGGCCATAGCACAGCCTTTGTTTGTGTTTGTTTACACCTGTCCTGCTGGCTGTGACTGTTGTTGGGTATGTTAACCTCCCTGACTGGCATGTGTGAATTACTTACCTTGTGGGTGCCCCAGTATTGAGGGTGGTGCTGCAGGGCTGCATATGTCAGATGCACATAGTACACTACCTACACATGGTTGAGCACAGGTAGTGTAATATTTGGCATCCCTTTTACTGTATGTGAGAGTCAGAGAGAGGTGCTATTCCCTGGGTCCCTCCTGTGTCAGTGCAGTGCTATGCATTGCCTCTTTGCCAAGGCCAGGGCATACTGCGCATGCCTCCTTCTGCCTACTGGGGCAGGCTCAGGTTGTTCCTCCTCTGAATCACTCTGTGCCTGTGCAGGACTTGGCAATTGTGGGGGGCTGTGTGGCCCTGCCCCGTGCTGTTCCTGCTGCAGCTGTTTCCACGGGATCATATTGTGTAGCATGGCATATACGAGGACAATTTGGGTACATGTAGCTGGTGAGTACTGCAAGGCTCCACCGAATGTGTCCAGGCACCAGAACTGTGATTTGAGAATCCCAAATACATGCTCTAATATAATTCTGGTCTGTGCATGTGCCTCATTATGGAGTTTTTGTTCGGGTGTGTGGGCATTTCTGATGGGTGATATCAGCTGCGGCTCGAGTGCGTATCCAGCATCCCCCACTAGGTGACCATGAGGGATATCCCAACTGGGAAATCTGTGGTACAGCTGTGTCAGATGCCAGATGTGGAAATCGTGATAGCTTCCAGGGCAGCCAGCGCACACATTCATTATTATGCCCTGGGCATTGTACATGACCTGGCAGTTGATGGAGGGGAAGCCCTTGCGGTTGATGAAGAACCTACCCCGCTCACCGGGTGGTGCGTTGATGCATATGTGCATGCAGTCTATAGCACCCACTACCTCAGGGTATTCTGCTATTTGGTGGAACAGTTGCATATTGCTGGCCAATGCCTCATGGGTGTTGGGGAAATATACATGCTCACCGACATGTGCTGACATGGCATCCAGGAACTGGTGGAGTACCCTGGATGCTGATGTCTGTGAGATCCCCATCATATCCCCAATTGACCTTTGGAAGGTACCTGTAGCTAGTACTCTTAGGCCTACACATACCTTGGTATCCACTGGGATGGGTTACCCTCTGTTAGTTTTGTGTTTGAGGCGTGGACAGCACAGCTCAACAATTTGCTGTAGGAGATCCCTGTCCACCCCATAGCACTCCACTATCTCCAGCTCATGTAGCCCCTGGTAGATTACCCTTGGTCTGTACACTCTTCTCCTTCTCCTGACTGTGGATTGGTCAACAGCATTCACATCCTCACTACCCTCAGCCTCTTCCACAAGTTGTTGTATGATAGCTATTGCAGCCATATCATTTTGCTGTTGTGAGTGTTAAAAGTTCCCCGCTTATTTACAGCGGTGGTGTAGAGTGTGGGAAAAACCAGAGGGGAAGGTGTTTGCATAGTTTATAGGAGTGTTCTCGGTTGGGCTGGTCTGCTGCCTGTATAATTGGCTGATTCTGATACATTTCACCTGCCAGCTATGCTAGTTCTCCTTGATTAGCTTCCTACTGCTGTTTTCCCTTACCATTGCCTTCCTGTTTAAGCCCAGGTGTGTGCCGTGCAAACAGAGTGCTCAAATGTGCACAGAGCTGCTATTTCCTGGTTTAACTTTCTTTTTCTTCCTTCAAAACCTGGTGCATGGCGTGCACACCCGCTTAGGCAATATAAATAGTGCTAGACAGATTCAAACACATCCCCTAGCTTAGGTGTGCTAAGCTAGGAGCAAACCCGAGCCACAGGGCTTCAATCCACTTACAGTACGCCTGACATCTCCCCCCATGATGTCAGCTAACTCCTAGGCTTGCACCAAGCTACAGTACGCCTGACATCTCCCCCCATGATATCAGCTAACTCCTAGGCTTGCACCAAGCTATTCCTACTCTTACACTGTTGGGACCTGACTAGCATGCTGGGAAAACTGGGATTCACTATCATTCCCCTCATTTGCATAGGATTGCCTGCTAATGCATAGTTACATGTCTCACACTGAACCTCCCTCCTTAGCAACCACTACTCACTGGACATGTTGTCTTCTGCCTGCCATTGACTTGCATGGGAGAATAGAGATTTTAGTTAGAATGCCTAATTTAGGTTTATTTTGTTACCCCCCCCGATCCAGTTTGCGTGCCCCTGCCCTACGCTTAAACAGCTGAGATCGGCTAAAAAAATGAAAGTTGATTTTTTTTTTTTTGGCTGTTTGCAATGCCAATGGCTTTATACTTGGCCATTGACATGCTTCCTAACTGATATGTCGCCTTTATTTGGAGCTGTCACAGCTCCGTTTTAGATTTTGCAGAAATGTACTCGGTTATTAACCGAGTACATTTCTGCAGATTGTACTAGTCCTGCACGGCCAGTTGCAAGCTTCCTGGATTGCAAATTTACCTCATTTTCAAGGTTTTCTCCTGCAAATGGGGTGATTTGCATACGGGTTCTTAGTCCATGCAGGACTAGTGCAGGAGCGCTCATGCACTCCCCTGCAGGCTGTTCCTGGATTGCACTGCAGACATATTGCTGCTAGAGCTCCTGCACTGATCCTGCACGTCATGCAAGGCATAGAGAATCCGACGGTATGTGTCTCATCTTTCAAAACTGCAAAACACTTTGTGCAATGGGTAGCACATTTAGGCAGCTAAGGTTCAGTGGAGTATAAATAACTGAGATCACATTTCCCTGATAATAGCCAACTAATTACAACTTCTGGAAATGGATATCAATGTTCCCCTTGCTGACTTTGGTTTGCTTCACTGTGCTTTTGAGATTAATTTTTTACATTGATTTATTGAATGTGTAACAAAATGGTTATAATTAGAAACTCAGTTATAGTTTTATCTGTCTTATAATTCTAGTACAAGTGCTCAAGTCCAAAGGGCTGAAAGCCTGGGAATCAAGCATCTTTTAGCTCCCAAAGCCTGCTGCTGTCACTTGAAATGGAATATGAATTTGGGCAAGCAGCCGCTACCTGAACATATTATTGATGTTCAAGTAAGGATAAGTGCAGCAGCAGCCATCAGCCGGGAGTAGTTGGGCGGTAGTTTAGGGTTAGACAGCAGGAGGGACATTTTATATTTAGTGGGTGGGAGGAGGATTTTAGAGTTAGGAAATGAGAAGGGAGTTTTAGGGTTAGGGAGCAGGAGGGAGGATTAAGGTTATGGACTAATCAGGTAATTTAAGTTTGGAAGGGTGGATTTTTTGGTTTAGGGAGTGATCAGAGGTTTTAGAGTTCTGGAGTGGAATTTTAGGGTAAGGGACTTAGGCTGAAAACTGGGTGGTAGTTTAGAGTTAGAATTAAGGATCTGGAACAACTATATGATTTTATAGGGTTAGGTGCACTGATGCCTATGCAGAAACAGGAGACTGGGCTATTGGTAGTTCAACCTGCTGCTTTTTCTTTTTCAAGCAAGTGGTAGTCAGCAGGTATATAGTGCACCTGTGTTCTACCCTTCTTACTTAAACTGTCTGCCACTAACCTTCCACCCACCATGTGCAAACATCATGCAGTTTTTAAATAATTCATAAAGATATTAATATCAATTTGATGCACATAACCATGTTCATAGGTTAATACTATGTTAACTACCACTGTGAGGTCATTTTAAGCCTAGCCAGTTACCAAATGTGAGACTCAAACCCTGTACCTTGTGTTTGTAAGGTAAACACCTTAGCCATTATGCCAACCTCCCGGAAATAGTACATTCATTTACAGACATATTCTGCCTGTTATGGACTCACCCAGGACTTACAATACATAAGACCATAACTCTACCCATGTAGCTAGTTGCATGTTAAATAAAGTTCATAAATTTGTACCTAGTTGACTGCCCTTGTAGGCCATTTGATGCCCAACAAATTATCCAAGTGAGACTCAAACTCTGCACCTTGTGCCTACAGGGTGAACACCTTAACCATTATACCAACATCCCACCCTAAATTGTTAGCAGATTAACTGCCCATGTGGGCCATTACAAGTCCAATCAATTATCCCATGTGAGAATCAAGCCTTGCACCTTGTGCTTTTAAGGTGAGTACCTTAACCACTATGCCGACCTCCTAACCATTTCCTTCTCTACTTTTCTGAAAACTGCAGAACTGCAGTTCTCCAAAGAATGTTTCATCTATATATTTTACCTGCTTTTCTGTATCCAGTTCTTTTTTCCACTTTGATTTACATTTTCCTTCTTCTCTTACCTACCTGTGACTCAATTATAAATCTTCTGATCATTGTTCATATCCTCCTACCTTAAAAGCAAAAAACATGATAACCTGGACCACCAAAGATGTGCCAATAACTAAGCTAATTAGGAAGAATAAGGGATCAAGTCACTAAATTCTAGTAAAATGCTTTATTAGAAGAATAAAACATAAAAAAACAATAAATAATTCTTTAAGCTAATGTTAGTTTTTAACTTTGAGACTCAATAACTCTCTTCATTAAACATCACACAATGGCCACATTCATTATAAAATAATTAAAAAAACACATAACTGGTGATATAATCATGTTGTGCATACAAGGAACTCCCATTAAAATAATTCAAAAGACACTACTGACAGACTTTTTAAGCTTTTAAAGCCTTTTAGCTTCAATAGGGCATTAGTGATGCGCTGTCGTTTAACCATTGTTTTTGTTGCTATCGAATTATCACTGACATTCTAACTTGGCTAATGATGGAATGTTCTTACTACTCTCTCCTATTTTGTCGCATTTTTTATAAGTAATGCTTGGAACCTAAAACAAATCGCGTGAGATAAGTTTCTGTCTATCCTCCCTGTTTTTAATTTGCTTAAAGTGTAACATTTAAAAGCATCCTACATTTGGTTTTAAGCCTTCCAAGTATGCTACTTTTGCACAGTTTCTTGCATGATATTGCTAGTTAATGTTTGTTGACATGTAGCCTTAAAACATGTATGACATAAGATTCTATGGCTATAGGCAAGTGATTCAATGAGTTCAGACTTTTGAGTAAAAGAAGATGAGAATTTAAACAGTAGTAAAATGCATTTATTACATGAGCACATATGAAAGCACAATATCATATGTGAAAGCCCCCATATACATTCATCTGTTCTAAACTTGCTGAGGAAGTCTATCATTAAGAATATTTTTTATTATTATCCATTATTTAATTTTCTTATAGCATGGGTGAACTGATATGGAGGCCATTTTCTGCCACAATCTGGATCAAGGCATGATACTAATTTTTAATTTTGATATAGGAGCATATTGCATTTCATACAATTTGTAAGAAACATAGTACACTTCATATAACTCATGTAAAAATAGGTACACAGTTACTTGAAACAGAAGGTGGCATACTGTTACCTAACATAGGTTAACAGTACTGTTTTTACAATTTATGAATTTAATTAAGAATGAGGAATTCAATTTAATGCTCAACATTGCAGAAAGCTTAACTTTTAACAGTAACGCTGAAGATGGGATAGAAGCTTCCAGTATGAGTAGACAAATTCCAACTTGCTGAGGATCAGAATCCCCGAGCTGCATTTCCATAAAAAAAAAAAAGTGGACAAAAACAATTTTCAAGTGTTTTTTGCAGGGGACAGCTACCCCAACGCACCTTATATCTAATCTATATATATATATCTATATCTGTATCTATATCTATATCTATATCTATATCTATATCTATATCTATATCTATAGCTATAGCTATATTTATACATATATCTATACATCTATAGCTATATTTCTCTATCTATCTAGCTATCTATCTATCTGTATATATATATTACACAACAGTTGCACCAACTCGATCACTACCTGCACAACACACTGATAGTAATTTCTTATGGAGAAGCTCTGATCCTATGTGGGTTGGACGTCAGCCAAATGTCACTCAAGAGTTCTGTCTTCATCTACTCATAGAGTACCTACACAGAAGTGTTTAAAAGTATTAGTTTAAGGGTGTGCACACTTATGCAACCAGCTTGTTGTACGTTTTTTTATTTTTATATTTTTCACCCTAACAGATTTCATTGTTTTTCAATTGAATTGTACAGGTTATAGGTCACATTAAAGGTGGGAAAAGTTTTGAAATGATTTATTCTGGTTTAATTTTTATATCACAAAAACCTGGCATTTTAACAGGGGTGTGTACACTTTTTATATCCATTGTATATTATATATGTGTGTGTGTGTGTGTGTGTGTGTGTGTGTGTGTGTGTGTGTGTGTGTGTGTGTGTGTGTGTGTGTGTGTGTGTATATATATATATATATATATATATATATATATATATATATATATACTATTGTTGTTTATTACTACAGTTATTGTTTATTCTTTAATGCCTATCATGTCTTTTTGTGTTTGTTTTCTTCTACAAAAGAGCTGACACTCGAAATGTCATTTAGGTAGCACTTGTGTTTCCTAAATGACAATAACGTTACTTTCTTTGAATCTGTTTATAATTGTTGATACCTGCTATCATCAGAAAGCAAAATAAAAACATTTTAGAATAATGCAACTTGTTTTGCTAGAGATAGAGTGATGTCTTTGTAGCAGTGGTAATCCAAGGCATACCTCCCAACCATACCGAATTGCTCATTTTTTATCGAGTTTTGGGGTCCAAATAATGGAGTGTCATGATTCCTGAGTGGCACCCCTTCATTTCCAATTTTTTTAATTTTTTTTCTTTCCGTACTTTTTGGGCTGACATGTGCAATGATGTCACCTCAACCAGCCTGTCGGAATTGAGCTCAAGAGCTCACATGCATGCATTTCCGGCTGGCTGTTTGAGCGCGGAAACAAACTGAGTTATTTTTTAGTATTTCTATGGTGCTGCTGCCCTATTTCAATTTATCTGGTGGAGTTATCCAGATGGGTTGTTTAAGGTAAATAAATCTGCCTTTTGCTGTTATCCGGAGGGTGCTTTATCTACACAATATCCAGAATTGCAGCTAAGTATTTATTTGTTGCCTTGCTTAATGGGCTGCTGTTTAACGTATTTATCATTTGTCATCTGCTTTTGCAGAAGGGCTGCTGTTTAATGTATTTATCATTTGTCATCTGTTTTTGCAGAGTATCTAAGTATTTTGTCACAGTATTTCTTATCTGTCTCCATGGAGCTTTGCTTATTTTTTCATCTGCTTAGTAGAGCTTTGCTTAGCGGGCTGCTGCTTAAGGTATTTGCATTTAGGCTTTGCTGGTGGAGTTATAGGAGCTTGTGTGTGTGTGCTTGTGTGTGTGTGTGTGTGTGTGTGTGTGTGTTTAACATATTTATCATTTGTCATCTGCTTTTGCACCATAGTTAGATGGCCACACCAGGTGACCAAGACACATTTAATAATTCATCAGCAAGCTATCATAAAACATCAATATTTATATAAATAGCATAATATGAGGTGAACGCTTTATATCGCAAAGTGCTCTCTGCTTCCTTGTGATGAACGTTAACACTCACCAACAGAATTAACAATGAAACAAAAATGGATTGGTGCATCAACTTCTCACGCGATATCTCTGCTTAACCTCTACTCACAAAAAAACAGAATATTATACTTTTTCAGAGGTTCACAGGGAATTATCAAACATATATCACTTTCATGTACTTACATTTCCGTATTAACTTTTCTAATACCAGCCAATCAACCAGCAGATTGCAGCATTCACACCAATAGAGACAGACAATGGAACCAAGGTTGCTTGATGCGCTGACTTCACCAAACAAAACATAACTGATCATAAAAATTTGTTGCTTAATGCTTACACAAGTCATAACTACATCGCTACTGAATAAAGCAGTTAACAAAGACTTGAGTCCTCACATTATTAATATAATATCATTTCAATATCTGCAAAGCATCTGTCAGCCAAATGACTGTATAATAAGAGTCATACTTATTTTGATCAACAAAGCTTCCTTACCAAAAATAAAACAAATGATCGCTGCCAATTAATAACTAAATCACCACTTGTGAATTTATGCCTCATATTTTTGTTCTATTCCTCATTAAATCTGTGGTTTTCAGAATTTTTGTGGCAAATCACTGAAGGATTGAATTCACTAAATGATTACAGGAATATGAATTTCAGACTTCGTATTCTTCAGAAAATAAATGGTAACACAAAACCTTTTATTCTAGCAATTTTCTAAGTTTATTAGATCAGTATTTGAAATTTGTCCCTATTTTGGGGCTGCATTCCCCCATTATTGGCTTTGTCCAAGTTTTTTGTGCTAAGACTTTGAGAACTATGGTGAGAAGTGAGAACTGAATCTTGTATTCCTCCATTATTGGCTTTGTCCAGATTTTTTGTGCTAACAGGTTGAGAACTATGGTGAGAAGTGAGAACTGAATTCAGTAAATTATAGCCATTGAAGTTTCAGTCTTGTTGACATTCAGGAAAGTGCTGATTTGGCATAACGGTATGTTGCTCTAACTGTAGTGCACAGGGTCTGGGTTCAAGTCTTGGTAGTGAAATGCATGATGGTAACACAACATTTTATTCTAGCAAGTTTCCAAAATTATACAAGCAATGTTTAAAATGTGCCCCTGATTTTTGGCCTTTTGCTCCCCCCCCCCCAAAAAAAATGGATGTGATGTGGGTTTCAATGGTGTTTCAATGAATGTGAGTTTCAAGGGCAGAGAAGTTTTAATGCCAAGTATATTTTCACTGTGAGACAGTATTACTTTGTTTAGCAGATATCTATTAGTGTGTGTGCATTGTGCTATAAAGTAAAGCAGTATGCACACATTAGTGTTTATGGTAAATTGGGTGAAATAGCCAGGTAATGGGACATTGGAATTTGAAATGGCTGTAGGGAAACTCTGGTGCTATATTTTGTTTGTCTGTTCTTCAGTTTGTATTTGAAAGCTGGTATCCCACAATTCCATTGGAGTGGGTGGGGTTATGCAATTATGTTTGCAAATTTTATGTTAATCAGCATACAGATTTGTACATACTTTTCATGGTCCTTGTCCAGATTTTTGATGTTTCCAGGTTGAAAGGTATGATCCAAGGGGTTAAGAGATCTTTCAATACTTTCTTTTATAATGCAAGGAGACCCAAGATTCCATCTGCAAGATCAACTTTGTAGAAGCTTTTTTGGTACTTACATATTATCACAACCAGGTTCCAAAGAACTCAGTCTTGAAATATTCACATGTTCTTCACATGCCAACAAATTTATTATCACTCACATCAAGAGGTTCTCCCATTCGATTCTCGGCTGGAGTGCCTTCTGTGTGGAGTCTGCATGTCCTCCCTGCAGTCCAATGACATTTAAAGGCATTCAGGTAGGTGCGTGCATGAATGGGTGTGCCTTCTTTGATGGTTGGATGTCGGGCTGGCAACTCGGAACTGTAAAAATCCAATGCTAATCGTTAGTGGACAGGAGTTCCACTGTGACGACCCCTAACTGGGAAAAGCCAAAAGACATTACTTTTATTTTGCCAAAACTGATCCACTACAGTGTTATTTATTTTTCCTTTATAAACCTCTTTCCCTGATATGCATGTCTGGGATTTGCCTGCTAATGAGAAAGATGCTGACAGTGGAAAAGTAGCAGTTCCATCGCCAATGTACAACATACCAATAATTGTAGCTCAAGCCATGCATCCCCAACTGTTGCCACAAAAAATCTGGACAGACTGTAAAATAATGGAGTGACAAACAGCCAAAATAGGGGCAGATTTCAAATATTTACTCTTGCAAACTTTGAACGTGCCTAGAACATGATCTGTGTTCCTATTTATTCTCTGACTGAAGAAAATGAAGTCTGACTGAAACTGAACTGAGTTCCTTCATTACAGATTTAAATCCTCCATGATTTGTCAGACAATCACAAATGTTATGAGGCACATACAAAAAATATGAGGGAAAATCTAGCCATTCAGTGAAAATGTGGACAGTTGGCAGGTATGGTTACCGTGGGTCTCACCTGAAAAGAGGCCAGTACCATAGTGGGAGTAACACACTAAAGGGTACGTATAAAAGTTGTGAGCTGCAAATAAGAAGCTCACCTGTCACACTTAAACTGACATTACTAAATTTTATGAAATAAAAGCACTTTATTGTCATATATATTACACTTCAGCTGTCAATGTCATAACAAAACAAGAAAATGTAAAGCTTTTAATTCTACTGAAGGACAAAAACAGTGAAATGTGCAGTTATCATATAATGCAGGCCTCTGCTTACAGCAATGATCAACACATTCATGCCAACCTTTTTTTTTCAAAATTTTGGCAACATATGTAAAGCAAAATATACAAAACCTTAACCATCACAATATAAAAATGTGATATACCGTATCCCTTTACACATGAAAGTCATCGCCACATATGGACTTTACAACCCAGGTCAGATAATCATATAAACTGAGCAAACCATTCACCCTTTCAACATGGCAACATTTATATCAATATATAATACTGCATCTGATGCTTCGGATGAGAAAAACTGCACAGTGTCACTTTATGATAACAAGGATTCTATCCCAAATAGATGATGCAGTAAATGACAGGCACTGCTGATCGACTTTCAACACTGCTGCCCCAGTCCAAAGCACCTAAAACAACATTTGCTGGTGAATACAATATTTTCAAGAGTGAGTTGCATGGAACCTGGTTGCAATAATACTTAACTACCACTTATTTCTCTCCATGACTAGGCAAAAGTTAGATCTGAATATAGCTGGACCTTGATGCCTGAGATCTGAGTGTGTAGTTGTCAGATTTTGCAGTTGATTGTATTGTTAGGGGAAGTTAATAGCCTTCAGAAATAATTTGGAAGTTGAGGGCATGACATAACAGGAAACCAAGTTGGCTTATATTGGGGAGAGGCAGTAGTTCTCAGAGCTGGGTAAAATGGAGACGAAATGACATATCATACCAGTGACTGCTAGGAGTGCATGTATGCTATACCAATAGTCAAGTGTAAGAGTAGAAAAGCATTCTCAGACATGTGAAGGTCACTAGCAATTACACTATGACTCAAGATGAGTGTTGTTTTAGTCATTATGGTGGTTGCAAAACTTCTTTCTTTAATGTAGCAAACAGAACATTTTAATGGACATTCACTGAGACAAAGTTTTTGAACTTTTTATTTTATTTTATTTTATTTTTCCAAAACAGGTGTGATTCATAGATTCAAAGATTTACTTCAGGTCAAGTAAGTGAGACCACTTCTGTTGGCATTGATTTTTACTAATGTATGTAGTGTCACTATTGGAATAGACAAGAATGAGAGTGCTGAAATCCTTAGGGAAGCCATGTTTGGATAATGTGAGGAGGCCAAATTCATTTAAGTATTTTAGCAGATGTTTGTATGGTAGTTTATTTTTTTTGTTGTTGTTAATTTTGCAAGGTAATAAAGATAAGAAATAGGCCTGAAGTCTTAACCTACTGAAACTTTTGTACAACTGAGGAAGGGGTGTGACTCTATCATGACTGAACTTTGGATAAACACCATCATTAGTGAGGGGAAGATTAAAGAGAAGAATGGGTTAAAGGTCTAAAAATATGAGCAAAGGTTTTATTAGAATTGGTGCAGCAAGCTTTAGAAACTTAAGGTGAAACAGGGCAGCTATTATTTTATAGGTGGAACTTATTTTTGTAATACATTATTTCACTGGTGCATACATAATAGTTTTGAAAAAATCATCCCTTTCAGCATACTCTGTGTGAAAAAATCAGGAAAACAAATACTAAAAACAGTCACAAATTATGAAAAAAATAATAAAATTTGCCAAATAATAAATTGCATATAATCAATTGAATTGCCCTAAATATTGTCAGAAAACATACTTTGCTGCATTCAGTCAGATGAACACTTTATCCTATTCATCACTACCACTAAAAACATATTTGTGCTTGTCATTTTATTAATGAAAATGTTTAAATTCTATCTGTTAAGTGCATCCACCACAGTATAATTTCTAAGTTCTTTAACTATACTTATCTCAAACGTATTAACATATTATGAATCAATTATTTAAAGTTTCACTCGGTCTATTTGCAGTAAGAATATACAAAAACAACTTTATGAGTACTGGTCTGAAGATTTTTTTTTGGTTACAGATGACTCTACATGGGCATCACTCTGCATGCATAAGACATAGGCAGTTATACACCTATGGCACTTTTCTTGGTGTGTTGAATGATTCCTAAGGTATATCTTGCAATATGAAATTAGGGATAAGCGTCACAAATTACTTTATAGTCATTATCCAAAACAACTTTCTGAATCTAAAATTTAATTCTGAATGTTGGTGCAGACGACAGAAATCTTGCTCAGGTGAAAAGTAAAGCAGAATGCAAACATGCATTATTTAGTGACCTTATATATAGGGGTCATTGGGAAAGTTGCTGCTGATACATTTCTGGTCTTAAACCATATTCAGCAGACTTAATTGTTGCTCAGATAAATTTTTGATAATGAGTCAAACAAAATATACAACTTTTTTTAAAAAAAAATTGTTATGCTGTAGTATGCTTCTCAAAAGTTTTAAAACCCATATTCCCCTAGCTTTACCTACGCTTCTAAAATTAGAAAAAAACATGCCAACTGAGTTCATGTGTAATTTGATTTTATGAAGTACATCCTCTTTTACCATGAATAAAATGTATCCCTGTTTATGGCTGTCACTTTCTTGCCTATTTTATGTCTTCAGAGTTTCCTTTTTGTTCTGTCATTTGATCAAAAAGGTGTGCCAGTTTTGTCAACTCAGCGTGCTGCATCAGATATCACACACAGTAACCCAGAATGAACAGTCTGAAAGAAATAATTGACATATTTATATGTTACTGAATTGGACTATTTATACAATTTGCCGTTACATGCTTCCTCATTTTCCAGGCATCTTCTCATAAAATGCCTCAAGGAATCTTTTAGGCAAAAAAGTTAAGAATAAGTACTTTTGAAGAATTAAGTACTTGTGTATTTTTAGAAAATCTTTCTGAGCTACTCACCAACATGCATGTTTGAAATATATCTCCTCCTTAATTTATTCGTTCTTTTTTTTTCTGCTACCATTAAAACTCTGCAACTTAAGTGGAAGAATATAATTATATCCTTGTTAGAACTTTAAATATGTGCAAGCAAAGTAACGAGCATTTCAGGTTGACTAAAACTTCTGTTTAGCAGATTTTATAGCACACTCAAAATGTCCACAGTCCAAATAAATCAGCAGTTTCATTTTATAAACCTGTAATGGATGGTCCCAATCAAAAAAGAAAAATCTGTAAAACGATATGGAATCTGTAACTTTTTATGCACTATTTTGGTGGTTGGCTTAATGCGTATGCTTTTTTTGCCTTACAGACATAAGGTACAGGGTTTCATTCTCACCTTTGGGAAGCATGTCTCGTCTTAAAAAGACTATAATTCATTTACTCTTTTGATATTCAAGCATCCTAAACAGTAATATGCCATAAGTGAAACAGTGAACATACTATTACATAATGTGCATACGTGTGCACACACACACACACACACACACACACACACACACACACACACACACACACACACACACACACACACATTACAGAGACAGGGTCAACCTACTTTCAGTCATATCATTTTGTGAATCAGCTCAGAGGTAACAGTGAGTAAGCTTCATAATCACTTTATGTTCATAGCTCAATTATTATAAACTTAAAAGACATAAGTCTAATAAAAACATACCAATGTTCCATGCTCTCCAGTGCTAAAAATCATGAATACAAGAGACTCTGCTTAAAAGTGTGGGCTCTAATTCAACATCTTTTACATGCAGTTTCTTGAACTTGTAACTATTTCTGCCATCAGTTATACACGTTGTGTCTGCTGAAATTGTCAGCTTCTTATTAAAAGCTCTAACTTTTTTCAGTGTATAGAAATACAAATACTGACATTGACAAACTATAAAATAATATTTGAGGACACTAATAGTAGCAAATGCAGGCATAAACAATTAAAATTAAACTAAATAAATAAACAATAAAAGGAAAAAGGAAGTACCTGCTTATCATTGAAAACTCAAAATTGTAAAGATGATGATCTGCAAATGTTTGATGATAGGTTATTGCCCGAACCTCTTAATGAATATTTTCTGTTAGACTGATTTTAATTTAAGGTGTTTTTCTGTTTGTGGTTTTTCATACACAGAGTATTGCAACTTGATTTTTTTGGAAAGCTTTAGTCTGATACACTTTTTAGTTGAAAGGAGTAACAGTGTGGTAGCTGCACACACAGTGTGCACTTCACATATCACATTTCTTTTTATGAACAATAAAATAAAATAGCATACACTCTGATGGGACAGCAGTACTGTAGGGTAGAGTTTAGTACTGGTACTTCCAACTGCTTAATTCTCTAGTTTTCTTCTCAGCCTGGACGATTCTCTTTAAGGTCTGGGTGTTGTCAATTGTTTTCACCTGATTCTCCAGTTTCTTTCCACAACATGCTGATATTTAAACTGGTGATACTCTAAAGTACCTCTAGGTAAATATACAATGTATGTGCCTATGTGTATGAGTGTGTGTGTGTGTGTGTGTGTGTGTGTGTGTGTGTGTGTGTGTGTGTGTGTGTGTGTGTGTGTGTGTGTGTGTGTGTGTAGTCATTTGCATGAGTATGTGGTAGTCATGCAAACCTGCATGACTGGTGTGGACTGACATCTCATTCAGGACTGGTTCTATACCTAATGCCTTTACATTACAGAACAGATTGGTTGTTCTTTGACCCTGAAGAGATAAGATGGATATTAGAAAATATACAAATGAATGAATGAATGACCCATGGAACTAGTAAACACTGACATATTTTTTTTGCAGGCAGCAATCCTATAGTAGGGAGTTAGGCTCTTACACTGTTGCTTTCTGCTAATATATTTTAAATCAAGGTTTCACACTCCAGGAAAAAAGGTATACAGGGTTTTTTATTGAAGTTATTTGTCATTTTTCAACATTGTATTCCCTTGTAATGGAATGTAGCAATATTATGGGTGGGTAGGGTGGAAACCTTTACAGTAGGGGATGTGTACATCACTTGTCCTTGTAAAAATGGTGTTGTAATGCTGAAAGGCAGAAGGGTTGTCAATAAATCGTCTGAGAATGTATTATTATTATTATCACTATTATTATTATTATTATTATTATTATGGTTGTTGTTGCTATATGCTTTTTTGTGATGTTTACACCTAGCCAATGATTTCAGACATCATGCTTAAGAGTCATGTTATGAAACAGGTTTGTTGAGTTTACAGTTACTGTCTCTATTTATTACTTCCATGTTGTTAACATCAATAAAATTAATGTGAGGTTTACCTGAAGCTTATGTAATATGTTTTCTTCCCAAAACCTGAACAGCAGTGCTTTAGTATTCTTAAATAGTGTGTGTATTCACTTTACTCCACATATACAGAAAACATGTTGTACAATATACTTCCAGACTGTTTCAGATATTTAGATGTAAAATATAGATATACAGATATATGAGTAGCTGAACACTGGTATTTTCTTAATGGGGTCAGTTGCATAAATCTCTTAGGCCTCTATTAAAGGAGGTTTAAATATGTTATACACATGGCTGGGTCTTTCTTATAGTTTTCAATAAATAGTTTGTATATCTGACCTTTCTTCCCTGTGGCTTGAAAGTTATTTAGGATATTTTTGCAGTCATTTCTAACCTATTTATTTCTAAAGTATGGTGAAACAATCACTTTCTGTTATACTTACAAGCTCAGAAAAAAAGAGCAAATTATGGCTTGTGCAGAGTTAGAGTTTGGCTCTGTTGACCTGAATGTGCTAGAAAAGGCTTAAAGAAGTAAAACATCAGAGGTATTCAGAAGCCATGTAGCTGAAACACTGGTATGTCTTTAAGGGGTCATTTGTATATATCAGATGGATCTCCATGCAGCAGAGTGTCACACAGTGACAACCTTAGCTTGACTGGATTTTCATATGTATGCATTTATATATTTATTCTTTGCTAACAAAACTTTCTGTTTCCAATTAAAGATGTTTCATTTTGAGATTCATACTCTTACAAGATTTATTAAATGTAATTATTATTATCATATGCATTTTCCAACAATGGATAACATTTTAATTCCCTGAAGCTGGCAACATGAAGACCTCTTGGCAAAATTTTTCCTGCTGAATGGGAAGTTAACCATTTTTTAAATTTACATCTCCCGTCCTTGCCAGATACCATCAGGATCGTATAGTACAACTAGGCCATACAACCGACCCCTTTTTCTAAATAACCATGTGGAGCTATAATTAAAGGTGTCATAAGGGACTTTTTAAAATTTTAGCTTTAACAACATGACACATGCCCAGGCACATATGTCAGAAATTGGCATACATCAGGCACAAGGAAGGGCATTTCATATGCATTTTCTTTGGCTTATCTACAAAATGGAAAACTGAGATTATCTGCTTTAATTTTGTCTCTCTTGGGACTGCAGACTAGGTTTTTCATAATATTAAGGTGAATATGTGTATACATAAAACCTCCTTCATTGTAAATACATGGGATCTCACCAACATTTGGTAATCTGGCAGGCAAGTCTTTTACTCCACTGGTGTAGAGGGATAAAGCCTTTACACTGTCTGAGGTGACCTGAGTCTGAGTAGCAGTTCTGGTGCCCACTACATCCGACAGAGGTGGAATGGAGGACTGATGTGACATCACTAGCTCATCATTCTTCTGCAGCAGGGTGTCAGTTGTCAGTCCTTTGCACGTGATCCCAGAGTAAAGCCCCTGATGGAAAAAGAAGACCATGTAAAAGTAGGAGCATTAGCTCTTCAGAGGGTCAATGCAGCCTTGAGGGGTTAAGTCACTTGGAGAAGTGAATGCCATGCCATTCCTCACACAATGCAGCCTTGAGGGGATATGTCACTTGGAGAAGTGAGTGTCATGCCATTCCTGCTACAGTGCAGCCTTGAGGGGTTATATCACTTGGAGAATTGAGTGGCATGACATTACTGACAAAATGCAGCTTTGAGGGGCTATGTCACTTGAATTAGTGAGTGGCATGCCATTCAAGACATGCTGTAGTCTTGAGAGGTTATGTCACTTAGAGAAGCGAGTGTCATGTCTTTCCTGACACAATGCAGCCTTGAGGGGATATGTCACTTGTAGAAGTGAGTGGCATGCCATTCAAAAAAATTGCAGCCTTGAGGGGTTATGTCACTTGGAGAAGTGAGTGCCATGCCATTCCTTACACAATGCAGTTTTGAGGGGATATGTCACTGGGAGAAGTGAGTGGCATGCCATTAAAGGCACATTGCATTCTTGAGGGGTTATGTCACTTGGAGAAGTAAGTTGCATGTCATTCCTGACACAATGCAGCCTTGAGTGGTTGTGTCACTTGGAGATGTGAGTGGCATGTCATTCCTGACAGAATGCAGCCTTGATGGGTTAAGTCACTTGCAGAAGTGAGTGGCATGTCATTCCTGACACAATGCAGCCTTGAAGGGTTATGTCACTTGCAGAAGGGAATGGCATGTCATTCCTGACACAATGCAACCTTGGCAGGTTTTGTCACTTGGAAAAGTGAGTGGCAAGGCATACCTGACATAATGCAGCCTTGACAGGTTGTGTCACTTGGAAAAGTGAGTGGCATGCCATTCCAGACACAATGCAGCCTTGAGGGGTTATGGCACTTGGTGAAGTGAGTGACATCCCATTCCTGACAATGAAGCCCTGAGGGGTTATGTCACTTGATGAAGTGAGTGGCATGCCATTTCTGACACAATGCAGCCTTGAGGACTTATGTCACTTGGAGAAGTGAGTGGGATCTCATTCATGCACAATGCAGTCTTGAGGGGTTATGTCACTTGGAGAAAGGAGTGGCATGCCATTCCTGACACAATGCAGCCTTGAGTGTTTGTGTCATTTGGAAAAGTGAGTGGCATGCCATTCTTAACAAAGTGAGGCCTTGAGGGATTATTTGAGTTGGTGAACCAAGTGGCATGCCAATCTTGACAAAATGCAGTCTTGAGTGGTTGGGTCACTTGGAGAAGCGAGTGCCATTTCATTCCTAACATGTTGCAGCCTTAAGGGGTTATGTCACTTGGATAATTGAGTTACATGCCAATCCAGACACAATGCAGCCTTGAGGGGTTATGTCACATGGAGAAGTGAGTGGCATGCCATTTCTGACACAATACAGCCTTGAGGGGTTATGTCACTTGGAGAAGTGAGTAGCATGCCATTACAGACACAGTGCAGCCTTGAGGGGTTATGTCACTTGGAGAAGCAAGAGGCATGTCATTCCTCACACAATGCAGCCCTGATGGGTTTTATCACCTGGAGAGGTAAGTGGCATAATTGTCCAACCAGCTGCCAACAATAGAAATATACAAACACTAAAATACGCTGAAACACACCCGTTTAATAGCAAAGCTTTCAGGTACAAACCCTTTATCAATACTCATACAGGTTACAAATAAAATCAAACATTTAAAAAGCGCATTATTCCCTGTTACTAAAAGGGTTCAGCTTTATCCCTTCTTCAAAGGATAACATTGTGGGAGCTTTGATTGAGCTGAAACAGTTTGTAAGGAACTTAAGCTTAAAACTAATGTTTAATAACGATTTCTATGATGTTGATATCTGCAAAAGACGTAGTACTTTTGTACCTGTGAATCCCCCAGTAGTAATTGCTTTTCATGATTTGTGTGAGAGGGACTTACGGATCTTGTATGAAAATAAAAATAATGCTGTTAGTAAAACATATAACTTAAGTTATGAGGAATACATAGCCCTTACGAACCTACAAAGTAATAATGATATTGTGATTAAACAAGCAGACAAGGGAGGGGCTATCGTAATTATGAATAGCGCAGATTATCAGAATGCAGTTTTGAAATTATTAGATGATGCTGATGCTTTTAAGACTATTATGCACGCTGATGTGAAAAAATGTATAAGTATAGTTAATATGACAATTTATGACTTACAAGTTTCTAATGATATAACACTAGACTTATTCCATTTTTTTACTGTTTCATGCCCAGTTGTCCCACAACTGTATGGTTTACCTAAGATCCACAAGTCACTATCTCAACCACCGATGAGACCCATTGTTTCTGGGAAGGGGTGGTTGACCGAACCTATTTCGGTATACCTGCATAGAAGGTTGCAGCCTTTATTAGAGAGATGTGATACCATCCTGAAAGATACACCAGATTTCATTAGAAAATTAAGAGTATGGTATAATAATATGGGCAAGGCTGTAATACAGAACAATAGGATATTATTGGTAACTTTAGATATAACGTCCTTGTTTACGGTTATACCTAATGAGTTTGGGATAGAATCAATTCGTGAGTTTTTAAATAATTCTTCTACGTTCGTAACAAGGGATATTGAAACATTATGTCTACTATTAAACCTGGTTTTGAACAATAATATCTTTTTATTTGATAATCAATTTTATATGCAAAATACTGGTGTTGCTATGGGTACATTAGCAAATACGTATGCAAACTTGGTACTTTTTACATGGGAAAAGAAGTTTGTCATAAATGACACTAGTCCATATGTTAATAATATATTATTTTATCAGCATTTTGTGGACGATTGTTTTCTCATATGGAAAGGTGATGTGGATGATTTGTTACAGTTTCTACACCTTTTGAATGAATCTACTACTTTTTTAAAGTTTAAAATTGAATTTTCTGATGTGTTTATTAATTTTTTATATCTTAAAATAGGGATACAGGACAATGTAATGTATACAACAGTACATAAAAAAGTAGTAAATGCATGCAGGTATGTTCACTATACCAGTATGCATGCACCACATGTATTCAATGGTATACTTAAATCACAACTCAATAGAATATGTAGACTTAACACGAATGACAGTCTCTTCATGTTGCAGCTGGATGAAACCATTAATACGTTTAGAAATAGTGGTTATCCAGACAGTGTATTAGAAATAGCTAAAATGGATACTATAAATAATAGACATTCAGGTTTTAAACCTTTATTTCTTATGGATGAACACCAGAATGAAAATGTTGTGGCACATGGAAATGGTGATATCCTAAGATATGTTACAACTTTTAGTTGTATGACTAGGTTGATAAAAAATATTATAAAGAAAAATTGGGTTGTTTTATTGGCATCCAGTGAAATGAAATCCATCATTGGTGATAGACCACTTTTTTCTTATAAAAACATGGAAAATTTAAAATGTAAGCTTGGGTATAAGGATTTTAAAAATCTAATTGAACTGAATAATACTAATATATATGGAACTTTAAAATGTCTAAACTGTAGTTGTTGCCCTGATATAATAGATAAAGAAAATAGCTTAGACTTTAAGCATCCGGTAAGTGGGATCATATATAAGTTTAATCTCATGGCAACATGCACTTCAACTAATGTGATATATTTGGCTACATGCATGTCTTGCCATTGTTTCTATGTAGGTAAAACTACAAGAAGACTAAAGGACCGTGTCATTGAGCATAAATCCGAGATACGGAGAGGGAATGATAGGAATGCCTTATACAGGCACATATCCTTATGTGGTAATCAACACAAGTTTAGATTTCGTGTTATTGATAGACTGTGTGTATCCATGAGGGGGGGTGACCTTAATAACTTATTAGATCTAAAAGAGTTTGAATGGATTTTAAGACTCTCTGCTGATAAGATGCCTGGTTTGAATGTTGCTGTTACATTAAAGCCTGTATTAGTGAAATTACAACATACAATACTGAAATAATTGTATTTTAAATCTTATGTATATATTTTTTTAAAACAAATTTTCATCACATGATCTTTGGCTGCTGGTCATATGCTCTGTTGGCTTCTATTTAAATGTTTGATTTTATTTGTAACCTGTATGAGTATTGATAAAGGGTTTGTACCTGAAAGCTTTGCTATTAAACGGGTGTGTTTCAGCATATTTTAGTGAGGTAAGTGGCATGCCATTCAAGACACATTGCAGCCTTGAGGGGTTATGTCACTTGTTGAAGCGAGTGACATGTCATTTCTGACACAATGCAGCCTTGAGGGGTTATGCTTCTTGGAGAAGTGAGTGGCATGCCGTTCCTGACACAGTGCAGCCTCAAAGGGTTGTGTCACTTGGAGAAGTGAGTGGAATGCCATTCTTGACACAATGCAGCCTTGAGGGGTTATGCCACTTGGAGAAGCAAGTGACATGCCATTACTGACACAATGCAGCCTTGAAGGGTTGTGTCACTTGGAGATGTGAGTGACATGTCATTCCTGACAGAATGCAGCCTTGAGGGATTATGTCACTTGGAGAAGCGAGTGGCATGTTATTCCTGACACATTGCAGCTTTGAGAGGTTGTGTCACTTGGAGAAGAGATGGCATGTCATTCCTGACACAATGCAGCCTTGAGGGGTTTTGTCACTTGCAGAAGGGAGTAGCATGTCATTCCTGACACAATGCAGCCTTGGCAGGTTGTGTCACCTGGAGAAGTGAGTGGCATGCCATACCTGACAAAATGCAGCCTTGACAGGTTGTGTCACTTGGAGAAGTGAGTGACTTGTCATTTCTGACACAATGCAGCCTTGAGGGGCTATGTCTCTTGGAGAAGTGAGTGCCATGCCATTCCTCACACAATGCAGTTTTGAGGGGATATATCACTGGGAGAAGTGAGTGGCATGCCATTCAAGACACATTGCATCCCTGAGGGGTTATGTCTCTTGGAGAAGTGAGTGGCATGCCATTCCTGACACAGTGCAGCCTCAAGGGATTGTGTCACTTGGAGAAGTGAGTGGAATGCCATTCCTGACACAATGCAGACTTAAGGGGTTATGCACTTGGAGAAGCAAGTGACATGCCATTACTGATACAATGCAGTCATAAGGTGTTATGTCACTTGGACAAGCCAGTGGCATGCCATTCCTGACACAATGCAGCCTTGAAGGGTTGTGTCACTTGGAGATGTGAGTGGCATGTCATTCCTGACAGAATGCAGCCTTGAGGGGTTATGTCACTTGGAGAAGCGAGTGGCATGCCATTCCTGACACAATGCAGCTTTGGGGGGTTGTGTCACTTGGAGAAGAGGGTGGCATGCCATTCCTGACACACTGCAGCCTTGAGGGGATTTGTCACTTGCAGAAGGGAGTGGCATGTCATTCCTGACACAATGCAGCCTTGGCAGGTTGTGTCACTTGAAGAAGTGAGTGGCATGCCATACCTGACACAATGCAGACTTTACAGGTTGTGTCACTTGGAGAAGTGAGCGGTATGCCATTACAGACACAATGCAGCCTTGAGGGGTTATGTTACTTGGTGAAATGAGTGACATCCCATTCCTGACAGTGAAGCCTTGAGGGGTTATGTCACTTGATGAATTGAGTGGTATGCTGTTTCTGACACAATGCAGCCTTGAGGGTTTGTGTCACTTGGAGAAGTGAGTGGCATGTCATTCCTAACAAAGTGCAGTCTTGAGGGGTTATTTGACTTGGAGAAGTGAGTGGCATGTCATTACTGACGCAATGCATTCATAAGATGTCATGTCACTTGGAGAAGCCAGTGGCATGCTATTCCTGACACAATGCAGCCTTGAGGGGTTATGTCATTAGGAGATGTGAGTGGCATATCATTCCTGACAGAACGCAGCCTTGAGGGATTAAGTCACTTCAAGAAGTGAGTGGCATGTCATTCCTGACACAATGCAGCTTTGAGGGGTTGTGTCACTTGCAGACGGGAGTGGCATGTCATTCCTGACACATTGCAGCCTTGGCAGGTTGTTTCACTTGGAGAAGTGAGTGGCATGCCATTCCTGACAAAATGCAGCCTTGACAGGTTGTGTCACTTGTTGAAGTGAGTGGCATGCCATTCCAGACACATTGCCGTCTTGAGGGGTTATGTCACTTAGTGTAGCGAGTGACATGCCATTTTTGACAATGAAGCCCTGAGAGGTTATGCCACTTGGAAAAGCGAGTGGCATGTCATTTCTGACACAATGCTGCCTAGAGGAGATTTGTCACTTGGGGAAGTGAGTGTGATTTCATTCATGCACAATGCAGAATTGAGGGGTTATGTCACTTGGAGAAAGGAGTGTCATGCCATTCCTGACACAATGCAGCCTTGAGGGTTTGTGTCACTTAGAGAAGCAATTGACATACCATTCCTAATGCAGTGCATCCTTGAGGGGTTATTTGACTTTGTAAACCAAGTGGCATGCCATTACTGACAAAATGCAGTCTTGAGTGGTCGTGTCACTTGGAGAAACGAGTGGCATTGCATTCCTGACACATTGCAGCCCTAAGGGGTTATGTCACTTGGAATATTGATTGACATGTCAATCTGGACACAATGCACCCTTGAGGGGTTATGTCACTTCTAGAAGTGAGTGACATGCCATTCCTGACAGAATGCAGCCTTGAGTCATTGCTTCACTTGGAGAAGTGTGTGGCATTCCATACCTTACACAATGTAACCTTGAGTGGTTGTGTGACTTGGAGAAGTGAGTGGCATGCCATTCCTCTCAGAATGCAGCCTTGAAGCATTGTTTCATTTGGAGAAGTGAGTGGCATGTCATTCTTGACAAATTGCAACCTTGAGGAGTTGTGTCACTTGAAGAAATGAGTGGCATGCCATTCCTGACACATTGCATCCTTAAGGAGTTGTGCCACTTGGAGAATTGAGTGACATGTCATACCAGACACAATGCAGCCTTGAGGGATTGTGACACATGGAGATGCAAGTGGCATGCCATTCCTGACACAATGCAGACTTGAGGATTTATGTAACTTGGAGAAGTGAGTGGCATGCCATTCCTGACACAATGCCGCCTTGAGGGGTTATGTCACTTGGAGAAGCAAGTGGCATGCCATTCCTGACAGAATGCAACCTTGAGGGGTTATGTTACTTGGAGAAGTGAGTCTTATGTCATTCCTGACACAATGCAGCTTTGAGGAGTAGTGCCACCAGTAGAAGTGAGTGGCATGCCATTCTTGACACAATGCAGCCGTGAGGGGTTATGTTACTTGGCAAACTAAGTGGAATGCCATTCCTGACACAATGCATTCTTGAGTGGTTGTGTCACTTGGAGAAGTGAGTGGCATTTCATTCCTGACACAATGCAACCTTGAGGGGTGTGTCACTTGGAGAAGTGAGTGTCATGCCATTCATGCACAATGCAGCCTTAAAGGGTTTTGTCACTTGGAGAAGCGAGTGGCATGCCATTCCTGACACAAAGCAGCCTTGAGGGGTTGTTTCACTTGGTGAAGTGAGTGGCATGCCATTCATGCACAATGCAGCCTTGATGGGTTGTGTCACTTGGAGAATCATGTGGCATTCTGTTCCTGACATGGTGTAGCCTTGGCAGATTGTGTCACTTGGAGAAGTGTGTGGCATGCCATTCCTAACAAAGTGCAGTCTTGAGGGGTTATTTGACTTGTAGAAGTGAGTGGCATGTCATTCCTGACACAATGCATTCATATGATGTCATGTCACTTGGAGAAGCCAGTGGCATGCTATTCCTGACACAATGCAGCCTTGAGGGGTTATGTCATTAGGAGATGTGAGTGGCATGTCATTCCTGACAGAATGCAGCCTTGAGGTGTTATGTCACTTGGAGAAGCGAGTCACATGCCATTACTGACACAATGCAATCATAAGGTGTTATGTCACTTGGACAAGCCAGTGGCATGCCATTCTTGACACAATTCAGCCTTGAGTGGTTGTGTCACTTGGAGATGTGAGTGGCATGTCATTCCTGACAGAATGCAGCCTTGATGGGTTAAGTCACTTGGAGAAGAGGGTGGCATGCCATTCCTAACACAATGCAGCATTGAAGGGTTATGTCACTTGCAGAAGGGAATGGCGTGTCATTCCTGACACAATGCAACCTTGGCAGGTTTTGTCACTTGGAGAAGTGAGTGGCAGGGCATACCTGACATAATGCAGCCTTGACAGGTTGTGTCACTTGGAGAAGTGAGTGGCATGCCATTCCAGACACAATGCAGCCTTGAGGGGTTATGGCACTTGGTAAAGTGAGTGACATCCCATTCCTGACAATGAAGCCCTGAGGGGTTATGTCACTTTATGAAGTGAGTGGCATGCCATTTCTGACACAATGTAGCCTTGAGGACTTATGTCACTTGGAGAAGTGAGTGGGATCTCATTCATGCACAATGCAGTCTTGAGGGGTTATGTCACTTGGAGAAAGGAGTGGCATGCCATTCCTGACACAATGCAGCCTTAAGTGTTTGTGTCATTTGGTAAAGTGAGTGGCATGCCATTCCTAACAAAGTTAGGCCTTAAGGGGTTATTTGAGTTGGTGAACCGAGTGGCATGCCAATCTTGACAAAATGCAGTCTTGAGTGGTTGTGTCACTTGGAGAAGCAAGTGCCATTTCATTCCTGACATGTTGTAGCCTTAAGGGGTTATGTCACTTGGATAATTGAGTGACATGCCAATCCAGACACAATGCAGCCTTGAGGGGTTCTGTCACTTGGAGAAGTGAGTGGCATGCCATTTCTGACATAATACAGCCTTGAGGGGTTATGTCACTTGGAGAAGTGAGTACCATGCCATTACAGACACAGTGCAACCTTGAGGGGTTATGTCACTTGGAGAAGAAAGAGGCATGTCATTCCTCACACAATGCAGCTCTAAGGGGTAATAGCATGCCATTCCTGACAGAATGCAACCTTGAGGGGTTATGTCACTTGGAGAAACAAGTGGCATGTCATTCCTCACACATTGCAGCCCTGATGGGTTTTATCACCTGGAGAGGTAAGTGGCATTCCATTCAAGACACATTGCAGCCTTGAGGGGTTATGTCACTTGTTGAAGTGAGTGGCATGTCATTTCTGACACAATGCAGCCTTGAGGGGTTATGCCTCTTGGAGAAGTGAGTGGCACGCCATTCCTGACACAGTGCAGCCTCAAAGGGTTGTGTCACTTGGAGAAGTGAGTGGAATGCCATTCTTGACACAATGCAGCCTTGAGGGGTTATGCCACTTGGAGAAGCAAGTGACATGCCATTACTGACACAATGCAGCCTTGAAGGGTTGTGTCACTTGAAGATGTGAGTGGCATGTCATTCCTGACAGAATGCTGCCTTGAGGGATTATGCCACTTGGAGAAGCAAGTGGCAAGTCATTCCTGACAAAACGCAGCGTTGAGGGGTTGTGTCACTTGGAGAAGAGGGTGGCATGTCATTCCTGAAACAATGCAGCCTTTAGGGGTTTTGTCACTTGCAGAAGGGAGTGGCATGTCATTCCTGACACAATGCAGCCTTGGCAGGTTGTGTCACTTGGAGAAGTGAGTGGCATGCCATACCTGATACAATACAGCCTTGACAGGTTGTGTCACTTGGAGAAGTGAGTGACTTGTCATTTCTGACACAATGCAGCCTTGAGGGGTTATGTCTCTTGGAGAAGTGAGTGCCATGCCATTCCTCACACAATGCAGTTTTGAGGGGATATGTCACTGGGAGAAGTGAGTGGCATGCCATTCAAGACACATTGCATCCCTGAGGGGTTATGTTTCTTGGAGAAGTGAGTGGCATGCCATTCCTGACACAGTGTAGCCTCAAGGGATTGTGTCACTTGGAGAAGTGAGTGGAATGCCATTCCTGACACAATGCAGCCTTGAGGGGTTATGCACTTGGAGAAGCACGTGACATGCCATTACTGATACAATGCAGTCATAAGGTGTTATGTCACTTGGACAAGCCAGTGGCATGCCATTCCTGACACAATGCAGCCTTGAAGGGTTGTGTCACTTGGAGATGTGAGTGGTATGTCAGTCCTGACAGAATACAGCCTTGAGGGGTTATGTCACTTGGAGAAGCGAGTTGCATGCCATTCCTGACACAATGCAGCTCTGGGGGGTTGTGTCACTTGGAGAAGAGGGTGGCATGCCATTCCTGACACAATGCAGCCTTCAGGGGTTTTGTCACTTGCAGAAGGGAGTGGCATGTCATTCCTGACACAATGCAGCCTTGGCAGGTTGTGTCACTTGAAGAAGTGAGAGGCATGCCATACCTGACACAATGCAGCCTTTACAGGTTGTGTCACTTGGAGAAGTGAGTGGTATGCCATTACAGACACAATGCAGCCTTGAGGGGTTATGTTACTTGGTGAAATGAGTGACATCCCATTCCTGACAGTGAAGCCCTGAGGGGTTATGTCACTTGATGAATTGAGTGGTATGCTGTTTCTGACACAATGCAGCCTTGAGGGTTTGTGTCACTTGGAGAAGTGAGTGGCATGCCATTTCTAACAAAGTGCAGTCTTGAGGGGTTATTTGACTTGGAGAAGTGAGTGGCATGTCATTCCTGACACAATGCATTCATAAGATGTCATGTCACTTGGAGAAGCCAGTGGCATGCTATTCCTGACACAATGCAGCCTTGAGGGGTTATGCCATTAGGAGATGTGAGTGGCATGTCATTCCTGACAGAATGCAGCCTTGAGGGTTTAAGTCACTTCAAGAAATGAGTGGCATGTCATTCCTGACAAATTGCAGCTTTGAGGGATTGTGTCACTTGCAGACGGGAGTGGCATGTCATTCCTGACACATTGCAGCCTTGGCAGGTTGTTTCACTTGGAGAAGTGAGTGGCATGCCATTCCTGACAAAATGCAGCCTTGACAGGTTGTGTCACTTGTTGAAGTGAGTGGCATGCCATTCCAGACACATTGCCGTCTTGAGGGGTTATGTCACTTAGTGTAGCGAGTGACATGCCATTTTTGACAATGAAGCCCTGAGGGGTTATGCCACTTGGAAAAGTGAGTGGCATGCCATTTCTGACACAATGCTGCCTAGAGGAGTTTTGTCACTTGGGGAAGTGAGTGTGATTTCATTCATGCACAATGCAGAATTGAGGGGTTATGTCACTTGGAGAAAGGAGTGACATGCCATTCCTGACACAATGCAGCCTTGAGGGTTTGTGTCACTTAGAGAAGCAATTGACATACCATTCCTAACGCAGTGCATCCTTGAGGGGTTATTTGACTTTGTAAACCAAGTGGCATGCCATTACTGACAAAATGCAGTCTTGAGTGGTCGCGTCACTTGGAGAAACGAGTGGCAATGCATTCCTGACACATTGCAGCCCTAAGGGGTTATGTCACTTGGAGTATTGATTGACATGTCAATCCAGACACAATGCAGCCTTGAGGGGTTATGTGACTTAGAGTAGCAAGTGGCATGCCATTCCTGACACAATGCAACCTTGAGGGCTTGTGTCACTTCTAGAAGTGAGTGACATGCCATTCCTGACAGAATGCAGCCTTGAGGCATTGCTTCACTTGGAGAAGCGAGTGACATGCCATACCTTACACAATGCAACCTTGAGTGGTTGTGTGACTTGGAGACGTGAGTGGCATGCCATTCCTCTCAGAATGCAGCCTTGAAGCATTTTTTCATTTGGAGAAGTGAGTGGCATGTAATTCTTGACAAATTGCAGCCTTGAGGAGTTGTGTCACTTGAAGAAATGAGTGGCATGCCATTCCTGACACATTGCATCCTTAAGGAGTTGTGTCACTTGGAGAATTGAGTGACATGTCATACCAGACACAATGCAGCCTTGAGGGATTGTGACACATGGAGATGCAAGTGGCATGCCATTCCTGACACAATGCAGACTTGAGGATTTATGTAACTTGGAGAAGTCAGTGGCATGCCATTCCTGACACAATGCTGCCTTGAGGGGTTATGTCACTTGGAGAAGCAAGTGGCATGCCATTCCTGACAGAATGCAACCTTGAGGGGTTATGCTACTTGGAGAAGTGAGTCTTATGTCATTCCTGACACAATGCAGCTTTGAGGAGTAGTGCCACCAGTAGAAGTGAATGGCATGCCATTCTTGACACAATGCAGCCGTGAGGGGTTATGTTACTTGGCAAACTAAGTGGAATGCCATTCCTGACACAATGCATTCTTGAGTGGTTGTGTCGCTTGGAGAAGTGAGTGGCATTTCATTCCTGACACAATGCAACCTTGTGGGGTTATGTCACTTGGATAAGCGAGTGGTATGCCATTCATGCACAATGCAGCCTTAAATGGTTTTGTCACTTGGAGAAGTGAGTGGCATGCCATTCCTGACACAATGCTGCCTTGAGGGGTTATGTCACTTGGAGAAGCAAGTGGCATGCCATTCCTGACAGAATGCAACCTTGAGGGGTTATGCTACTTGGAGAAGTGAGTCTTATATCATTCCTGACACAATGCAGCTTTGAGGAGTAGTGCCACCAGTAGAAGTGAGTGGCATGCCATTCTTGACACAATGCAGCCATGAGGGGTTATGTTACTTGGCAAACTAAGTGGAATGCCATTCCTGACACAATGCATTTTGAGTGGTTGTGTCACTTGGAGAAGTGAGTGGCATTTCATTCCTGACACAATGCAACCTTGAGGGGTTATGTCACTTGGAGAAGCGAGTGGCATGCCATTCATGCACAATGCAGCCTTAAAGGGTTTTGTCACTTGGAGAAGTGAGTGGCATGCCATTCCTGGCACAAAGCAGCCTTGAGGGGTTGTTTCACTTGGTGAAGTGAGTGGCATGCCATTCATGCGCAATGCAGCCTTGATGGGTTGTGTCAGTTGGAGAAGCATGTGGCATTCTGTTCCTGATATGATGTAGCCTTGGCAAATTGAGTCACTTGGAGAAGTGTGTGGCATGCCATTCCTAACACAATGCAGCCTTCAGGGTTTGTGTCACTTGGAGAAGTGAGTGGCATGCCATTCCTGACAGAATTCAGCCTTGAGGCATTGTTTCTCTTGGAAAAGCAAGTGGCATGCCATTCCTGACACAATCCAGCTTTGAGGGGTTGTGTCATTTTAAGAAGTGAGTTGCATGCCATTCCTGACACAATGCAGCCTTTAGGGGTTATGTCACCTGGAGAATCAAGTGGCATGCCATTCCTGACATAATGCAACCCTGACTGGTTATGTCACTTGGAGAAGTGAGTGGCATGTCATTCTTGGCACATTCCGTCCTTGAGGGGTTATGTCACTTGGAGAAGCCAGTGGCATGCCATTCCTGACACAATGCAGTCTTGAGTGGTTATGTCACTTGCAGAAGTGAGTGGAATGCCATTCTTGACACAATGCATCCTTGAAGGATTGTTTCACTTGGAGAATTGAGTGGCATGCCATTCCTGCACAATACAGCCTTGAGGGGTTATGTCACTTGGAGATAGAACCCACACTGTAAAAGTAGCCGACTCCAAATCCAGCTCCAGACAAGTGACAAGTGGAGTACCTCAGGGTTCAGTCCTGGGGCCAATCTTGTTTGGCATCTACTTCTCTGAAGTACAGGTCAACACTAAGGGACTCTGGCTAACAAAGTTTGCAGATGACTGCAAACTGGGAGCCATTATTGAATCCCCAAATTATGTGGATACTCTACAAAAGGGCCTTACAGAAACAGATGCTTGGTGCCAGAGCCATGGGCTCAAGCTCAATGCCAAGAAATGTATTGTTATCCCCTTTGGGAAAAAACATGTATCCATGAATTACCATATAGGTGGCAGTACACTAAAAACAGAAAGTGTGATAAGAGACTTAGGGACACAGGTGGACAGTGGTCTCACCTTCGATAACCACATCGCCACAACAGTCAGGAAATCCTTCTATGTGGCACACCTCATCACGAAGGGCTTTTCATCCAGAAAAAGGAGGTCATTGTCCCACTGTACTCATCCCTCATTAGACCCATTATAGAATACAACACCCCATTTGGTATGTACCTCTCAAGACATCTGCAACAACTGGAAAGGCCTCAGAAATACCTCACTAAAAGAATCACAGGCCTAAAGCAGATGCCCTATGCTGACCGCCTTAAAAAACTCCAGCTATACTCTGTTGCATATTGTCTACTCAGAGGCGATCTCTGCTTAACATACAAGGCCATGTCAAACCCAGAGCTGTTGGACATGCTACACTTAAAGAAATCCCAATCCCTCATAGCTACATGCTCCAGGGATCTAAACCTTGTCATCACAATAAACAAAACATGCTGGAGGGATAGGTTCCTGACCCAGAGACTCCCCAGACTCTGGAAAAGATTGCCCATACATGTCAAGCAGAGTGCCTCTTTGGACCTCTTCAAGAGGAACCTTGACGATTGGATGGGAGAAAGGAAATTCACCCCAGGGATCACATCCGTCACCCTGCTAGACAGCGGTCCAGGAAAGTAAATAATGTGGGAAGAAATAGCCAGGGAATTGTTATGGCTAGGCTTGTATAGGCCCTAGGGCTGATAGCCTAGTACCAACCTATGAGCCTATGAACCTATGAACCTAAGAATTAAGTGGCATACCATTCCTGACATAATGCAGCCTTGAGGGGTTGTGTCACTTGGAGAAGCAAGTGGCATGCCATTCCTAACATGATGCAGTCTTGAGGAGTTATGTCATTTGGATAAGTGAGTAGCATGCCATTCCTGACATAATGCAGCTTTGAAGGGTTGTGTCAATTGGAGAAGCAAGTGGCATGCCATTCCTGATACCAATTGCATGTCAGGCCTTAAAGCATGTTACCTGGTATGTTTCACAAGGTCAGAGCTAAAGTTAAAAAAAAAATTCCTTATGACTGCTTAAATGATGGTCCCACATGGTTACTGCTGGAAAAAAATGTGGGTGAATGGACTAGTTGGCCTATGGGAGGCTGATCTTATCTGTACAGTAAGTAGAGAAAGCTTAAACAATTGCCATCTTTCCATTCAGCATGAGAAATTCTGCCAAAAGACTTCAATTTTACCAGCTTCAGAAAATTACATTGTTCCCAACTTGGAGACATGGCTATAACAATTCATATAATAAAAAAAACATAACGTTTAATAACAACATTTCAGAAAAAGTATCAGTTTCTCATTGCACTTCACTTGCATATCAGAAGTTGCAGTTGTTTTCATGTACCTCTTTAGCTACTTTGGAAATCACCAGAAGTCAGAGCTTCTTATATTAGGCTAATATCTCTGGAATGTTGACCTCATGCAGCATTGCAGACTATGCGTACCTGTATAACTTATTCCCTTTCATGCTTTGGACATTATCTGTATGGAATGCTGCCCAATTTACATAGACGGTCAGTAGCTAGATAAGGTAATTTCAGCCAGAGAACTTAAAAAATCGAGAGCATGTTAGAAAATGATATATGATTTTTTCTGCTTTTTGCACAGTCTTTATCTTTGGTCATTATTGTATGATGTGTTCAGTGATAATATGAGGTAATAATAAGGTTGTAGAAATTGATTTTCATTTTCTAATTACTTTCTGAAAATGTCTACTACTTCAATATGGTTTTTTACTTTTTCATATTGCACAGCAACATAGTCATGGCAGCATTATTGACCCTTACAGGATCATGATTATATTAAGTTGATAGTTTAAATGGCTAAGATAGTCACTACTGGATCTACATCCTTCGCAAAACTCAACATAATTAGGGGAAAGCTACATTTTCAGCAATCAGTTGTATGTTACTTTGAGACAGTGGCAGGGCATTGTATTATTAGGCAGAAAATTCCCGTCTTTCCTTCTGTAGAGTACTTTTAGGAGGTTGTTATAGCATGTTTATTGCTGTCTAAGATAATCATACTTATTTTGAACTGAACAGATGGTGGGAAAAAAGATCGACATATCGGCCATTTTGTCTGAATATTATCATCATGTTGAAAAAAAAAAACATATTAGATGCACATACGATAACAAACAGCAAAGCAGGACAGCACGCCAATCTTGGTGGAATCACTTTTATTCATAAACTGGAAAACCAAGAAAAGATCAGAGGGTCCACCAAGATTTGTTACTAATTCCGGAAGTAATATCAAATCGTTTATGGATTTAGTGCAGAATTATTGGCATATTTTACTTTTAGATGAGGATCTTTGTAATAGTCTACCTGCCAAATGTTTATTTTCATTTAGACATAGGAAAACTTTATGAGGATGGTTCAACCATTATAGAAAGTGAAATGAAACAGGCTCTACTATGGGCAAACTCTCATTGGGGGGGGGGGGGCATCTGTTAAAGGGCAGTCAACCTTGTGGTCATTGTAATAATTGCAAGTATGTAAGTAAAACTGAGCAATTTACAACATTAAACACCCCAAGAGTTTTTGAAATTAGGGTATTCGGAAATTGTAATACAGATTGGGCAATATTTTTAGCCACCTATACTTGTTCAGCCTTCTCTGTTGGACACATTTCTCGTCCCTTAAAGTTTAGAATAACAGAACAATATAGTGATATCAAATGCAAAAAAAAAAAACAACAAATGCCCTATACAAACATACTTTGACACATCAGACAGCAAACATTTGTTTTACTATTATTGATAAAATTGGTTTAAGGAGAAATAACAAAGGAGGGATTATCAGGCTAAGTGGATTGTTCCCACTAGGCTTGAATGAGTCTTTAATTGACCAATAAGAAATAGGTGGTTGTTATTTAAATGTATGATGCGGTTGTGCTTTTTACACTGATGAAGGCTTATATAGCTGAAACCAAATTGTGAATAAAAGTGATTCCACCAAGATTGGAGTGCTGGCCTGCTTTGTTGTTTGTTATCTTACTGGATTTTGGCCATGCACCCATGGACTTTACTTGCACAGGTTGTTGGTTTTCTTCAGATGTATATAAGATGTCAGCAAGTAAGAGGGGAGCTTGGGGGATAGGAAAGATAAACCTATGTTAGATGTGTACAAAAGGTCTATAAGTGATACCAGGTGATAAGAAACTTTGATTACCTAGTGACAATGGATAAGTTCATGGCTTCTTTGTTCTGAAGAAGTCCTGTGGTGTATTTGGGAAGAACGCGTTTAATTGTTTGAATAAATCTTTGCATTTTACCCAAAGGTGGTTTATCTGTTTCTTGTCTATTGTACAAGTTGTAACCTAAAGACACTGTGTGAGTATTTACTTTGGGTTTATTAGTTCTGTTGACTGCATGGTGACACACTCCATTTTTTGTTTGCTTCATTGTGACTGTCAGTCTGTAATCAGATAAAATGAGACAATGCAAAAAGTCTCTTGTATTACATAATTGTATGAGAAAGTTTTGTATATCTTGTGCAAGTCTTTGCTAAGATATTACTTGCTTTTATTATAAATTAATCATGGTAGTAATTTAAGAAGATAATTCCCAACAAAATGAAGTAAATGAAAGATTATCTCGCCTGCCTCTTAGATGCAAGTTGTCAGGGTATTAAATGCTAGGCATGTATAATGAACAGTTACTGGTATACACTCAATATTATTAAAAATGCATTTATGAAAAAGGATTTTAACACCTATCAAACAGTGAAAAACAATTAGATATGCAATGCACTGCTTGCATCAAAGGTTTGGGAAATATTGGTGTTATATTTTCATCATGAAACAGATCTAGCTATGGATATACTAGCTATTTCCTTTATGTAGAGAAAAAGGAAACTTCATTTGTCAAGTCGTTGGTATGAATATTGTCCTTTGCTATTAATTTCGGTAGTAGAAGTTTGCTCTGATCATATTATACTTTGCTCGATATTAAGGTATGAATTCTGATTTATATCTGCTCGTGCATGAATAGAATAGACAAGCTGCTTTACAAAGTAGATGAATATGAAGATTAATATTCTATCAAATGTCTTATGCCAAGTCAAAATTCTCTAATGAAAGATTTCAAATTATCCATAGACGTGCCATTTTGCATACAATGTACTCTAGAGAGATAACCATACTACAATATATTTATTTATAAAGTTATATTTTTCACACATAGCCAGATTGGAACTGAACAAAGCATAGATTTGTAGGGGAGATAATAAGAGGAAAACTGTGGTGGCCATCCAGTATAGGATTAGAAATGTGCATTTCGCCAGGCTTTAGACTTTGTATTAGCATCTCTTTAGCCTTGAAATTCATAGTGTGGAAGGACAATTTTTTTCCATACTGAGTGGAAATCTTGAGGAAAAGTATTTATTTATTTTTTTTTTTGGCGTGCCAGGTCCTTAAAAGAAATCTAAAATATTTCATTAAGTCCATCACAATCTAAAATTATTTTAAATGTTGCTGTTGTGTCTTTTGGCTTTTCCCAGTTAGGGGTCACCACAGCGGAACTCCGGTCCGCTAATGACTGGCAGTTGATTTTTACATGCTGAGTTGCCGGCCCTAACACACAACCTTCAACGAAGGTACGCCCATTCACGCATGTCTCCACAGAAGACGCTCTAGCTGAGAATCGAACGGGACAATGTCTTGCTGTGAGGCATGTGTGAGTTACAAATGTCTTTCCTTAAATGTTGGGTTATTCAGTAATAATCGTGAACCAGTTTTTGTCTTAGACTTTCTCTGAGTTGGTGTTAAAAGTGCAACTACAATGTTTTGTTGAGGACTGCTCACTTTTTCTTCAGGTACAATTACTCTGCTAAAACTGATTTATTTTCTCTGCTACACATCAGTTATCAGCATTACAGAGAAAGCAGTATTTAGATGCATGTGGCACACTTTTTCTGTGTGTATCTTATGCATTCTTCAACTAAATGCATTTTATATATACATTTAATATTTGTTAACAGGGAAAGTCTGACTTGGAACAAAGCCAATTTTCAGCAGAAGCTCAGGGAGAAACACTCCAGATACGTCTTTGTAATGTGGGAGAAAACTGGAGCACCCAGAAGAAACCCACGAAAATGCAGATAGGACACGCAGACTCCACACAGAAGGCACCCTAGCCGAGAATTAAACAGGAAAACCTATTACTGTAAGGCAACAGTGCTACCGCTGCACCACTGTGCCATTGAGTAACATAATATATGTTATAGTTTTGAACAAGACTTAGGTGCAAGCCACAGTTTAGAAAAATTGCAATTTTCCATATAAGTTTTACTAAACAGTTTGGACACCAATTAAACGTTGAATAAAAATATAACCTGCTCTAAGGGCTACAACCTTGGAAGCATTTACATTTTTGATGTTGTTAAGTTCTCTACCTTTCACCTTGCTTATCAGTTGTAGCAGTGTCCACATTTCTGGTAAAACATTTTCCATGTGTTGCTATTTGCTGAATTGTAAATGGCAAGGTCGCAGTGTACATCCTTCATATCCTGATGGCTGCGAATTAAGAGCACTGATAAACATTTTTCCTAGGCTGGATTGTATGGATTGCTCCTAATAATCGTGTCAGCTGAGAGTTCTGTTCATAGTACTGGAAGATTACAATGTGATTGGAGATTGTAGGTACAGTCGTAGGTAATGTGATTTTTAAAGAGGCATGATGCTTAAATACATGGCAGCAAAAATGTAATGACTGAGTACAGAAGGAAGAATTGCTCTTTGATATATAGATATAATTTATTCTTCTTTTAGCAATATAAAGTTACCTGAGTACTTGTAGCCATAACCTTCAGAGAATCAGCTAACATTTGTAAGTCCTTTTTTTTAGGATGTAGACAAAGAAGCGGCATGTCAAAATCATTATGGAATCTACTACTTAAAAGAATGTGGCATTAAAGCCTACAGTTTGGGGCAGATGTCAATAATTTAATAGACATGATGATTAAAAATAGATGCATATGTGTATCTATATCTATATGTATCTGTCTATATATATATATATATATATATATATATATATATATATATGTATATGGTTCCACTTTATAATCTCGAAATACTGAAATCTCTAATTTCAGTATCTCGAAACCATAAAGTCGAAACCTTGAAATCCTGAAAGCTCAAAACCGTGAAACACAAAATCATGAACAAAAACACACCATACACCACACAACATACAGCATCCTACCCACACTACAACAAATCAACAAACAAAACACACACAAAAACAAAAACACAAATCAACAAACCTACACGACATATAAGCAGGGGGCAAGCCCCCTGGTGCCCCCACACCTCCTTACTTATATATACTAACTCTGAGATTGTACCAAACAGAAAAAGACAGCAAACTCACCAGTAGACACTCTACAGTACTCTTGCACACACACATCACAAATATACAAACACCACCACTTTCAACACTTAAACACTCATACTTTTACCTGCCTACCCTAACACACAAATAAAACTTTCAAATAAACTCGCATACATTCAAACACATACCTAAAACCCTAACAAAATACTCACTTACCTTACATACCAGCTAAATCTGCACACTTGACAGTACATACTGCACACACTACATCCTGGGTCAAATACCAGAACACCATAACCGTGAATTTGATATTTCCAGATTCACATTTATGGAGTTTCGGGATTTTAAAAATTCGACTTTATGGTTTCGGGATACTGAAATTCAGGATTTCAGATTTTGAGATTATAAAGTGGAACCATATATATATATATATATATATATATATATATATATATATATATATATATATATATATATATGTGTGTGTGTGTGTGTGTGTGTGTGTGTGTGTGTGTGTGTGTGAGTGTATGCAGCCATGTTTTCTTATATACTATGTAAATTCATGTGAGCTCAGTGTTCATTTACAAAGAAGAATGAAACAGTTGTACTTCATAAGGTAAAATGTAAAATACAATAATGAAGTTACCGATGTACACATAAAATGGAGTGCACTATATCAGTCAGTTGTTCAGAGTGAGATCAGTGGTAAGGAATCTTATCTTTCATCTTCTCTGAATTCTGGACATTGACAAGAACCCAAATTAGGAACTATTTGTAAATACTACTTTGCTTCATTGTAAAGTTCATAGGACAGCAGGTTTTGCATCAACATTCATTTTCTGGAGAATATGAAGTATGAAACATTAATATTTAATGTTCATTAATGACTAGCTATAATCTTCAGTGAGTTATCTGAAAATTAAACTTCTTACAAGAGTCAGAAAATATCAGACAAAATCCAGGGATAACTAAGAGGACTGCATTGGTTTACAAAGTCCATGGGCAAATTCTAGGCTAGATGCTCCCGTTGGCCATTTTAATCCTAGTCAATTTCCCTGTCAAAAGTAAGAATCAAACCCTTGATCCTTCTATCTGTGAGGTAAGCACCTTAACCATTATACCTTCCCCCAACCATCACTAGTATGTTGATGTAATTCTTAAAATAGAACTAATGGACATGGTACTTTTCTGTCCTGTATACCGTCATCATCAACTGACTTGCTATAGTCGTTTCCCTGAGTGGCACATGTTACCTAAACAATTCCTTCATATGGCTAAGGGAACATTTTTAGAGTCTGAAGGCAATTCTTCATTGTTCAAGGTTTTTTTTTTCTTTTAGTGTGGGGGGCATGAATCTGAGTAATATATTGTTCTGCACTGTAAGTGGCAGAAGAAGGTCATAGCAACTAATATCATTTTATTGTTAGAATATAAAATGGCTGTATTTGCTTTAGTCAGTTATTTGCCTTATCTACTAAAAGGAAAGCTTACTGTTAATAGGCCAGATTGGGTCACATTATAATCTGTTTAATCTCTATGAAGGAAGTATATTTTCTATATTGCCAGTTTAGTTAAACTGAGCCATGATCTCTGTCCCCTCTGTCTCCTTCTTCATGTCCACTGAGATATTTTCTTTTTCTTTTTTAAATAATTAGGTGTTGTCATATTGCTGCATATCACTGATTGAGACTAGCATACAGTAACATTAGTATATCAAATTATGTTCCTTCTTCAAGGTTTCTCCACATTCAGGTATCATAGATCAAATGAAGGAGTGGATGCTGTACAAGTCCGATGCTTGATAACCTACAATAGCCAATCAATACTGATTTTAAGACCTTATTAATTTAGATTCATATGAATTATGTTGTACATCTATATCAAACGTTCCTTCAAATGTCACTGTGTGAATACTTACAGCTACCTTGGTGGATAGGTGCAATGTTAACTTTCTTTAATGTTGGTGGTACAATGCACTGATTAAAAAAATGTTCTTCATGAAACTGGTATGGCAACTGAGATTACACACATCTCTATAATTTTTAGAGGTTTTATATCCTGATGCAGGATAACCATCTTTTTCTCTGTTTTCATGCATTACAGAGAAATTTTCCTGTAGATAGCCTGCATCAATAAGGCTGAGAGAAAAGGATTTTTGGCATTTTTGATCTGTCAGTTGGTGTGCCAGAACTCTAGGTAACCTGCCCATCATTAGCAAGTTCTTTGCTGACAAGAATCCTGTAGCACTAGGAAGTGAAATACTTAAGAGACATGGGCTGACACAGAGATTTCTGTCTACCTCCTTGTTTCTTTGTAAGTACTTGAAAGCATTCTGTACAAGCGAGTAAAGATTGTTACTATTTGTAGTAACCTCCTTGTATCTTACTTCATTAATAGGACAATAAATGGTCCAGCACATTAGCAAGAGGGCCTGTGCAGAAAATATGTTTGTCCCCTAAGGCAGGTAAAATATAAATACGTGCCTAACTGAATGCTGGAAGCCATATCTTAAGATAATGTTATGTCTGTTTTATTTATGTGTGTATTTATTTATTTTATTTAATTTATCTTCCCTCACCAGGTGAGCCATCTCTGACATGATACCTTATTGATCTGCTACATGCCCTACATTCATGGAAAGAATAATATCCCTGTTAGAATGGTGGTGCCTTGGAGTGAATTGCATGTTGTGCTATGCATAGATGATGAACAGTGTTAATTTTCGCTCATGCTTATTACACTAATAGTGTATGTTGAAGAGGTAGTACTTGTCATTCCTGGCCCCTGTACCCTCAGCATTATGGGATAGGATGGTGCTTTCATGCAAGCCAAGCCAATGCACTTATGGCATGAAGAGCTGGCCTCCTTTTTTACATAAGCTGCCTCTCCTTCACTGGACTACCCTGATCTTTTTCTCCAAAGCAAGAGGAACTGTCTGTCAGACACTAAATATTGACCTCCCTTACGAGGTACTAGGGTGCTAAGTCCACTGCTTAAATGAATGGCACCTGTATTATATTTGGGGCCACAGTGTCAGTGGATCGGGTTTCTCTCTAATGTTCTGCATGTACTAATGGCGCTAGAGGTAGCACTGCTAGTGAAACATTTCATGTGATATACTTTTGGGAATCATCGATAAAATCTGTGATGGTGTGTGCTCACTTGCTTTTGCTCAGTCAGGTCAGTAAGCTGTCTTTATTTAATGAGGTATTAATTCTGGTGCTGCACCTGACATCCTCAGTCTAATCATGTTGAGCAGATCTCATAACACCTATCTTATTTTTTTCTTTATCCAAGATCTCCACTTATCTCCTGCTCCATGATTTGATGGTTACATTTTGCAGTACCTTCCAATGAAGCAGCCCTAAGTAACCTGCTTTAGTCTCATTTCTCTTATTATCATTGTGACCTACACTGCCATACACCTATTTGTATTCGTTATTTATTTTATTTATTTATTTATTTATTTAACATTTGTTGACCGGGAATGTCCGACTAGGTTCCACAGAGCCTGTTTTCAGCGGAGGCCCGGGGAGAAATGCTCCAGATGCATGTCTTTGGAATGTGGGAGGAAACCGGAGTACCCGGAGGAAACCCACGCGAACACAGGGAGAACATGCAAACTCCACACAGAAGGCACCCCAGCCGAGAATCGAACCAGAGAACCTCTTGCTGTGAGGCAACAACGTTAACCGCTGCACCACTGTGCCGCACAATCTGTGATGGTGTGTGCTCACTTGCTTTTGCTCAGTCAGGTCAGTAAGCTGTCTTTATTTAATGAGGTATTAATTCTGGTGCTGCACCTGACATCCTCAGTCTAATCATGTTGAGCAGATCTCATATCTTCGTATCATCGTATTGCACTCTAACACAGATTCCCTTTTTAGATGATCAAGCTAAAACAGAACATGCCACAGTGTTTTCTCTACAGTCTCTGTTAACAACTGTAAATAACCTATAGTACACTCTTTCTTCTCCTTCCCTTTCTACCTTTATGTCTCCTTCACACGGTGGTGCAGTGGTAGCGTTGTTGCCTCACAGCAAGAGGTTCTCCTGTTCGATTCATGGCTGGAGTGCCTTCTGTGTGGAGTCTGCATGTCCTCCCCATGGTCGAGTGGCCTTCGAAAGACATGTGTGAATGAGTGTGCCTTCGCTGAAGGTTGGGCGTTGGGCTGGCAACTTGGCACCATCAAAATCTACTGCCAATCATTAGCAGACCGGAGTTCCGCTGTGGTGACCCCTAACCGGGGAAAGACAAAAAAAACTCATTTTACTAGCACATTAGTTGCCTTTATAAACAGGTGTGGACATGACAGACTTCTCCGCTCAACCTGACTACCCTTCTGTTTCCACTGTCATTCATTCACTTACCTAAAGCTGTAATTTACAACTGCAAGTACACTTGTCTTTATCTTTCCCTTAAATAAACTTATTATACTTTGTGTAGATGTGACTTTCTTCCGGAGTCAAAGATATTTTTGATCCTCCTCCAAAAAAAAAAAAACACCTGCTGTTTCACGCATTTCTTTCCTGTGTATCCCACATGCACATGTACATAATAATACATTTTATGCAAACTATAGCTGTCGTTAGTCTGTCAGCATGAGAAGAACATTTTCCCAATATTCCTGATAATATGTAAGTCACTGTTTTAGCATTTGTATTTAGAAATTGCAAGCCTATAATCTGTGGGCTCTTCTACCCCCCCCCCCTTTTTGTGTGACGTAAGTAGCAGCATAGGCTCTCTTATCATGTTAGGTATTGTCTTATGCAGTGTAAATGCATTAAATAACTGCCCTATTTCTGTTATTAACTTTCTGATAGATATATTTGTATACCTGCACTAGGTTACCACCTTCCCAAATATATCTATGGCCTTTTACCTCCTCAATCAAAAATGCTTATCCAGTTATTCCCTTTCTTCCTTTGTAACAGCAAATAAGCACATGGTTTACCATAACTCATGCCAATACAAATCACAAGTACCTCACTGCAAACTGAGAAAAATCCTTCAAATACAAATACACCAGATTTAAAACATTTGCAGTAATTTCCACTGCAGCCATGTACATACTTGTCTTCTAGTTTGTTGCATCAGACATACACTGGAACTTGTATAGAAAGTAACTGTAAACAGTATTTGCTTTTTTTCACCCACCACTTGTATAAGTCCCAGGACTTCAAGTAATGTTTCAGTCTTTCAGGTCAGCCAGTATTTCCCACTTCCATATCTAGTAATTGTAATCATGCAAAGTACTTTTGGTGTAAATGACAGTTTCAAGGCTTCATTTGTTACTAATAGGATATTACTTCTGAAGCACCATCCATTTCCCATCACTCTAACATGTAAGCAATGTATCATATCAGCAAAATAATGATCCTTCTACAGAGCTTCACATTCAGCCTGCAAATCGCAATCTGCAGCACAATCGCACTGATTTTGTGAATCCCATAGTCGTCGCATGCAAAAGTACTGGACTTTGAGGTAGAACTACCATGTGAATCTAATATCAGAAATGAATGATTTTTTTATATCCCATGCCTGAAATAAAATTTTCAAAAAAAAAAAAAAAAACAAAGACTGATTTTGTACAAGGTTATTATCAGTGAGATTGGCAATCCTCTATAACTTGTATCATCTAGTTTCTTTGCCCCACTATGATGATACATCCGGTTTGACCTTGACAATAATCTGAATTCAGTCTAATTAACATACTCCTGCTTCATGATGTCATCACCATGTGTACATCTGTACTGGTCTAAGGCATCTCCATTACACGTTATGTAGGACATACAAACATCACATCAGGCAATGCGTTTATGTCCTGCACCACTACAGTCTTAATAACAAAGAAGCACCATCTACAAGGTTCGTCTTCAGGGATGATGCAGCTATGAAGGTCTTCACAAGTAGCTTCACAGCAACAGTGTCCTGTGGTGGTACCCATCAGTTGAAAGGCTGAACAACATCATCTATACAAGTCTGGAATTATGGCACAAGTTGAGGTACAACCATCAGATCCTCTGCCCTCACCCTGTCCTCAACACTATTGATCCCTATGGAGATCCATAAAAGGAATATCCATTTTTAACACATGCCAAATGTTATCACAGATGTAGCAGAATTACCAAACAGACTGCGAGAAGTTATCAGTACTACAATAAGAAACAGTTTAATTGATTTCCGTACAAGGATGAAAAGGTGCAGTAAAACAATCACTCATATTGTCATCATGAATAACCATATTAGATGAACACCTAATTTTACCACTCCCACTAAATAAGATCTCATCAATAAAATGGAGGAAAGACATCACCTTATTAAGTCTGAATTTATGGCACAGACCAAGGCACAGCCAACAGGCTTTCTTACCCACCTCTATCATCAACGCTTTTACCAGTACTGATAGCATACACATCCTTTGTATTGAATACCTGTCCTATGCATGTCACATGTTGTCACAGATGAGCAATATGTAGCACAATTTCTGAGCAGATTACAAAAACAGTGATCGGTAGAATAATAAACAATTTAACTGGTTTCCAGGATCAAAATGGTCGGGAATAAACTAACTGCATTCTGAGACTAACCACATTCTGAGAATACCTAATTTCATCATTGACATAATGCAAGCTCAAAGCAACCAAAATTCATCAGCTGATGCTGACATTCCAAATTATAGAGCTCAGCACCATTGCAGCCAAATCATCAAGTCAACTTCATTTGTCAGTTTAAACTGAATTGTATCTGTACTATTATTAGAAGGACCTGGTATCAGAGGTACATGCAAGAAGGGATGATATAATAGACTGTCTTGTATATTTGGGTATATAAGGCAGAACTGTTACAAGTCCCAAATCAAGTTCAAAACTTAACTGAAAAACTGAAGTAAAATATAGCAATAACCGAGAACGTTGGTGTGACATATTGAAGATTTACCCATGGTTGGTGTAGTTTAATCACAAGGGCGAAGCCCGAGAGATTAAATAAAGCCATCCATGGGTAAATCTTCAATATACTACACCACGGAGTCAGTTATTGCTATTATCCAATGACATTATTTAAGAAAAGAAACTTAGTTTTCTTGTCTTTGTATAATGCCTCTGTGGTGCCCTTCCACATTTTTTCGGTATCCTGGGGCTTTTCTGATGTACTGTGCATGCATATGGGACTTGCGTTCCCATGCTTACACAGTATATCGGTGCTGTGCAAAGAAAGCAACAGAGAAACGATAGATCTCAGTTGCTAGTTTTGTTTTTTATAAAAGAAAAAAGAAACCAGGAGACTTTTTAGCATTCTGGAGAGCCAGGACAGATAAAATAAAAGGATGATCAGGTGCATTGCTTTAGTTTTGCAGAACGTACCTGATTATCCTCTTATTTTTCTCTGCATCATCTCCCTCATTCGTTTGAGGTCTTTGGTTTTGTAAATTTATTCAAAAAGAGAAAGAAAAGTAAAAATATTATGAGATATAGTCATGGAAAAACATCTGGCCTACCTGACCTTTTTCCTTTGGTATATTCTAGGATTTACAATGGGCACACTGGTTGGGCTGACCAATCAGCATGCTCCTTTTTTGAAAATTACTGGCCAGTCATTGTATAATATTCGTTTATGTATTATACTGATGCCAAATATAAATGTTCAATGAAGCAAGTGATAGCACAATCCAACCATTGAGACAAATAAGAACTTTTGGAAAGAGTCTTTGTCACTGTAGATTAAACAAACATTGTAAGGATACTACTGTGTAGGCTGGAGATGTCTTGCAATGATTTGTTTTTCTCAGCACTAACCCTTCTTAAAAACATTGGCTTTCTCCCCACACAAAAGGTGAATGGTCAATTACACACAGCAGCTCAGGAGCAACAGCTTGGCATTCTTAGCTCCTTCCCAGTCATTTTTACAAGAGTGTCCTTAATTATCAGTGTTTCTTCAATGTATTCCACTCTTGGTAATATAGAACCCACAACAACAACAATATTCCCGCCAGGTGCCACTGTCCTTTTCACCAATAAAATGTTGTAGTCTTCAAGGCAGTATGATGGTGTCCTAGTGTCAGAGGTATTCATGTAGCTAAAGGAACAATTCAGATGTTTCTTACAGTATCAGATGTTCTGTTCAAAGCAGCAGAACTACATTACATTATCTGTTTAATCAAACCATTACTGGTAATGCAACCTGACGCACTAGCTCGGAGTCTGACAGTGAGGGATGGGGGTGCAGTCAATGCTGAGTTCTTCAGTAACATTCTCACACAGTGAATGTGTGTGTGGGGGGTTTGGAGGGCTATCATAGCCCCACATTCACCACATACCACAAATGTACAAATTTAAGATCCTTGCCCATAAAAGCATTACGTGCATCCCATTTCCACAATTTGCTTGGTAAAATGAGTGTGCATGCAGGTTGATCTTGCTATGTTTTTACTCATTTCCCTACCAGTCTTATCTTTTGAGAAGAAGAGGTACTTTGAGATGTGAAAAGTGCTGGATAAGCAGCACCTGTTGGATTTACAGGATGCTCGGCAGAGGCTGCCATCAGTAAAATTGCAGATCTTTTTCCAAATAAGTAGTTTTAAGGCTTTAGATATTTGCAATGGGATTATGCACTTAGGTACACAACAGAAGTGATGTGACTGTACTACAAAACACTAGCTGGATTGCTGGTAGTGTCTATCAACTAACAAATAAACACTGTAGCTTTTTTGTCCCCTTGGACTTCATTGATACCAACCCAACCTCCAGTACCCCATGTCCACAGTCAGTCTACCATCATCCTCCTACCTCCCCCAGACATGCTGGTGCAGGTTGTTGATATTAAGGGTGTCCTATGAGGGTTGGCAGTCCATGCATCTGTCTGGTGTTTTTTTATATGTATATATATATATATATATATATATATATATATATATATATATATATATACACCCCCACACACACACACACACACACACACACTCACATGCAAGGGCAGCTTCCCTCATTGTACCATGCCTCCCCTTAGGCAGTGTCACCAGTGAGCACCCCCCCCCCATTCATCACTGATGCAGCTAGTCTAACCTGCTATGACTAGGCCATAGTTAGGGCTTTATTCCTCTACACCATCTACAAACATTGTATCCGACAATATTTACAGTATTTAAACTTGTTAAATAGCTTGCACAGTGGAATCTCAAATGTCAGAGTCTGACACTTTTTATTCAGTAGCATTTCTTTACATGGGATATAACATGTTAAGCAAGTGAGTCTGCCAGATTCTGTTTCTTTCTTTTTTTTTTTTTGCACACCATCAGTTAACATATTTGGGCATTCCAGCCTTACAACTCATTAAATGTGAAAAGTAAAGACTGATAAGACAGCTGTGCATCAATATTCAGTAATGGCAACATGAGACACCCATTCTGCCTGGAATCCTCTAAATACTAACATGCAAATACTTTAACTCTCAAGAGAGGGATACTGAATATTATTTATATGTTATTTATTTGTTTTATAATAATTTCCATATTTCTCTGAATATCTCAACAATCAAGTGACATAAACAGAACCATTTGGTTTTATATAAACACACTGCTCTTATGAAGGAAATGCTGCTGATTGTATGTCTGTTGCTGGAATGGTTTCTGAAATATTGTAAGCTATTTATACAACATTAATAATAATATTTATTTTTGCTTATTGTAGCTTATACTCCAGTTGAGACCTAGAGCTGAATGAATGCAACCACTTACAAAGGTTACTTTGTGCTAAACAGATTACCATTTATAGTTTTTTAGTGTGACTCATGGTACTAGATGAACACGTGTGAACTTTCAGGGGCTAATTTCATTTCTTCAGATTCATTTTTTAAAAGGCTCAGGTGGCATTCTTTGGAATTTAAGAGTGCAAACTCCAAAGAGTTACATTGGAGGGAATGAATAAATATGTGCATCCTGAAAGAGGGGGTATCTTGGGTGGTGTAGCATATGTTTGATACTTACAAATGAGCCTATACTATTTGATGTAAACATAAATGTCTATGAGAAGTGCAACCACTTCCATGTTCTGGGGGCAAGTGACTGAACTGAAGACACATATCATAAGGGTCTAACTATATTTTATCACTCATTTTTATCCACTGCTCTTTTTTGTTCTGATAAACAGAATAATATTACACACCAGTTCTGTGCCTAGCCAGTCAAGTACTTTTGCAATGTCCATACATATGGAAACATTCAGAATGGTTGAAGATCAGCTCGATGAATTCTGTTTACTTACTGCTAATAGTGTGTTCCATGGATTCCCTGATGTTATTGAACCTTTTTCCCCAAGATACATGGAGGAGAGATAAGTTCTCCACAAAGTGCTTTTTCCCCTTTATCAGAGTATGCAGAAATTTAGTTTCAGAAATCCCACCTTTACATTTTCATTTTTGGGTGGTTGACCTTCAAACTGTCATTATATGCAAAAATATAGAAAATCTTGCAGAAACACAAAAACACACATAAAGAGCATTTTAATTGCTTTGCATACTGGACATAGCAGCTCCTGCTCATAAGATTAAAAATTCCCACTGGAAACATGAGCCCTTAAACCTTACAGAGTGTGGTATAAGCATTGATAATGTCCCTGTGACTGATGATTCCATAATTAGAAGAATACAGACTCATCTCACCAGAATTAAGAAGAGGAACATTACTGCAGCCTGATTGCAAAGGGTTAAGTTATAGAATGTAACAACTAGATTGCAAAAGGCTGCAAAGTCTTAGGGAGATGTATGAGCAAATCATTGTTTATATGGAGGCAAAAAAGTGTTAGGTGGTCCATCTTATATGCAACGCAAAAGAGAATACAGTGTTTTTTACTAATGTTCTTGTCAGAAATTGGACCACTCAAAATCCAACTGAAATCCTTCCATCAGTACAAATGGTTCATCAGCTTCCTGTGCAAAGTACTGCAGTGCAGTGACTGGCACATACCAGGGTGTCATGCAAAGAAGATTTAGTATAAGGCCATATATAATTAGTTATGCTAGTTCCCAGCCTGGGTGCCATATACAGAAAATTCAGTATAAGGCCATATATAATTAGTTATGCTAGTTCCCAGCCTGGGTGCCATATACAGAAAATTCAGTATAAGGCCATATATAATTAGTTATGCTAGTTCCCAGCCTGGGTGCCATATACAGAACATTAAGTATAAGGCCATATATAATTAGTTATGCTAGTTCCCAGCCTGGGTGCCATATACAGAACATTCAGTATAAGGCCATATATAATTAGTAATGCTAGTTCCCAGCTTGGGTACCATATGCAGAAGGTTCAGTATAAGGCCATATACTGTATAATGAGTTATGTGGGTTCCCAGCCTGGGTGCCATGCACATAAGGTTCAGTTTAAGGCCATATATAATGAGTTAGTTTATAAGTCATGACCTAAATGTTTCTCAAGAGAAGTTTATATGTGAAATGGTGCATTTGCTACCTCATGAGCACATCAACCTAAGAGGCTCTCCACTTCTTAGACTACAGTATGATGAGTGGACTCATAAGACAGTGACATGCACGCAATATTCAATTTCTAACCATTTTCTGGGAGTTGAATGTGTTGCTCGCCTGGTCTGTAGGTGATGGAAAGCCTGTATGTATAAGTGAAGTTCCTTTGAAGAATGGGACCCCTGTTATCCCAAAAAATCTGGATAAAGCCTAAAAGAATGGGGGGGGGGTGCAAAGGCCCAAAAATAAGGACAGATTATAAATGCTGCTCTTATAAACTGCTAGAATAAGAGGATTTCTGTTTGCATACATTTGCTGAAGGACATGAAGTCTGAAACTCAAATGTATGTCATCATTTAGTGACTTCAGTTTGCAGTGATTTCTCCATAGAATGCCAATTTTTATGAGGAACAGACCATAAATATGAAATATAAATAAGGATATTCTGTGAAAATCTGGACCGTTGAGAGAAATGCTTCCCATACTTTATTTATTCATTTTTATTTAACTCATTCACTCCAATGGAGCTCAGGAAGTTTGCACTGTAATTTCCAATGGGCGGAGCTTAGGCCTTTTGGCAGAATCAAATTATGTCCTCACATTTCAAACAAATGTTCATATCTCTGGAATCATAGTGGTTATGAAAGAAGTATAAATGGGAAACTCTTCAGCACAAATTATTTTTATAGTGGTAGTATTCTTTAGTTTCTAGGTCTTAAACTGAATTTTAGAAGTCACAGTAAACACAGTAACTATTGCATTTGTAGTATTTTGTAAACAACTTACAATATCTCAACCAAGAACCAATGCTCACCAACAAATTGAAAGAGGAATGGGAAGCACCAGGCCGAAGTAGAGGTGCTGTAACCAAAAACAGTGATCCAACCACACGAAAATATATGTTATAATACAAGGCCAATAAACGCTCCAGTGGATACACCAAAAGTATTTTATTAATACAAAGAACACTGCGTCGACCTAGGTTTCGTCCGTCTCCACGGACTTCTTCAGAACACAGTAATGCACAAAGCAAACTGCTTAAATAGTCAAATTAATCAACCAGTCAATTAACGTGATGATGTAATATGGTTGTTAAGTACATAATTGAAGTTGAAACCGAGGTTCTAAAAGACATGTACAATGATATTAACACTCAGAACAATAAATTAAAAATTAATTATTAATAATTAAAAACATTTAATATATGCATGACAATATGTCCTAAAATGTAGTGCATCCTCTGGTGTTGTTTCGATTAAAAAAATGAAATGAAATGGATAATTATGTAAATAAATAGATAAATGAATAAATAACCCCCCCCTGTGTGATGTAAACATATATTAATGCATTTTATATAATAATTTAATAATTAAATAAATTAATAATTGACAAATATCTAACTAGTGCCCAATAAATCAAACTGTATGTAACAATACATATAAATATAAATGCAAAAATTAAAATATAAGTAATGTAGTGTATAATGCTTACACTGTATTTTAAAATCAATTAATTATGTATATGTGGGAATTACAGTAATAAATAGAATTTAACTCAACTTAATGCACTTAACCAATGAACTAATAAAATTCAAAGAGTGTTCAAATATGTGATAAAACATATGTAATATATAATATATATCCCACATATACATAATTAATTGATTTTAAAATACAGTGTAAGCATTATACACTACATTACTTATATTTTAATTTTTGCATTTATATTTATATGTATTGTTACATACAGTTTGATTTATTGGGCACTAGTTAGATATTTGTCAATTATTAATTTATTTAATTATTAAATTATTATATAAAATGCATTAATATATGTTTACATCACACAGGGGGGTTTTATTTATTCATTTATCTATTTATTTACATAATTATCCATTTCATTTCATTTTTTTAATCGAAACAACACCAGAGGATGCACTACATTTTAGGACATATTGTCATGCATATATTAAATGTTTTTAATTATTAATAATTAATTTTTAATTTATTGTTCTGAGTGTTAATATCATTGTACATGTCTTTTAGAACCTCGGTTTCAACTTCAATTATGTACTTAACAACCATATTACATCATCACGTTAATTGACTGGTTGATTAATTTGACTATTTAAGCAGTTTGCTTTGTGCATTACTGTGTTCTGAAGAAGTCCGTGGAGACGGACAAAACCTAGGTCGACGCAGTGTTCTTTGTATTAATAAAATACTTTTGGTGTATCCACTGGAGCGTTTATTGGCCTCGTATTATAACATCTATTTTCGTGTGGTTGGATCACTGTTTTTGGTTACAGCACCTCTACTTCGGCCCGGTGCTTCCCATTCAACTTACAATATCTCATCAACCACTCAGGATACACACACACACTCACACACACACACACACACACACACACACACACACACACACACACACACACTCTCAGGAGCATTTTATTCATCTAGCTGGAAGCTTTCATATGAGGCTAAGGAGTTCTGCCTGTGTTGCTTGGTTGTTGAGATATTTAGAAAACTGTGAAAATTATACCTACACAAATTAATAAAATAAAAACAGGTCAAATATTAATGAAGCTGAGTTTGCCACTGGCTAAACTTTAAAATAAAATATTTTATCGATGTAAATATGACAAGCAATATTTGACGCCTAGAGACATGAGTAGGAGTTAACTGCAGATGCACCAGGAGGTGTCACTCGGATGTAATGAGTTAACATTTGTTTACCGAGATAATCCGACTGCACAACAAGTGTCTGTTTTCAGTGGAGTCCCGGGGAGAAAAGCTCCACATAGAACACAAAGAACATTAATCAATGGTAACAGTTAAAGGTTACAAAATATAAATGTTAACCAACAATGACAAACATGTTACACAGTGTTATGAAAACAAGAGAGACAGTAGCAAGCATTAGCTTAAAACTTGGTTACAATATCCAAAAGCATATGAACAATTTGTAGCATTTTCATAAAAGAAAAACAAATGAACAATATTTACAGTGACCATTGGTTGTGGACATTATTAGTATTCACCAGATGCATAAGGAAATTGTATTCCTGCAACTAGTGAGGTTTCAAGGTGAACCCCTGCAGTTGCATAGCTGGTTCATGTGAAGGTATGATTTAAGGAGTTTTTTAAAAGTGGAAGTATAGTTTTGTAGTCTGATGTCAGGGGGCAGTTGTTCTAGGTTTTACTAACTTCATAAGGGAAGAAAGACTCCCCAGCGCTCTTTTTGCATGGGATATTTTCAATAAGGGCTTTGTTGCTGGAATGCAATTCTCTTTTTGCATTATAGAAGGTTAGAAGGCCAGTCGGGGCAGGGATTTTCTCTGGATAGTATAATATTTGGTGTGCTAAGTTGAGTTGGTGGTAACATAGTAAATTAGAAAATTTGAGCTAGTGTAATGCCTGTAAGGATTGGCAGGGTGAGAATGTGATTTGGCATTGGTGGCAAATATGGCGATTTTGTTGAAACAGGTGGAAAGTTTGTTAAGGTCAGACTTAGTCAGGTTTGTTAGTACTGGGGAGGCATAGAGTAGTTTTGATAGGAGATGGGTACTGGCTACAGCTTTTCTAGACTTGGGGGTTAGGTATTTTTTGCAGTGATAAAGGGTCCTTAGCTTTTTGTGTATTTTGGAGATAGTTAGGGATATATGTTTGCTGTATCTTAGTTGTTGGCCAATTGTAATTCCTAGTAATTTGACCTCTGGGACAGGGTGATGAGGGCCTTCTTGGTTGAGAATATAGAGGAGGTGGTGGGGTCATTAGACCTTGTTGGGTGGAACAGCATGAGTAGGGTTTTTTTGGGGTTTAGAATCAATTGCGAGTTATTTAACCAGTTTTCTATCTCTGTGAAGAATTCCTGAGTCATTTGCTGGAGAAGTTGGATATTGGATATTGGATGCAGAGCAGATTAGTGTTGTGTCATCAGCATATTGCACTATTTCAACTTTTCTGTTTTCTAAGTGAAGTCAGTTCTTAAAAATATTAAAAAAGAAGGGGGCCAAGAATTGAACCCTGAGGTACACCAAGTGTGACTGGGAGTGGGGAGGATAGGGAGTTGAGCCATTTGACAGATTGCAGGCAGCTGTCCAGGTAACTTTTGAACCAGAGCAAGGTGGGGTTGTCCATGTTAAGCTCAGAGAGGCAGGATAATGGTTTGCTGTGGGAAACAGCATCAAATGCTTTGAATAGGTCTAAAAAGATAGCAAGACAAGTTTGCCTTGATTCCTGTGTGTATTTATACTTATTTTATAGCAAGACCTCATTTCCTGTTGACACAAAAATATGGTGTAATGAGGAAAAAAGTGAATGCTACAAATCTGAGTAAGAAATGTAGAAAGTGCACTCTCTTGAGGCACTCCTAAAAATGGCGAACATTGATATCTGTACAGTAATTGAGACCTGGTTCAAGGCACCAAAGAGTACCCCTGCAATACCAGGCTACAACTCTTACCACACTTTTTGGCCACCAAACCAAGACCTAAACACTAAAGGTGGAGGAATGTCTATATTCACCAAGGATATTCACACCTCCAGGCTAGTTGCCCAACACAATGCATCTGAAATTCTCCAGGTGCAACTAACACTAGGTAAGACTGCAATCCAAATTGTAGCCTGCTACAGATCTCCCACCATGTTCCATGATTCTAACTACACCTTTCTAAACATACTGGAAAATATTAAGATACAACCAAACACCCTAATACTGGGTGATTTCAACTATCCTGCCATTAACTGAGAAAACTACTCATGTACCAACACCTTTTCCCAACATTTCTTGGAATTCATAAATTCCAATGCCCTGAGTCAACTAATCCATTGTCCCACTAGGGGCTTCAATATCCTAGACCTGGTCATTACCAACATGTGAGATAGATGCTCCACACCAGTGGTCACCCCCTCATTGATCAGGTCTGACCATAAGCTAATCACCCTTGACATCCACATCCCACCCCCACCCCCCAGTAAGGAAACCTTGTAAAAAACTTCTCCAAAGTCAACTTCATGCTACTCAAGTCAGAAGTGACAAACTTCATGACACCCATGCAGATGGGAGCTGAAAGTTCGACTACTGAATCCTACACTACGGCACTGTACGAGCACATCCACTCGTGCATGAATTGTGCCATCCCAAATAGAACCAAGACGCTCTTCTCCAAATAAAGGAAGCTAATCTGGTGGTCCCCTGCCATAAACAAACTTTATAACAAAAGGAAGAAACTGTTGCAGAAAAGAGGAAAATCCCAGGATACAAAAAACTCCCTCACCAGCCTCAGTAAGAAGCTGAGATCCCTCATAAAATCCTCCAAAGCTAGTTATGAAAATAAAATTGCCAAAGATTCCAAAGACAACCACAAGGCATTCTATAGCTATGTTAAGAATCTAAATGGCAATGCTCAGATCTGCTCTGAGCTACAAAAGAATGGCATTAAATATACTGATCCCAAGGATTTTGCCAATATCCTGGCAAATCGATTTAGTGCCAACTTCACCCCCAACTCACCCCCTAAAGAGCCCATCTCAATACCAAAGGATTGCCAAATTCCAGTAATCAGTGCCAAACAGGTAGAAACCACACTCTCCATACATAAGAATGCAGCATCCATGGGACCAGATGACATCTCGGGCTGTGTACTACATAAGCTACAAAATGATCTGGGATCTCACCTAAGTGTCATGTTTAATCACAGTCTCACCTCAGGCTCTGTGCCCACTGAGTGGCGCACAGCTACAGTTATCTAACTCCACAAGGCTGGATCCACCTTGATTCCCAGGAACTACCATCCCATCAGTCTGAAGAGCCTGATCTGCAAGGGCATGGAATGCATTATCATGTCACTTATAAACAAAGCCATTGGCAACCTTCAAACACTGGACCCCACCCAGTTTGGGTTTGTTTAGGGCCGATCTTGTCTCCTGAACCTGATTGACTTCTTCAAATCAATCTCCAGAGCTGTGGACAAGGGTAAGGCAGTCCACACAGCCTATCTGAACATTGCCAAGGCCTTTGACACCATCCCCCACTCTGGAATCATAGATAAACTTACTAAGCTGGGCATAAATCCGATGGGTTGCCCACTGGCTTAATGGCAGAACCCAGACTGTAAAAGTAGCTGACTCCAAATACAGCTCCAGACAAGTGACAAGTGAAGTACCTCAGGGTTCAGTCCTGGGACCGCTCTTGTTTGGCATCTACTTCTCTGAAGCACAGGCCAACACTAAGGGAGTTTGGCTAACAAAGTTCACAGATGACTGCAAACTGCGAGCCATTATTGAATCCCCAAATGATGTGGATATTCTACAAAAGGGCATTAGAGAAACAGATGCTTGGTGCCAGAGCCATGGGCTCAAGCTTAATGCCAAGAAAAGTATAGTTATCCCCTTTGGGAAAAAACATGTACTCATGAATTACCACATAGGTGGCAGTACACTAAACACCGAAAGTGTAATGAGAGACTTGGGGACACAGGTGGACAGTGGTCTCACCTTTGATAACCACATCACCACAACAGTCAGAAAATCCTTTTATGTAGCATACCTGATCATTAAGGGCTTTTCATCCAGAAAAAAGGAAGTCATTGTTCCACTGTACTCATCCCTCATTAGACCCATTATAGAGTACAATGCCCCATTTGGTATGTACCTCACAAGACATTTATTTCATTTTATTTTATTTTACATTTGTTAACCGGGGAAGTCCAACTGGACACAGGTCCGTTTTCAGCAGAGGCTTGGGGAGAAATGCTCCACATAACACTAAGAATGAATACATCCAAGAATACAAATAGGCATGCATAAGCAAGCATTAACAATTTCTAGGTAGTTGCTATAGTGAATGACACATGAAGAAAAACTTGTTACCTTTTTTTTTTTTTTTTTTCACTAGAAGGTTGCTCTTTCTGTTCAGAACTTTACATTAGTTACACAGGTCCACTGGCTCTGTAAAGGACTTATCAGTGGAATAGTTGGATCATGATAGATTCCTAGCAACAGTGCAGAGTATGGATTAACCTGGGGAGTAGCATGAGCAAAGCCAATTATTTAGGTAATGGGTTTTGAGGAGTTTTTTAAATTGGAGATGGGAGGTGATAGAAGGTAACTGGATTGGGAGTGTGTTCCAGATGTTGGCAATGGAGCAGGCAAAGAGAGATTTCCCAGCTTCATTTTTATGTTTGATGACACTGGTTAGGTTTTGATTCTTTGATCATAAGGCTCTAGTGGTGGTGTAGTGATGAATTAAGTGCGGAAGAGCTATTTTTTTCCTGGAAGGTAGTAGAGCTTGTGAGCTATTAAGAGTTGGTTGAGTAGGAATAGCTGAGGTAGCTCAAGCCAATTTAGTTGCTTGAGGGCAAGGCAGTGATGGGATCTGTGAGTGGCATCTGTGGCGAACTTGGCAATCTTGTAACAAGATTCCATTTTGTTTAGTTCACTGTGGTGAAGGTTGGTAAAGATAGGGGAGGCATAAAGAGAATAGATAGGAGGTGAGTCCTTGCAATAGTGGCTTTGGTATGTTTGATGATGAACTGTTTGATCCTATAAAGGAGACCAAGTTTTTTGTTAACTTTCTTTATAGCTTGGGCTATGTGTATGTCGAATTTCAGATTATTGTCAATTTCAACACCTAGCAGTTTAGTGTGTGGGGTTGGGTTGATCTTTATATTGTCTTTAGATGTAATGGAAAGGCCACAGAAATACCTCACTAAAAGAATCACAGGCCTAAAGCAGATGCCCTATGCTGACCATCTAAAAAAACTCCAGCTATACTCTGTGGCATATCATCTACTCAGAGATGATCTCTGCTTAACATACAAGGCCATGTCAAACCCTGAGCTGTTGGAAATGCTCCACTTAAAGAAATCCCAATCCCTCAAAGCCACACGCTCCAGGGATATAAACCTTGCCATCACAGTGAACAAAACATGCTGGAGGGATAGGTTCCTGACCCAGAGACTCACCATACTCTGGAATAGACTGCCCATACATGTCAAGCAGCATGTTTCCTTGGCCCTCTTCAAAAGGAACCTTGACGATTGGATGGGAGATAGGAAATTCAGCCTGGGGATTATGTCAGTTGTCGTGCTAGATAGGGGTCCAGGGAAGTAAATATTGTGGGGAAAAAATATCCAGGGAATTGTTATGGCTAGGCTTGTATAGGCCCCAGGGCTGATAGCCTAGTACCAGCCTATGAACCTATGAACCTTAAAGAGCTAATTCTGTAACAGAACTACCTATAAGAGACATTATAATCTATACTATTAGGTCAGCCTGTTTGAGGATATCTGTAGTATTCCACAGTTTATATAATGTTCTTCATTGTTTTAAACCTGCAAAAGGCATAGTAGCCCAGCTTGCTTCACAAACACAATTGGTGATTAAAGGTCAAACCTACAAAAATTGGGACCTAGGCTACTAGTGCAAGACTTAATATTAAAAGCAAAACTATAGACTTTGTGGACTGCTAATGTTGACCCACCATGACTCTCAACAAATACAAGGAGTTTTTAAGTAAATGCTAAAATACAGACAACACCAGAAAAAATTATGTCACTAGGAATATCATCTCTCCATACATTGATTACTTGTAGATTTCATTCATTCATTCTTGTGTAACATTTGGAACCAATGGAAGGCAAAACTAGTTTAGACATTGCACCCAGTAATCTGATATTACCTAGACCCTGCATAGAAAGTTGTCAGTAGTGCTTAATGCTATACAGAATTACGTTACATGAATCTTCACTGACTGTACAACTGGTCTTTGTTGATTAAACTGTAGTGTTTTAAATAGCTTCTATTTGTTTTGTGACATATCTTTGTATCAGTTTCTGTTTTCTAAAAAAGTAAGCAGTTACAACTGACAACCAAGAAAAAAAATAAAAAACTAGTAACCAGAAGCTACAAACAGGATTTTTCTATAAAATAAAGCATATTATTTATTTATGACCAAACTGATTAAGTGGTTTCATCCATAACACAAACAGGATTTCATCAGATTCAAACCTATATCACCAAAATGGCCTTTTTATACAAAACCAATTAACCACTTATACAATTAACTTAGAGCAATGCAAAAAAATCATTTCGCAGTGTATAACAAAATTTAAGCAAAGCCTGTCTCTCACAAAGTAAAAATCATAAAACTTTTAAAACTTTCAACCCATTAAAAGTTATTTGTCCTCATAATTAAAACAGATTGAATAGAAGTATATTCATTTAAAGCTGGGTAAGAGGTTGCTTGTTATTGTAACTGCCATTTTAATTCTTTGTTTTCTAGCAACATATTTTAGAAAATGTATTTAAGTGAACATTGTCCCACAGGGACTAAGAGTTTTTAAATTTCCCTTTGGCTTAAGGTATGATGATAAAATGTTTAAGGAATTTGTTCAAATGTTTGACAGACATGTTTTTGAATTAATGCACATGATTATAAAATATAATGTAGAAAGCATTAATCACCTTTTACAAGAAGTAGAGAATCTGAATGTGAAAATTAGGAATTATTTGATATTTGAACAGTGGGAAAGGTATTACAACACATCTATTTTCAATCTGGAAAAAAAATGCAATAATGGTTTTAAATGAAAACAAAAGATGTATGTTTTTGAATGGACGGATGAATGGATGGATGGATGGATGGATGGATGGATGGACAGACAGATGGAAGGATACCCTCACAACTAACACAGATCTGATGAGTGAATTTCTATTTTGCATGGATAGATGTGTTCTTGTGGGGTGAGAAGTTACTTTCACTTTAACATTGATCTGATGAAGTGTACAACTCTTGACAATACTTTAGTAGCTGAAAACATTTATCTTTCATTTAGTGTCTCAGTGATTTTTTTTAGTTCATATGAACTGTGTTTTTATTTATTTATATTTATTTATTCAGTATTTTTATTTTTATTTATTTTTATTCATTCAACAATATAGCCAGCTGAGGCTTGCAGCACAGTAATAAGGGCTGGTGGCCATTTTGTATGTGTTTCTTTACAAAAGAAAATGGGGAAGTAAGTGTACTTTTCTTAAAGAACTATTGAACCATCAGCATATAATACTTGGCCTGGGCATGCATAGTTCATTGGTAAGCCATCCCTTGTCAATCAAAGCAGGAATAAAAAATCAGGCAAAAAAAATGAATGTTTATAAAATGGCATTATGTGCCATTATATATAACAGAAATATGTCACATTTAGGTGTGAATAACATACGATTTACTGATGCCTGTGTTTGATTGTTTGGGCTTTGCCATCATTATCAAATCACACCTGTGCTGGGTAAATTGTGTATTACTAAAACTTGAATATGAATTATTGATGAATTGTATTATGCACACTTTGAAGCAACTGACAAAATGGTCATGCTTCATTTCTTATTTGTTTTGTGATTTTAGTTTATTGCACTTAACTTCTATGGAATCACAGTTTCTCTATCTTATGATATTTCCTACACGAGCTATACCAGTCAGAAGAGTCTCCGTAGTTTACTGAATAAATGTCAATAAAACTGAACTAGCAGATGTCTTATAAAACAGGTTCACACACTAGCCAAAATGTTCTGATGAGATATAACTAAAGAGATGTTGACCTAGCTTGAGGTATAAGGAGTCCTTGGTGATAGACTATACAAACAAGAGCTTGACAGTGTCAGCTGAACTTCTGATGTTATTAACTAGATCAGTGTTACAGTAGCCTAAGCAATATGGGATGCTCTGTGAAGGATCTAACCAGTTGACCTGCTTCCAAAGCTTTAGGTCACCACATGGCCCAGCCACTGTACAGCTTATGGACAGCAGTATAAGGTCAATGACTAGGGCACCAAAACTGCAAAACTTTCTTCTATCAAAGAACACTCTTTCCTGTGAACTTCATGTTATCACTTCTCCAAGGCTGGGAAGATAAGTACCTGGTTGGGGAATGTCTTTCACTTCATCAATTTTTGTAGAGAAAAATATTTTTTTTCTGTCAAAAATATTGACTAGATGCTAGAACTGGTGCTTTTAGTGATTGTCAGTAATACATTTACCAAAAATCTTAAAATTTTCTGGTTATGATTCCCTGTCAGAAATACATTTCAAATGTTTATTTTTTGTCAGAAAAAGGTTTACTTTTTCTCAAATATTGTGGGCGGAAGTCAGGTCCAGTGTTTTTTTTTTGGACTGGTATTACAAAAAAAAAAAAAAAAAAAAAAAAAAACTTGTTTCTCTAATCAGGTTATTTGACTGTCTTTGTCAGTCATGGTTTTCTGTAGGCAGATGGTTCTGAGTCTCTATGGATATTCATTTATTATTTATATTTTTTTCTGAGGAAATGTGCTACTTTTCTGTCAAAAAGTGTTGTTGGAGATTGAGACTAGTTTGTTTGGCATTTGTCATTAAAGAATTTTATCTCACAAATTAGCTTTTCACTTAGAAGGTAAGGCTGACTCTTTAAAGCTCATCAAGCCACTTATCAGACATCTTTTTTGGAAAGGACATGGGACTGGACTTCTGTAACTCAACTGTTCTTTAGTTTTGGTATTAGCAGGCAATAACTGTTGGGTGCTCTCTAGTCTTCACCGGGGAAAGGAAACATTTTATGTGTTGCACTAATATGGATGGAGCTCTGGGTGAAGCCTGAACCATGATCTACTGCAGTCTGGTATCAGCTGCAATGTATGTTTCAAAAGTTGTATTCAGTCATAAATCCTACTCAGCAACTAGTAGTAACTTGAGTTAGTCATCTGAAGAGGATTAAAATAGCTCTGCATCAAAGGATATGAATAAGTTCATAGATAACATAGATAACCAATCAGAGAAAGATCTCTAGTTTAAACATGTAAAAAAACAGCAATCAGAGCTTCCCAATTACATTTGGTGTTAGGACCATGTGGTTTAAAAGCAGCAAAATGTACTACATACACATATATAAGGATATGTATGTATATGTGTATTTGTGTATATATATATATATATATATATATATATATATATATATGAATATATATGTATATATATATATATATATATATATATATATATATATATATATATATATATATACGCATGCATATATTCCTTCAAAAATAGTCTGTTTCTTTTTGGACGCATCCACATTTTGAATAATCACATGTGATAGTGGCTTTTAAACCCTCCAAATTATTTGAATGAAAGATATATAAATATGCTGCTAACTGACATTCACTCTTGCAATGCTTAATGTGCCTTTACTACATTATAGCTTTTGTGAAAGCTAGCAAAATACTCCCCAAATACCTCATTTCCCTTCCAGGACTTTGTTGACTGCAGTGGACTGATGCTACAAATTTAGCTGGTGTAATGCCTTCTCATCTACAATCTAATAAACTGGTCTAAAGTATCACAATAAAAAAAAAACACTTTTCATGTTAACTCAGTAAGAATCCTTCTTCCTGACTAATATACCACAGAATCTGATGCAACACTGGAGTTCCACAACTTTAAGGGATCTAACAAAGTATATATTTGTTAAATAAATTTGTTAGAGTCAGACTGTAAAAATCATTGAGTTATTCAAACACAATGTCAATTAATAACAAACAATAATGCAGGAAAGCTAGAGCATCTCTAAGCTAATGTACATTAGGAGACAAAAAACCATACACAAAGTTTGTATAGAATTTTGACTGCTTTATTGATCAAGACACATTGGTTATATACACTTCATTATCAGTTTTGCCCACCTCACTGGTGTGGCTAGTGACAGGGTCTTTACATCATGGCTATTCATAAAAACTGCTGATCTTGTGTTTTTCAAAAAGTCCTTTTCCCATGAGAATGTTGCAGCCTTGCAGACAGCTGGTCAGTCACGATGACCTCCTGAGGATGTAGCCAATTCAAGGTACTCTGATTAGTTCAAATACAATAGATGTAAGTCTTCCTTAAAGCCTTCCCTTGTTTCTCTTGTCCCCAGCTGCGCACTATCAAAGATAGTGCGCTACTTCCTGGTGGAGGCATGAAAGGAAGACTTACATGCTAACAGATTTATTATTTTCCAACTTTCCAAAATAATCTTTACTTGAAAGACATGAGCCAGACTGCATCTGCAAGCTGCCAAGGTCAAATTTCTGATTACACTGCAGCTTGTGCTTCAAGCAATAACATGTAGGTTTATTTCTCATTTTATACTAGCAAGACAGAATTAAATGCATTACCTAACTCTTATGAATTTAAGTACATTTATTCCTAACTAAAGCACACATTTTTCTATATATTTGATCACACAATTCATATATGTTTGAATGATTAAATGCACATCTTCCTAAGCAGCACACATTGTAAATATATTTTTCTAGGTAGAAAATATGTAAACATATTTTCTAAGCAGTATGTAAAATATATTTTCTAAGCAGCATGTAAAATATATTTTCTAAACAGCATGTAGATTTTTCTAACATTCTCCCTCCTTTTAATGCATTTAATACTATATGAAACATAAACAGTGTTAGTTCATTTCTTAGCCTTTTCCTTTCATGGACTTTCAGCTAAGTAAGTCATTTGTTTTATATTTCAGATAGGCTTTCACTGCATCAACAAGTTCAATTCTATATCCTGGTACATAGTTTCAGTCACAGATACATCAACTAAGTCCTTAACTAATTTTTTCACACAGGGTATCCCGCAGCAGACACATGCTCCAATTATGAGCAGCACCACACAAATTGCAATCAGAATGTTCATAAGGACCGACCCCCACCCGCCAAACAGATTCTGGAAAAAGTTCGTCAGTGGGTTTGGGCCTGGTTCTGTCATTGCTGACACTTGCTGAATTACCTCTAGGTGGTCATTGATTTCATGCTGGTTGTCTGGTATGTACGCACAGCATTCTTCTTTGATAACCTCTCCGCTAGGGTGAAGTCGAGCCATTCGGTTTTGTAATACAACTGTTCTTATTGCATTCATCTCATCAGTCACAAGTTCAAGAGCAGAAAAAGTCGCATTGCTCATTACTTCAAGAAGTTTCGACAATTTTCTCAATTCCCAAATCGATTTGACTGCTCCATAGGCTGGGAATATTCCCCAGGATATAACACTGTCACTCAAGTCCATATGGGTCAATTTTTCTTTGTCCTTCACAGACGCATGATCCTTCCAGCTTGCTTCGATCTTACCCACTGGATTAGTAGGTTTTCTGACTGTATTTTCAGTTTGAGTCACATCTCTTACATTACTGCAGAGGCAATTCTGCAGTATGTCTTATGGCTGGAACCAGATAACCCAAAAAACAACTGCCGGACCAATTCTCAGGTAACCATTTATAGGCCTTTTTTCCACAAACAAAATAACAATTTTCTACTTTCGTACTGATGCGGGTTAACCCTGAATGAAACATTTTCTTATTTATAACAGAAAATTGTCTATATATTTTAGGAGATTTTTGCACATTTCTCAATGTTGTTTTCATCAAGCTTAAATATGAATCATAATGCAACTAGTACCTTGGTCTATAGGTTTTATATAACATTTGTAAGACACAGTTATGTTACAGTTACTCCAACCAACCTGGAGTGTGTCATTTTAACAAAACAAACAATTCCTTTCTGAGTAATAGGCAAATGTAATGCCACTTTGTCTTGTGATCTCACAGTACCAGTGTCAAATAACAGGTTTTCCCAAGTTGCATTTATTCCTAAGGGGACAGCAGACATCAAAAGTCCTCCATATGCTGTGGGTATTGCAGTACAGACCCAGCAATTTGAAATGTTCATAGTCTCTACATAAACTTCATAGCCAGGTATGTGTTAAAGTTTGGGTGCCAATCTGTGGCCAGTCTTTCATCACGCTTTTATTAATTTCACTTCTGTAGTTATATGCAAGAAAAACCACAACAACAAAAGGTTACTACAAACATAGTTATTAAGTGTATGATCAGTAGGCCAGTGAACCAGTGTCTCTGGGGTTGTTTCACATTTTATTCATTCTGCCTCTGGCCATTCTGATCCTGTGGTATGTCTAAACTAAATTTCTTAACAGGTTTGCAATGGGTTAAATGAACCCAAGATGATCTTTCAGCGATTTTCACTGCGGTGGGTGTTGCCAGCAGTACCTGGTACGGACCTTCCCACCTTGGACTCGCCCAGTTCTTTCTCTTTATGACTTTCAGCCAAATCCAGGACCCCGGGGTCAGCACGGCTTCTGGTTTCGTTTCTTGTTTATCTGGAAAAGAGTTCAACTGCAAAACAGTCTTATTTGTTAAAAACTTTTTCATATAACTAGCTAATGAGTCATCGGCCTCCAGCTCTGCAGGCATGAGGGCCTTCCATTGTGGCACACAATATGCCCTTCAAACACTATTTCAAAGGGGTCAGGCCCTTTACATTTGGAACAGTTCTCATGCTCAGCAGTGCTAAAGGCAGACAGCAAATCCAAGTCTTTTGAGTCTCACTCATCAATTTTCTCAGCTTGTTTTTCAATATTCCATTGTATCTTTCCACCAGTCCTGCTGACTGAGGGTGATAAGCACAATGGTTTTCAAAGAAATCCCAAAAATCTCCCAAGCTGCTGTATCGTTTGGTTAACGAAATGTGTCCCATTGTCACTATAGATTCTTTCCGGTATGCCAAATCTAGGAATGATTTCTTTCACTAGGGCCTTTGCCACTGTTGCTGCATCCGTTCTAGTTGGAAAAGCTTCTACCCATTTTGAAAACATATCTATGATTACTAAACAGTACTTTTTCCCTTCACATTTGTTCAGTTCTATGAAATCCATACAGATAGTATGGAACGGATAGGGTGGTGTTGGAAAACTCCTCGCTTGGTTTAAATGCTCCCTGTGCATGATGTTTGCTACAAATATGACATGTTGCACAAAATTTTTGTGTATAAAAATCCATATGTTTGGAATGTTCTGTTAACTAACTGTACCATCCCCTGTTGAGACATGGCTCTGCCCATGGCTCAACAAAGCTGCATATCTAAATAAATTAGATGGTAATATGGGCTTCTCCTCTTTGGAGATGTACAGTCCCTCTTTAAGGATTGCTCCTCGTTTTATCCACTTTTGCTTTTCTGCTTTTGTAGCTAATGTCTGCATTGTTTTTAACATTTCTAAATCTAAAGTCTCAGAAGGTTGCAGTTCTTCATTTAAAACAGTTTCTGGGTCTGAGGCAGCTTGCTTTGCAGCTGCATCAGCCCATTCCTTTGAAATTCTGTCTTGTTGTTTTGTATGGGCTGCACATTTACAGATAGCTATTCTAGTGGGTAACTGAATAGAATCTAACAGGTTTAGAATTAATTAGCATGATTAATCGGTTTACCAGTAGATGTTATCATTCCCTGTTTTTCCATTGTTGTGCAAAGACATGCACTGTAGAGAAAGCATACTGACTGTCAGTATATATGTTAACACATTTGCCTTTCGCTAGAGTGCAGCTATCAATTCTGCTGCTTGAGCTGACACGTTATGTTGCAGTGGTTGTCCTTCCATGATCTCGCCGTCAGTCACTACTGCATGGCCCACTAGGTTCTTCCCTGTAGGACCTACAGGACCCATCCACAAAAATGTCACCTCTCGTCAGCTAAAGGTATGTCAGTAAGATCTTGTCTGGGTGTGGTTATTTGTTCCATTTCCTGGAGGCAGCTATGCGGTATGCCATCCACAGGAATTGGAAGTAACGTTGACGGATTTAATGTTGTACAACGTTCAATTGTCATATGGGGTTGACTCAATAGTATGGTCATACAAGAAAGATGTCTGGCAGGGGATAAAAATGCTATTTTCTCCTGCAGCAAAATTATTGCTACTGCATGAGGTACTCTCAACGTGAGAGGATGAAACAATACCACTGAGGCTGAAGCTTGCACTGCCATAGCTGCTGCGACTACTGCTTGTACGCAGGGTGGTAATGATCGTGCCACCGGGTCTAACTGTGATGAATAATAAGCTATGGGCGCCATGTTGCAGCACTGACGACATATATCCCCGCCTACAATCTACAGTTTGGAAAAATCTCTTATGGTAATTCGGAAGCCCTAAAACTAATGATGAAACTATCAGTTTTTTTAGTCTACAAAAGGCTGCTTCTGCTTCGAGTCCAGTGTAGTGTTTCTTGTGCTGCCATTGGTTTTAAATATTAAATCAGCCAATGGAGCCGTTTCTAAAGCATAATTCGTATCCAACTGACAAAATTAGTCGCTCCCAAGAAAGACATCATTTCTTTCTTGGTAGTTGGTTTGGGTGCTTGTAAAATAGCTATTTTTCGCTCTTCATCTAATGTTCTGCCTTCTTTGGATATCACATATCCCAGGTATTTAACCTGTTCTTTCCAAAGTTGCAATTTATGTTTATTCACTTTATGCCCTTGCTCAGCTAAGAATTTCAGTAATGCTATTGTGTCTTCCCTACACTGTTGCTGGGTAGGAGCTGCAAGCAAGATGTCATCTACATAAAGTAGTACTTGGCTGCCCCTGGTGGAGAACCCGCCAGGTTGCTAGCCATCTCTTGTGCGAATATTGTTGGACTTTCACTATATCCCTGTGGATACCTTTTGCCCTGAAATGTGAATGCAAACCAATGCTGGCTGTCAGGGTGGATAGGTATTGAGAAAAATGCATTGCTAATATCTACCACAGTGAAATATTTCTGTTGTGGCTTCAAATCATTTAACAAGGTATGTGGGTCTGGCACCGTAGGTGCTCTTGGTATCACTGCATCATTTACAGCTTGTAAATCTTGTACCATCCGCCATTCCCCGTTTGCTTTTTTTACAGGAAATAGAGGAGTATTACATGGTGAATCTAAAGATTCCACCAGTATCCCTTCCTTGAGTAATGCCATTATAATAGGTTTGATTAGCTGTTCTGCATCCTTGCTGAAAGGATATTGTCTCTTTCTTGGTCTAAAGGCTGATTTTGGTGTAATAACTACTGGCCCTGCTGAATAAGTCCTACATCTGATTTTCCTGTTGACCAAAGAACATTTGGTATTTCACTCAAAGCTTTTTCTTCTTCTTCTATCAAGAACGCCATTCAGCTGTCTTCACTCTGTTGTAAGTGTACAGCTGGAACCAATTCAGTTTCTGTTTCTGTACTCCTAAGTCCGATAACTCTGAGTCAGTTAGTCTCTCCCATCCTGTCACTTTGTCACCCAAGTCTACCCACCTAACGTTCTTGTTTTTAGTTAGGCTAACGTGTGGTAGTTTATTGGACTTGTACAATTTCAAAAACTCCTGAGGTAACGAACAACTCACCACACTGTTGCCCTCAGTGTCCCAATATAGGGTCCGTAATATCAATCTATTTGCAGGATTCCTGAACAACTTTTGTTCGTATTCCTTATCAGGTCCTGGTGTGTTACAGTAATATAGGGTACAATGTAATAAATGTTGCTGGTCAGTATCGAGGGGAGGCACCTTGCTGGTGGCTACATTCATCAGCTCCTCGGTCACTGCCCCTGGTCCGGTTGTAACCAGATCCTGGCTGTACCAATAATAAGCCTCCCAAAGGTGTCAGTTTGTCTCTGTGCCTCCATACCGCTCATGGTAGGGACTACTGCTATGCCAAAAGTTGCATAAGGTCTCTTCCTAATAGGTTCATGGGGCATTTGGCAGAGAGTACTATTTTACTTCTCTGGGTCATGCCGAGACTGGATCAGTTATTGCTATATCATGGGAAAGTGGTTCCCTGTACAACTGTCCGTTTGCTGCTTTCACTAATATGAAATCTGGTGACTCAGAGTGTTCGGTAACTTTGAAGGATGTATCAAAGTTCGTGATGCTCCTGAATCACACAAAATTTGATTTCTCTCCCTTCTACCAGAAGTGTAACTTCCGCTCGCGTGTCTGCTAAATAGAGCTCTGAGCTCAGTAGTGCCAGATCTAAAACTTCACTTTCCCCAACTTCCACATCCAGTTGCATGTCATCTGCTTCTTCTAAAGTATTTACATCATCCCCCTGCTCATTAGTCTCTTCTGAAGACTGCTGAGCAGCATAACTGTCATATAGTCAATCCTCATCTTCCTTATCCTTTTTAGGTGCCTTGCTCCTGCAATCCCTTGCTAAATGTCCCTTCTTACCGCAATTGAAGCACTCACCTTTTTTCTTCCTGCTCTCATAAATTTCTGAGTTTTTGTCAGAGCGTCTGTTACCCTGAATATTTTGTTTGCCCTTTTGGCTGCTTGTACTACAAAACTTCCGCACCGTCTTCAGCTGTGAAGACCTGCTTTTTCTTTTACTGTTAAAATGTTTTTCAGCGTGTCTAGCATATTCCAACAAGGCTTGAAGCCTACTGCTCGGTGATCTATCATGTGCTTCGTGATGAAGCTATTGACAGGGCAATACAACCTTTCAAAAATGCATTCTTCAATTGTTGTTCATATGAACTATCATTTTTGATTTTCAGGAACAGGCATGCCACTATGGTTATTAAAACATTCTAACAATCTTCCATAGTATGCATCCACAGTTTCATTATCTTTTGTACACACTGGTTAATGCAAGTCCAGTCTGCCCTAGGTTTCCATTTTTCAGTGATGCGGTCTGTAAGACCCTTCAATCTAGTATCTAGTTCTGCGTCACTATGTAGGAGTGGCCTGTGTTGTGCGTCACGAGCATTCCAGGTGCCACAAATCATGTGCCAGTCTGGACCTAAAATTTGTCTAACTACTCTTTCTACCTCTTCCCCATTTAAGTGGTAACTTAATCTCATACCCTGTAAATCCTGTAGAAATTTCTCAAAGTTAATTTTGGATGGGGAATTCCTTCTGTAGCGGATGTCTTCCGTGTCCATGGTCTATATACTAAGAGAGTTGAGGCCTGGCCCTCCTGTCCTGCCTGCGGGTTTGGTACTTCTATTAATGGACAGATTTCCTCACCCTCATCTAATAAATTCCCGCTTGGTTGAATATCTACAAGTGTTTGGCGTGTTCGGGATCTAGTCCCGATAGGTTCTCTTACAAATGGTTGTCTTAATGTCCCTGTTGTCTCTGGGTAACGTGGAGGGGGGTCAGCCTGCCCTCCCGCTTCATATTCTGAGTAAGGCATCGTGGTAGGGGAGGGACCGATGCTACTACTACATTATTATCCTCTTTGTCTAAAAATAATGCCTTTGCATTTTTATTTTTCTGTTCCCTTCGGTTTGCTTCCTCAATCCACCTGTGTGCTTGAGGAACACCCAACTGTCGTTGTTTTTTTGCCTGACCTTCTGCGTCAGATTTTAACTGTCTCAAAAGTTTTATTAATGCCATTTTATCCAATTTACCATCAAAGTCATACTTATTAACCCATGTTGCAAAATATCTCACATTATCTGCTCTCTGTAATTGCATATATTTTGCATCTTCTGTTAGGGGCGGATCACGTGACCCTTTAGTGCACTCGTTTCCCATGTCTCTGAAAGAAAAAAGAAGAGAGAGAGAGAGAGAGAGAGAGAGAGAGAGAGAGAGAAAAAACAACAACAAAACTGTTACGTAACCCTTTCTCTTGTACCACGTGGTATCTCTATTCCCCGTATTCACAGTAGTGTCTAGAATGACTGTTTACTTTGTTTTGTTTTATTTCCTGATCTATGACTCAAGATACAATACTTCGACTACCTCTCTCCCTGCTATCACAAACCTTAGCAATAGCACAGTGTAACCTGGTCCCCGATCTAAAACAAAAACAAAGAGAGGAATTCTGCTTACGAGCCTCCTGCTTATGTTTGATAGGCTTTTAGGACCCAGTTTTCCGCCGCCACAGATCAGACAAGTGGACAGCCTCTTTGGACACGACAATTCAGTCGGAGGTCTTTCCTTCTTCTGCGCAGACTTCAAAACCACCTATATATTCTGACCTGTAGCTTACCAAGGGAATTCCGGCACGATTAGGACCAAGATGTTAAATAAATTTGTTAGAGTCAGACTGTAAAAATCATTGAGTTATTCAAACACAATGTCAATTAATAACAAACAATAATGCAGGAAAGCTAGAGCATCTCTAAGCTAATGTACATTAGGAGACAAAAAACCATACACAAAGTTTGTATAGAATTTTGACTGCTTTATTGATCAAGACACATTGGTTATATACACTTCATTATCAGTTTTGCCCACCTCACTGGTGTGGCTAGTGACAGGGTCTTTACATCATGGCTATTCATAAAAACTGCTGATCTTGTGTTTTTCAAAAAGTCCTTTTCCCATGAGAATGTTGCAGCCTTGCAGACAGCTGGTCAGTCACGATGACCTCCTGAGGATGTAGCCAATTCAAGGTACTCTGATTAGTTCAAATACAATAGATGTAAGTCTTCCTTAAAGCCTTCCCTTGTTTCTCTTGTCCCCAGCTGCGCACTATCAAAGATAGTGCGCACAAGGCTACTTCCCTGGTGGAGGCATGAAAGGAAGACTTACATGCGAACAGATTTATTATTTTCCAACTTTCCAAAATAATCTTTACTTGAAAGACATGAGCCAGACTGCATCTGCAAGCTGCCAAGGTCAAATTTCTGATTACACTGCAGCTTGTGCTTCAAGCAATAACATGTAGGTTTATTTCTCATTTTATACTAGCAAGACAGAATTAAATGCATTACCTAACTCTTATGAATTTAAGTACATTTATTCCTAACTAAAGCACACATTTTTCTATATATTTGATCACACAATTCATATATGTTTGAATGATTAAATGCACATCTTCCTAAGCAGCACACATTGTAAATATATTTTTCTAGGTAGAAAATATGTAAACATATTTTCTAAGCAGTATGTAAAATATATTTTCTAAGCAGCATGTAAAATATATTTTCTAAACAGCATGTAGATTTTTCTAACAATATTCATAACAGATTTTATGTAAATGAATCACAGTGATACATGACTTTTTAAAGTATTAATCATGAGCAGTGCCCTCTATTATGACTGTGCTGTGGCACCCCTGAACTAATTCTAAGATTCCCTATATCGCAGAGTACAAAGAATACTCCAAGATACTAATATTTTAGAAATGAGTGCATGTTCTCCATATTCACATGTAAATCCTCCCTCTTATAAAGTTTGCAGCAATTTTCCTCAGAAACTACAAAGGGCATCTCTTCTACTACCAAAATGAGTAAAGTCTCTCTGCTCATTTTACAAAGTGAAATAGTTAGTAAGATAAAAAGACAGCAATTATTATTGTCCAGTTAAACTTTGTACTGTACAGTCTAGTTCTAAATCAGGTACAGCAAAGGTGGTGGAATAAATAAAATACCAATAAGACCGAGATGCCCTCTAATCAGAGCTGAATGCAAAAACTATTTTGTGCCGAGGACAGCAATTTGAGTTCCTTGTAAAATGTACTCTGTCCTGCAGACAATGAATATTCTCTTGAGGAAAAGGTAAATGATTTCTAAAAGTTCAAGGTGGCATGTCTTGAAATCATTAAAATTTAATATGACATGGATGGCTCATAAATTCCAGGATGTCTTTCATACTGAAAAGAAAAAAAAAAAGAATATTTTTAGAATGACAAACAGTGATTAGCTCCTTGGGGCCATTTCAAGGATTGTGTGCTTATTTAAAAAAGATCTGCAGTGATGAGGGAACGTTAACTTACTCTAAAGTAAAGCTATCTGAATCACATTTTAGGCAGGGAAGGTTTTAACAAAAGGATTTTACAAAGCTGCTTGAAAACTGAAATTCATGTTGAAGAATTTATATGGAAAACCATGCTCACCTATAACATTTCACAGGAAGTTTCTTTTTTATTAATGCTTTCAAGAGATGAAGAAAGTACTTCTAATGTGATTATTAAGATGACAGTGTGACATGACTATATTATGACAATGCAGCACAGTTATCAAGCCAGAACTATTTTGTTTTAGAAGTCTGGCAGAAGTGAGAAAGTTAAGAAATTGCATTACCGTAACAGCATTGCAAAAAATGAGGTTGTGGGAATTGATTCTGACTTGCTGTATATATCAAAAGTATCTACACTATCTTTCCTTAATCTGTAAGCTTCATTTTTACCAAGAAAATGGAAAATGGCAGGCACTTTTGGGGAAAACTACTCAGATGTTTGTTATGCTTCAATAAAATTCTTCAGAAAATCAGTTGTTTTGCCCCTAGTGTTATAAAATAATTCTGCAAGTTAAACATTATTATTTGTTTGTAAGTATGTGGTAATCTGCTTTGGTTAGAATGTCAAACATTTCTGTAAAAGAATCCAAATGCAAATCAGAGAATGAAGAAATGTGTGGGAAGGGAACACAGTAACCTCTGCACAGCTGCGCTGCCAATTCTTCTCTTTCTCATATAATAGAAAGGAAATGAAGGAAAGGCGTAAATACAAGGCAGTAGTTTTGTAGTTATTTCATATTTGATTTCTAAGGTGTGAATGGAAAGCATACGCAATAATTTATCTTTTAGGCTGTCTACACTATATCTATTTACAAACAAATGGATCAAATGCTGCAATTTGTTGCTACCTTTGTATTGTATGATACCAGGCTATTCAAGTGCCCCTAAAATCAAAGCAAAAACTGTTTTTTCTTACTGAGATGACCACTTAAACCTATAGCTCCTCTTCCTTCTCTAATATGGCCTAGTCATTCCCCAGAGAGGGCTGCATTCTGTCCTGGGCTGAGTGATATCCTTACAACCCATTAATTCTTAACTCAGGACAAGAACCAGTCTAATGCAGGAATCACATGATGACTGCAATAGTAGCCAGTGGCCATATTATGTTGCTGCATTGAAGAGAGTGTGTGTTTACATGTAAGTATTCCAGCTGTGCATTTAGTACATGGCTACCACAACCCTGTGAGTTTTGTTTTGCTGCAATGCACTAGCTTGCCATTAGAGGCAAGCAGTGCAACAGGTCAAGCTGCATTCTTACAACCTGAAAATGTTGGCCACTAACTTAGAACTTCTCTGAACATGGTTTCCAGTTTCCCAATTCACTAATCAAACTCAGATCCCCTGAGGTACAATTAATATTTTATTCCTTTATGCCATATGAGCAGGCTGAGTTACAATTCTTAAATGCTAGTTTTCCATGAAAACAAAGGGTTCCCCAAGTCATGTAAAGGTCTGTATCCATGGCACCCCTATTTTGTATATAATCCTCTTCAAGGGTCCTCTACCTTTGGGGGGGTAGTAGAATCTTTCTTGGGAGTAACTTCTCTTACCAAATGTGTTCTTCATCCAAATGATCCAAAAAGGCAAATCATAGAAGTGTTTTTTGGGGGCTTTTTTAGGTTACTCCCATAATATTTAGCTATCCATTAATCTCTAAGAATGCCAGGTTTTGAATTCATTCTGTCTGGTTACACGTCAGATGTGGGCAAAAGAAAGGTACATTTAGCTCTGCTACCTCACAGCATTTGGCTTCTCAGTTCATTTCTTACCTTAGGTGCCACTGTATCTGAGTTCACATATTTTCTTTGGGTTCAAGCGAGTCTTTACAGGAGTTTATGGTTTCCTTCCCAAATCCCGAAGATATGCAAGCAGATACATGAGCCCAAATAAACAGGTCTTAATTGTATGTGATAGGGTCCATCGATGTGCATGACCCTCGATGAACTAGCATTTCATATGGAGTGGTTTCAGTCCTGCGCCCCCACTGTTTGCTAGGACAGGCTTTAGACACCATCATTCAGAACTGGTTAAAACAGGCATGGGTATGAATAGTTGAGTGATTAACATATGCCTGATGTATGTTGTAGTAGAACACTAGTAATATTCTTAATGTTACTCTTACAGCACTGAGAGCTACAAAATAATATTCTGAGTTGGAGTTTTTCCTGTGTATCCATGTACTACTCTATATTATTGTATAATCTTACAAAATGGTACGCAAGTTTACTAAACTCTGCATCCACAATCTTCTTACTCTTCTCCTGCCTTATAAACCCAGATAATGACTGTCAGACTGAATAGGTTTCTCTCAGGTATCAGAAATTTGCCCATTCATTCTGCATCATTTGGCCACTAATTTTAGAGAGTAAAGAAAGCATGGAGAAGACAACAAAGTATAGATTGTAGTTTGTAGTACTGGCAGGTTATATTCATCACCAACAAAGATACAGCCACATACAGGCACAGAAACAAACACACACACACACACACACACACACACACACACACACACACACACACACACACACACACACACACACACACACACACACACACACACACACACACACACACACACACACACACACACACACACACACACACACACACACACACACACACACACACACACACACACACACACACACACACACACACACACACACACACACACACACACTCACAGACACATACACACACACACACACACACACACACACACACACACACACACACACACACACACACACACACACACACACACACTCACAGACACATACACACACACACACACACACACACACACACACACACACACACACACACACACTCACAGACACATACACACACACACACACACACTCACAGACACATACACACACACACACACACACACACACACACACACACACACACACACACACACACACACACACACACACACACACACACACACACACACACACACACACACACACACTCACAGACACATACACACACACACACACTCACAGACACATACACACACACACACACACACACACACACACACACACACACACACACACACACACACACACACACACACACACACACACACACACACACACACATAAACAAACAAGTATGCATCCATACACACAAATACACACAGAATATGTCAATGTATATGATACAAAAATTACTAGTCATTTTGCTGATATACTGGTTCAAACATAGGTGTCAATTAGAATGCTATTATATGTATTGAAAGCAAACAGTAAAAAGCCATGCTCATTCAGGAACAATGTAGATGAATCTTTTGTATGTCCTTTAGGGGTCATTTGCATATAACCCATGACCCTTCACTACAGGAGTTTTAAGGTTTTACAAAGTGAAGGCTTATCTGGGTCTTTCAGGTTTTTTATTGAATGCTTTTTGTTGTTACATTTTTATGCACAAGTTTGAATTTTGTTTGGATATTTTGCGCTCACCCTTTTGTGCATGGACATTGAGCTTGGTTTTAAGCTTTATGCCACTAGACTATAATGAAACAAACTGGTTATGTTTTACTGATCAAGTTATTAAAAAGGTTGAAACATGCATATTTGCAGGAAGTGGGCTTTACCAATTATGGCCTGCATGTATCCATAAAGACTTAAAAAAAGTAAAACGTCAGTAGAATTCAGAGACTTCTAACTAAAACATTGGTATATTCTTGGGATCATTTGCTTATAGCCCATGATCTTCTACTCCAGCAGATTTATGTTATTACTAAGTGAAGACTCTGGCTTAGTTATACCTTTCTCACAGTTTTTACTGAATGGCTTGTCTGTGTGATGATTATGTGTAGACGGGTTATAGATAAATAGTTATAGGTGTATAGAGATAGATATAGATATATAGTTTGGGGGGGTGGGATTTTGCCTACCCGCAAAAGCATTTTGATTCTTTTATGTTTTGCGACAATGGGACTGTTGTTGTTTTGACTTCCAACCTTCCAAATTTTTTAATGTTTTGTGTTTGAATAATCACCTCTTGATTACATGAGACATGATTATTCATAACTGACTCCTTATTGGGAATGTCAGGTTTATGCTTGATATGACTTTAACAACTTTGTGTTTATTTGTCTGAAAGAAACATCTAACAGAATATTTATCATGCTAAACTCTAAATGGAAACATCATCATACCCAATTTACTGAGCAAATAACCTGTCTGTCTACAAATTCTATCTGAAATTACAGTTGGAATTTAACACTTGTCCTGTAGATACACTAAATAAAATGATTTAGTAACATTCTACAAATCAGTGTGGAATGTTTTCTGACAAGGCAGATTATTTTTTCTCCAAATTAATGTGCTCAGGTCCATTTAAGTAGTGAAATATTTTCTGGCAAATACTGAAAAAAGTGAGAATGTTAATGCTGAATGTACACTGTAAAAATTAATTATCAGAGATCGTGAATTCAAAGGGGTCTTTATAAAAGTGAAAGTGAAAATACTCCCCCATTTTGTGTGTTCAGTCCTAGAACAAATTACTATTGCTGAAAACATCAACACTGCACACCTCAGTATACTCTGCCCTTTATATATATTTTGCAGCTCACATACTAACTTGTAAGTTGTATATCTTTCTTTTGAACTACACATGTCAGGAAATTGAGGAAATAGACATTTTGTCTCATTTAAGACAGGAAAGAGCAACATGGAGCAAAATATAATGCTAAAAATCACAGAGAGCTACATTACTACCATACATGAGCATAGACCTGCTTCTATTTCATTTCACCCCAAACACAAAAAAATAAAGCATAATAAGCCTATTCTATGTGAAAAGTTATTTAAATGTCAGTCTTGTTACTTACTAAAGCTGCCAAATGCAGCTCTGTGTCGGTGCCTAGCAGAAATAAAAGTCTGGGCAGCTATTGCGTGCGGAAACCAAAGTCTGATTAGCTGCTGCTTTAGTGCCTTGTTAAAACAAAGTCTGATTAGCACACATAAACTTTGCAGACTATTAACTCTTTAAACTTTGTGCAGTACTATTAAGTTAACGTGTCTATATTACAGACAGCATGTACAATACTGTACAGTTTCCAGGGTTTACTGTTTCAGATTTACACTTTTCAAACAATACGGATGATGAACTCCAGTACTCAGATCTAACCAGAAGTCAGATATAACATTATACACTTTTTAATGTCCTTTTTATATGTTCTATACCATCTGGATCTTGTTCATTAGAACAGCCTGTTATTATTTAATACCTTTGGAATTTATAGTCTGTTACTTTGGTATTTTCTGATGTCATACAGTCTGTTGTTAAGCTACTTTGTGTTCTGTTTCAACGTGAATTATGTGACAGTTCAGTAAGTCATCCAACCCAATAGGGAGTTGTTCACTTCTTGCACCTAGATCTCCTTATCAGCATTTTCCCTTGTAGCTGTACCAGCCACTGTTAAATTCATGCTACATTCAGTTTGGATGACATTTTTTCTTTGCTTTTCAGCTAAGAGCAGCTTAACTCTTTAATATATGCATGCAAGCAAACAGAAATGTTTGCATCTAACTGATTATATTATCCAACATATATTCTAGCAAACAGAAGTGCACATGCATCTAACTAGCAAACAGATGTGCAAACTCTATTATTTTCACTACATATATATATTCTATTAAATAGAAGTATATATGTCAAAATATATATCTCACACTATGAAATGCTCCATCGATGTTAAATGTCCTCCAGTACTCTGAACATCTTCCCTATTCACTTTCTTAAACAAAAAAATTATTAAACAAGCCAAGTGAACTACTCATGTTTACCTAGCGAGAAGTTGACACTTGTAATACAGTAGTCTTATTATATAGATGTTGCTTATCTTTGCCCTTGTAACACAGTAGTCTTATTATATAGATGTTGCTTATCTTTGCCCTTGTAATACAGTAGTCTTATTATATAGATGTTGCTTATCTTTGCCCTTGTAATACAGTAGTCTTATTATATAGATGTTGCTTATCTTTGCCCTTGTAATACAGTAGTCTTATTATATAGATGTTGCTTATCTTTGCCCTTGTAATACAGTAGTCTTATTATATAGATGTTGCTCATCTTTGCATCCAATCCTAGCCTCCATGGCTACATCTCATAACTGACCTGGAAGTAAAACAGCAAGGGACTGCACTAGGAGTGAGTTATAGTACCTTTAACAGAGTGCTTTGAATACAAGAACAATGGCATAGCATTTATGCTTTTCAAATTCATCAGCGGATTATACAAGTTTGATTAAAAGTACAGCTATATTTATTATCTTGTTTATTTTATTAAGGGTAATTGTATTTTAATGCCACAAGTGAGTGATCTGTTACTATAGGTTTCTAACATCTGGAATACAGTACACAAATCAAGAACTTAACAATACAGAAAGAGAAAATGATATGATAAACATTTTATATACAAAGACTTATCGCACACCATAATGATTGCAACAGATACCATCTTCTATGGATAGCAGACATAAATCAACAACTGTGTGCTCATTCATCCAAACTTATTTTCATAAAATATGAAAACAAATCTGATTTTGACAATCTAAAAGGACTAGAAAGAATTATTCCTCTATTTAGTTAATTTTAGTGGACATTATAAGAAATGTGTAATGACTCCCCTCATTGCCTACAGAATTATAGCAGGAGTAAGTACATTAAGCAGCAGGAGAAAAAGCATGTCAGCCAGGTCAGGCCACTAATTAAGACAAGGTATTTTGGTTCCATCTGATTGCACTGAGACTGTTGTCTGAGTGCAGCATTTCTAGAAGAATTAACATCCCCTGCAAGCATGCAATAGAAACTTGTCAGAAGGTAATTATTAAAGGAGATATTGAGATACATTTCTGGAATGTGATGGAAACCCAGTTCAAAAAACTTCAAGCATGTGCTGTATTTCTGCAAGCAAGCTTTCATTCAGTTGTCTGCTTACATCAGGGTTTTACTCCATAATTTAGAACAGAAAATGTTTATATCGTACAATTTTTGTGTGTGTGACTGTGTGTGTTCATGTATATGCCTATATGTGTGTCTGCATTGATGGCCCACCTCCCTGAATCTTATCAGACATTTTATCCGTTAATGCAAATGTAATGTTTGACTAATGAAACCTCTATTGATCATTATGTAGAAATGCATTTCTTTGCAACATACAAGTGGACTTCAATGCAGCAGGCTGAGAAGCCCAGGCATGTATAATAACGTTGACATATATTGTTATAACAATACTTGAATAGATGGACAAATGCTATAAATGGCAAATGATGAAAGGTTTTTTGTTTATTGCTTCTGTAACCTACCGATATACAATATTTCACAGCATAAAGCTCAACAGGAATTAATGGAAAAGATACTGTTACTACTGGCCAGCTAATCTATGAATATTACCATTATGATATTTTAAGCTGCATTAAGACCTTCTTCTTTATAAAATTGACTTGCTTTTCACTTTCAGCATGATAGGTAATTTATAACTGATGTGAATGACAGTAAAGGGCTGTTAAATAACATGTAGAAAGCAAATATACAGGGCAGTTTCATATGTATAAGTAGCACTACACAGTTTAATTAATCTCTGTATAGACACCTTAACATGTCTTTTCTTTAACACTGCTGTAATTAAATAGGAATACTAATGCAAGAGCAGAAGTAACAGACAAACTGAAATGTTTCTGACTTATAATATTAAACCTCGGTATACTGATTCTACAAGACCGATCAACTTTTGGCAACAAGAGTAAGGCAAAAAGTTTTTTTTTTTTTTTTTTTGTATTTTTGCACAAAGCTTCAGTTGTTTATCTTTTCCCTTAACTCAATTCAGCAGAGGGGCACCTCAAGGCGCTTCTGCAGTTACATCCTACTGACTTCTCCAGGCATCAAATGTTGCTTGTTCATATATGCATTAATAATTCTAAAACTATACTACAAAGTACTAAAAGATTTTATCTTAAAGCTTTCAAAAAAGTAAACATGACTACATTGATATCTGACTTCTGTCTAGTGCAGGTAAAAATATTAATTGATACTCATATAATAATATTTTTATATTGCTATAAATGTCATATTTTTTCTAAATATCTCAACAGCAAGTAGCATGGACAGAACTGCTTGGTAGCATTTGAAAGCTCTTGGCTATATGAGGAAAATGCTCCTAACATAATGTGCTTTACTTTGAGTCGTTACTGAGACATTGTAAGTCATTTACAAAATATTGCAAACTTAATCATTACTGTGTTTACTATGACTTACAAAAAAAATAAGACCTAGATCTTAAAGAATGCTATCGACTATGACAACTTTTTTTGCTGAAGAATATGCCATTTACACTAATTTAGTAAATCCTATGGTCCATAGATATGAACATTTGTTTGAAATGTGAGGACATAATTTGATTCTATCAAAAATTTTAGGCTCCTCCCATTGGACTCTACAGTAAAAACTTTCAGAGCTCCATTGGAGGATGAGTTAATAACTGTATTTTATTTTAGCCATTTGTCTTAAATTTGTACTTAAAAACAGAATGTTTGCTAAACCTTTCAGAATCTAGTTTATTCTATTTTTTTTACTTGAGTATCTTGTAACAAGTATGATGTAGTGTAAACATTTCCCTTCTGTAACAATTCATTTGCATACCATATTTTGGCTGAGTTATGCCTTTTCAGAATAAGCACTTAATATCTTTCAGTTCATCAGAATGTTATACTGTCACAAATGATGTTGTACGGCATTGCTTATGTGATGTATATACTCAGCTACTGGCTGTTAGGATGACTGGTTTATAACAGAATTGAGTAGAGCCTGGTGAAATTTAAGGTGTGACTTCACAGAGAAATATCCTTTTACAGTATTCTTGCTGGAATGGTCTTATGAAAGATTGTTCATGAAACAAAACTGAATGAGAAATGAAGGCAAATCCCTAGGAAAATAATGCCAGACAGAAAATAAGAACTTAAATGATTTTTTTTTATCACATTATACGGTTTCGCCCATCACTAACAACAGTTACTGACCTGGACTGACAAAATATATTTTAAAGATGGAAATCCATCTGAAATGCATGACTGCATAATTAAATAAAATAAGCAAATGGCCAATTTTTTCTACAATTGCCAAAAGGTTATGTACAGTACATTATGTTAATAGACTATTGGTCTTTCACAAAGTCAGAAAAAACACAAAATACACACTAATACACACATGAATACACACACACACACACACACACACACACACACACACACACACACACACACACACATACACACACACACACACACACACACACACACACACACACACACACACACACACACACACACACACACACACACACACACACACACACACACACTCTCTCAGGTGCACACGCAAACCAAAGAAACATGCATGCAAATATCTGCATGCAAGTTTGTGCAGACACAACAGACACAAATCATGGAAGATGTAACATATTTCAGGATTATTTTGAGGTATAATAAAATATTTTATTTATTCTTCATGTAGATAATTTGTGTGTAATTATGGTACTGAGAGGTACTTGAGACCCTTCTGCTGTATAAGAAAACATATATTATGGTACTGAGAAGTACTTGAGACCCTTCTGCTGTATGAGAAAACATAAAACTGAGTGAGCAGACAAGCTGATAGACAATCTGCATATTCAGTTAGGGCTGGGTGTCAAATACATGCGCATATATATATATATATATATATATATATATGTATATATATATATATATATATATATATATATATATATATATATGTATATATATATATATATATATATATATATATATGTATATATATATATATATATATATATATATATATATGTATTATATACATATATCTTCTTATCTGTATCTATATCTATATATTTACCTGTCTGCATATATAGATAGATGTATACATACATACATACATATACATACAAAAATAAGTCCACCAACACATTCCTAAACTAAACATATACAACTTATTTCAATTCCACAAAAAAATAACAGCTTTAACAAAAGATGCCGAAAACAAATAGAATGAATACACGACACTCCTACATTCTTCTCATCAGTGTGTCATTTATTTTTGCCAACAGTTCAATAAACTCTACCTTTGTTTCCTTATGGCACTCTTCATTCTCCATTGCTTGTACTTTATTCCATATAACCCTTATACTCAGCTCTGTCTGCAACCACAACTTTTGCTTTTGGTTTGCTTATCCTAAATTATCACTGAAACAGCGGCTTAATGTGCAGCAGAGATCTCACTGTGATAACCATCCCTGTTCACTTTATGCATGACTTCATTCTATTATATTGTTATTTTATTTATGTATGTTAACCAGGTAGGTGGAATAGTCAAGGACCTTTTTCAGCTACGACCAAGACCACAAGGCAAGATAAATGAACCCTGTATTTTATTTTCTGCTGTTTTTAATATGGTTGTATTTTGCACTGAAAGGAGAGCAGCTGTAGATAGTGCATATAATAACCTATGCATTACATCAATGATTGCTATTGTATATGCTACATTGGCAATGAGGACATGTGAGATGTTCTAGGCCACTTTGAGCTAATTTGAAGCATTAAATGTGATAAGTTTGGTACAGGGTTAAATAAATAACATTGTTGAGTGTTATTCCCATGCCTATTGTTGAATAACATATGGTATAGGACTACCTGCATATATATATATATATATATATATTTAGATATTGGTATTCTGTTTGTAGAGTACCCCAGCCATACTGAGATGAATTGATATTGTGGTAAGGTATGCAGGCTTTGATAGAATTGTGAGCCTTTTTGTACAATAATGATCTGCATACACTAAACTCTCCCTCCATTGAACTGTAGCTCATTTTAAGCACATAAAAGGACAAATATATCTGTACAAATGCAAATCAATGTCAGTGAGAGAAAATGGCAATATGAAATATCAGCTTATGTTTTTGTGCTGCAGTGCTCTAGACATATACAAGTTTTCTTATAATTTTTGAATTAGTAAAATTGGAAACCTTTCTCCTGGATCTTTACTCGTTGTTTACTTACTATGACGCTGACTAAAGAATAAGACACATTCATACGCTTTCAGGTGTTTTTGTAGCTACATCGTACTGATGCCTCTAGGTTCAGATATCTCTTGTTCATATTTGCATTAATAATTCCAAAACCATGTTACATACAAAGTATTAAATGATTTCATCTTAAAGCTTTCACAATGGCAAATTCAAATGTATTGATACCTGACTTCTGCCTAGTACAGGTAAAGAAACAGACTTCACTTACAGAGAACTCTGTAATGCTTTGAAATTCCAGGATCATCCATCTTGTGGCACAAGTTGTTAACCTGGTCTCAATGAGATGAGAAGCACTCCAAAGAGCTCAAAGTGTGACTGTTTAATAGCTAGAGGCCATAGGAGTCAGTTTTCAAGATTTGTTCTCTGTTATAAATCAGGCAAGTTTGCAAGACTAGAGAACTTTGCAACACTTTTCAAGCATTTTATCAGCACACAGAGCCGTCAAAGCTCAGATAATATTTTCTCGATCTACTGCACTAGCACTTGCTTTACACAGTGATCGGTACTACTTTTCAACATTTTAAAGCATTTATATTCTGTTGCAAAACTAGTCATTTCTCTGTTTATTGGCTTTTCTAGTTCTGTATACCTCAAAAAAACATTACAAAAGGTCAAATTAGCCAATGACACAGTTGTTTGGTATTTATTTGTTGTTTACACTGTACTTGGGAGCTGCTTTTGTTCTCCTTTTACATTAAGAACGTCTACTATTATCCATCTTGCGGAAGAAGGTATTTACTTGGTCTCTCCGTGTTGTGAATTACTCCAAGGATTTCAGAGTTGCTGTGTCTTTCGGCTTATCCCGGGCAGGGGTCGCCACAGCAGAACTCCGGTCCGCTAATGTTTGGTAGTGGATTTTTACGTGCCGAGTTACCAGCCCTAACGCACAACCTTCAACGAAGGCACGCCCATTCACGCATGCCTCCACACAGAAGACGCTCTAACTGAGAATTGAACGTGACAGCATCTTGCTGTGAGGTGACAACGCTACCGCAGCACCACTACCACGGGTTTCACTCCAAGGATTTCAGAGTTTGGTTGTTTATTGGCCACATGATATAGGAGTCAGATTTCAAGCTTTCTTTCTCTGCTATAAATTAGGCAAGTTTGCAAGACTTGCTGTTCACTTACAGAGAACTCTGCAATGCTTTTCAAGTGTTTCAGCTGCTTCCAGAGCCATCTACAGTAAACTAGGAATGTTTTCTTGATTTACTGCACTTGCAATTACTTCATCCAGTTATCACTACTGTTTTTGGCCATTTTTAGCACATTTATTTCATCTTGTGTTAAAAATAGTTTATTGGATTTTCTAGTTCTGCTTGCCTCCAAATTGCCTTGCAGAAGGGCGAATTAGACAGGGACTTATATATTTGGTAGTTATTTGTTGTTTAATCTACACTTGAGAATAGCCTTTTACATTATGAAATTCCAGGATTGTTCATCTTGTAGCAGAAGGTGTTTACCTGACCTCTCTGAATTGAGAAACTCTCCAGTGAGCTCCAAGTGTGTTTGCTTATTAGCTATAGGGTAAAGGATTTAGTTTTCAAGCTTTTTTTTTTTTTGCAGTATAAATCAAGTATTTTGAACAGAGTTCCCCACCAAGTACCAGTAGTTAGCAATGCCCTGTATAGGAGAATATGCCTAGACAGCAAAATGCCCCTGCAAAGTTAGTATTAGGCCCAAAATCTGTTAAATGGTGTGGCATTGTATGGAATTAAGCTTAGAAAAGCTATCTTGTGCATGGAGCAGCATTACCATATCCTAACAGTATGTAACATCTTGCACTTAAACTCAGACACCTCCTTAGAAGAGCCCTGTTTAAACCCAATACTTAATCCTAAACAGCTCATCCTATTATAGGACCAGTAAACATGGATATGCAATTTCCAAATGTCTCTGTGACCATCCCAGTAGATTTTGGGCATCTTAAGGCAATGCAGCAATTGTTTCATGTTTTCAGGCAACCAGTTAGTCATTAAAGAAAAAAACACAGTTAGTGAGAGATATAAATACTCAAATTTCTTGGAGGCAAAAATCTTGCATACAAGAAAGGTTGTCAGGAATAGCCACACTAAATCCCTGACATACGCAATGCTCATCACACACACAGATTGTCTTATGCCAAGGTACTTTAAAGAAACCTTCCTAAATCTCAAAGACTTCTAAAGCCAGCTAATGTCAACACTGCTCCTCAGCAATCACTAAGACACAAATCAAAGACAACACTAAACATCTCATATAAGCCTACCCGTAATGGTCCCGTAAGAACAAAGCCCATAAGGCAAGAATATACTTTACCTAATACTCTTGTTATTGGGAACTCTACTGTGTGACACACAGATGGCCCACTCACCAGGTAGGGCAAGGAGAAAATGATAGTATCTGGAGGCAGGGTGTGCAGTATCATACACCCACTCAAGTCACTGCACCCCAGGTGCCAATATGATTCTATTACAGTTTATGTCGACTTAAATGTCTTGAGACATACCTCACTGAACTATATGAAAAGAGAAGTAATGGATCTCTCAGAATATATGTTAGAGATACAAGCCTTGCATTGAGTAGCATTCTACCTTCACCAAAGATGAAGCCACAGTATGAATATAAAATGATAGATTTTAATAATTGGCCTAGTTTCTGGTGTCACTCCAGGGGGATCTGATATCTGTCAGCATGGGAGGACATGGTCCACAAACCACATTGCTTAGCCAAGGATGGGTTGCACCTGTTCCTCAGGCTTTCGGATATTGGGTAAAATGTTATGCACCCCCTTAGAGCCTTTTGTAGGCAATTCCAAAAGACAAAACTATCAACATAGTGAAAGTCTCCAAGCAACCCTAAACTGTTACTGCTTAAAGCTAGGAGCCTAAACAAAAAAGCCTCACATCCTTCAAACCCTCCTGACTCTAGAGAATGAAGACATCTGTGCAATGACTGAGACTTGATTTAAAGCTGTAGAAAGTACTCCGCAGTGCAAGGCTACAGTGCTTTCCACACAGTTAGACCAACAGCACAGACTGGGGCCAAATGTCTAGGTGTCTTGATCTACATTAGCAACAGATAATCCTCAAGGATGGTTAAACAGGATGCTACCATGGAGCTCATCCACATGCAAGTCACCATAGATAAGGTTTCTCACCATATTATGGCTAGCTAGAGGTCACCATCTATGCTCTTAGAGCCACAACCTTGGGATTTTGGTTATATATTACTACTTTCTGTTTTTAGAGTGGTTGTTTTACTGGCGTTATATTTTCCTGGTGGCCTGTGGAGAAGTCCTGGCTTTCCTTTTTGTGTGACTGTGTATAACATCAATTCACAGAAATATGGAAGTAGATGGAGAAGTTAGCAACCTCAACACTCACCCGACCCCTGGAGGAGTGGCTAAGCAGACCAAGAATTTAGCTGACATCATCGAAGAAGTGCAAGCTGTACTTCAACAACTCAGAAGGGAATTTTGGAGCCCTGCAACAAAGAAGCGAAACTTCCGATGTTTTTTCTTCATCTTCGGATGAAGATATGGTTATAGCTGCAGATACCAATGGTTCAAGGCAAACTATTTCCAAGTTTCAACAGGAGAAAGACCCCAATCCATTCGCTGATGTTAACATGCTAGGACTAGTAACAAGGTCTGTACATTCCCATTACGTGTCCTACGAACTCAAAGCATGTTTTTTTGAACTTGAAAAAAAAGTGGTTAAGTTAAAATGTTTGACCTTAGAAAAACCACTAAAGTAAATGTCTGGAACTGAAAGTAGTGCCATTAGGATTAAGAGTGTATACCTTCCCAAACGGCATTTCTTTAAAAGATAACATTTATAACAGTATCAAAGATATTTATAATAAAGCAAGCCTTGAAGTGCTCAAGGCCCTTATTAGTTGGAATGGTGAAACAATACTGACATTAAAAGAACAGATAAAAATTATGGATGTGAAACTAAATAAACATCCAGATCATGAAGCCTTCCAATATTTATACCACAATTTATTTGGAAAGTTCGACAGGCTTATTGATAACATTACCAACAAGAAAAAGAAAAAGTTAATGAGGGACCTAAAAAGCTACCAGCTTGGTCAAGTTTTTTTAATTAAAAAGAAAAAATATAAATCTAAGCATGTTGATTCCAACAATTCTCTGTACAAACATTTTGGGGGCAGACGTCTGGATAGACTGGATTCTTTTTATTCCTCTGAGACTGAAAACATTATACATACGGATTCAGAGAAACCTCAAAGAGATATTCTTTCCAGTTAATCCAGTGAAACTAGTGAAGCAAGTGAAATTTCTCCCCCTTCCCCCTCTTTTTTTACACCAGCGACAGAAACGAACAGTTTGCCTCCAAATCAGGAGGCTTATACAGTAGCCACAAAGAAGAAAGGAAAAACAAAGGATGCTAGAAAAAGAATGTCACGTGTATAATCTAAGCAATAAAGCTTCTTCTTGTGCTGAATTGAAATTATTGTCAAAAGGTCTTTCTTCTTTACCAGCCAACAGAGCTCCATTACTTCACACCATGCTAATTTCAAATTGTACATGAGGAAGTTAAATTTGAAATATATTTTGAATGAGGTTGATATTAATGAACATAAATTTGGAAGAAACAGCACTTATAATCCTACATTAGTACACACTTTAAATTTTTTTCCTCTATTGTTGAAACAGAGTTGCATCAATTATTGAAGGATACTAACAGGTGGTCCAAACATCAATATTGTAATCTGAGCAAGGATGAAATTACAACACTTAGGCAATTGAGCAGTTATAATGATATCAGATAAATGAAAGCCAACAAAGGACAAGGCATAATTATAATGGAAAGTAGCAAATACATTGAGGCTATGTATCAGCTTCTAAGTGACACTATAAGTTATAAAAAAATATCTAAGGACTATGTTAGACTCATTTATAAAAAAGTGGATTATTAGATATGTTACATCAAGGATATATTGACTTAGATTTATTTGAGTTTTGCATAGTAGAAGAACCTTCTACTTCTTCTTCTTCTTTCGGCTTTTCCCGGTTAGGGGTCGCCACAGCGGATCACCTGTCCGCTCATGATTGGCAGTGGAGTTTTACGGTGTTGAGTTGCCAGCCCGGTGCCCAACCTTCCACAAAAGGAACACACACTCACACCTAGGGCCAATTTAGAGTGTCCAATCCACCTACATTAATTAGGGTATTTATTTGGTATACTCAAGATTCACAAAAATTTAGTACAGCCGCCTTTTAGGCCAATACTATCTGCAGCTCATAACAAAACATCTAAGATATCAGCCTATTTGGATCAAATATTAAATCCTATTGCTCAGAAAAGTAGATATTATCTGAAGGGCTCCTGGATTTTCTTTAGATGAATTAAAAAACTATATTTTTACAGGGGGTGAATGTTACATGTGCACTATGGATATCACCTGATTATACACTTCCATCAGTCAGGATGAAGGTGTTGATTATGTTAGGTTTTATCTTAGTAAATATTGTAAAGATCATGGGCTTGACATTAGTATTATTTGTCATCTACTTGATTTAGTACTTAAAAATAACTTTTTCATGTTTGATGATACTTAAAAATAACTTTTTCATGTTTAATGATAACATCTTTCAGCAAACAAGTGGTGTGATGGGAGCGCAAGTTGCTCCCACTTTCGCTAATTTGGTCCTCTTGTTGGGAGGAGGAATATCTAGTTAAAATTCCACTCGTTAGGTATGTAAAGTTTTACAAAAGATATATTAATGATTTATTTTTTATTTGGTCTAGTGATATGGATACTCTGAATGATTTTTTTGAGAGAGATAAATAACAGTATCCACTGGCTTAATTTTACATTGGGTGATGTAGGCAGTTTAGTACATCTTTTAGATATCAAGGTAGAAATTAATGTTAAAGACAGAAATGTTTCTAGTAACATCTATAGGAAGAACACATTCACTAACAATTATTTACACTTCAACAGTTCTCATTCAGCTCACATGAAGTTGAATGTGTTTCAAGGACAGGTTATTAGACTTAGTCGATTGATTTGTGATGACAATATGTTTCTAGAAGAAACTAACAAAATTATCAAATTCTTTTTAGAAAGAGGATATCATTTTCCAGAAGTAGTGACCATTACTAAAGAAGTTAAAAACAGATATACACATTTTTAATACAAAAGGACTGAAAAAGACAAATGTTTCAGTTGTGCTTTTCCAGTTCCTTTAAGTATAGAAGGTAATGAAATCAAATGTGTGATCAATAATAACTAAAAAATCATGAACTTAGCTAGCCAGTAGGATCATTGAACATGTAACAGCTATCAAGAAGAAAGATCCAAATAATGTACTAGCGAGACATTCTTTCAGCTGTCAGAAATTTAAAAATTCCAGTTTATGGTACTAGAAAAAGTGAATAGAGGGAGATTTATTGATGTATTTAATGCATACCCTGAATTTTTAAAACTTAAATGGCAGATTATTTTAAGGGCTGATGTCGCATCTGGCATAAACGAAAACATTTCCATTAAGTGTTTTTTTAAGTTTAAAAATGCTTACTTTATTAACACTGATTTTGTAACACTTTACTTTCTCGCTAATATTTATATAAATATATATATATATATGTATATATATATATATATATATATATATATATATATATATATATAATTTTTTACATAACATCTTTTGTATAAAGCTTGTTGTATTTTCATGTATTTAAATCAGTATATTCAGAGTTAAGAATCTGATTGCTTAATTACTTGATTTTTCTGATTGAAGACAGTATAAATGTGTAATGATTGTGAGTTATGGTTGTTTCTGAGGAAGGTCTGTATTAAACAAACAAAAGCACTACAATATCTGTGTCCTTGAGACATATTTCTTAGTTTTTGTTTTAAAGTATTCCTCAAGGTTGCTTAAACAGGATGTGGAGCTCATCCACATGCAAGTCATCATAGATAAGGTCCCTCTTCATATTATGGCGAGCTAAAGGTCACCATCTATGCCCTTAGAGCCACAGCCGGCCTTAGGCATAGGCCAACTAGGCGGCCACCTAGGGCACTGCTGTAGCAGGGGCACTTTTCTAGTAATCTATATTGTGTAGGTATGTCAGGATGGGGACACCAAGTGGTGTGAGGGGGCACTGAGGAGCCTTTTTGCCTAGGGCACCAGTTGACCAAAGGCCGGTCCTGCTTAGAGCCTCATAACTTTTACCTAACCTACCAGAGGTGCTCACTCTGGAACCAAATGACTTCTTCATCATTGACTTGATTACTAACAATTACTATTACTAACTGAATACATTTCTGCAAATAACAAAATGGAGGCATGACAGCTCGAACAAAAGTACGTATTCAATGGAGTAGGTATGCCAATGGCCAAATATATGGCTATTGGCATGATAAATAGTTGCAAAATTATAAAAAATAATGTTTATTTTTACAGGGGGAGAGTGATTTCTGCCGTTTAAGCATAGGACAGTGGTGCGCAAATGGGATCAGCCCGAAAATAAGAAAAAAAGTTGGAAATAAGTTTTTAAACCCAAATCAGCATTTTGCCATGATAGTCAGTGGCATGCATAAGACAACAATACCAGGGAATAGTGGCTGCTAAGGAGGAAGGCTCAGTGTGAGTGTGGTAACTATAAATTATTATTCTGGTTTATGCAAATAAGGGGATTGATACTGAATCACAGATTTCCTCTCAGTGTTAGCTTTTACCCAACCATGTAGGTGCAACATCATAGTATAAGAGGTAGATGACCTCATAAGGGGGGAGTGTTATGCATGCTGTAAGCTAATTGGAGCTCTGTGGCCATTTTTTGCCCTTAGCTAAGCACATCTAAGGAAGGGGGTGTGTCTGAGGCTGCCTAGCAGTGTTTACACTACCTAAACAGGTGTACATGCCACGCATCGGGTTTTAAAAAAAAAAAAAAAAACAGCAAATAGCATCTCTGTTCACATCTGAGCACTGGGTATGCACAGCATGCCTCGGGGCTTAAAGGGGAAGGCAATGGGAAGGGAAAACAGCAGTAGGAAGGCAATCAAGGTGAACTAGCATAGCTGGCAGGTGAAACGTATCAGAATCAGCCAATTACACATGGAACAGCCTAGTACATTACTATAAACTATGCAAACACCTTCCAGTCTGGTTTTTCCCACAAACTCTACACCACCAGTGTACACAGATGGGAAAATTTTACCTGACAAAACTAACAAAATGTTAGGGGCTGCTGTTGCTCTAATACATCAATACGTGCAAGAGGCTGATGGTGGTGAGGATGTGAATGCTGACGACCCACCCACAGTGAGGAGAAGGAGAAGAGTGTACAGACCCAGGAAAACCTACCAGGGGCAACATGAGCTGGAGATAGTGGACCACTATAGGGTGGACAGGGACATTCTAAAGCAAATTGTTGGGCTGTGCCAGCCATGCCTCACACACAGAACCAACAGAGGGCAACCCATCCCAGTGGATACCAAGGTATGTGCAGGCTTAAGAATACTAGCCACAGGTACCTTCCACAGGCCAACTGGGGATATCATGGGGATCTCACAGGCATCAACATCCAGGGTACTCCACCAGTTCCTGGATGCCATGTCATTACAAGCCAGTGAGCACATCTATTTCATCAACACCCATGAGGCGTTGACCAGAAATATGCATCTCTTCCACGAGATAGCAGAATACCCTGAGGTAGTGGGTGCTGTAGACTGCACACACACATACACATCAAAGCACCACCTGTCAAGTGGGGTAGGGTCTACATAAACCACAAAGGTTTCCCCTCCATCAACTGCCAGGTCACGTGTGATGCCCAGGGCATTATCATGAATGTGTGTGCTGGCAGCCCTGGAAGCTATTATGACTCCCACATCTGGCATTAGACACAGCTGTACCAGTCATTTGCCACTGGTGACATCCCATATGGCCACCTAGTGGGGGATGCTGGTTACGCACTGGAGTCGTGGCTGATGACACCCCTCAGAAATGCACACACACCCAAACAAGAACTCCATAATGAGGCACATGCACAAACCAGAATGATAATAGAGTGTGTGTTTGGGATGCTCAAGTCATGGTTCCGCTGCCTGGACATATCCAGTGGAGCCTTGCAGTACTCTCCAGCTACATGTATACAAATGTTCATAGTATGTGCCATGCTACACAATATGATCCTGTGGAAAAAGCAGCAGCAGGAACAGCACGGGGCAAGGCCACACAGCCCCCCACCATTGCCAAGGCCATCACAGGCACAGAGGGACTCGGATGAGGAACAACCTGTGCCTGCTCATGTAGGCAGAAGGAGGCATGCACAGTATGCCCAGGCTTTGGCAAAGAGGCAATGCATAGCACATACACTGACACGGTAGGGACCCAGGGAATGACACCTCTCTCTGACTCATACAGTAAAAGGGATGCCAAACATGACACTACCTATGCTTTACCATGTATCGGGAGTGTACTATGTGCATCTGACATAGTCAGCCCTCCAGCACCATCCTCAATACTGGCACAGCCACAAGGTAAGTCAGTCTTCCTATCAATTGCTGAGTGGAGTAGTATGTCCTGATAGTTGTATCTATGGTATGGATGTGAGCATGTGAGGGAATTGGGTGGCTGAATGGGATGGCAGCAGATAGTGCACACCTATATGGGCAGCATGAAATCCATAACAAATACTGCTGGCAACATAGTAGGCAGTACTATATAAGGTGACAAATCCCACTGCAATACATGTGGTGGCCCAAATGTGTGTCCATAGGAAACACACATGCTTGTCAGTGCGGCTCACATACCCACCAACAGCCTCAGCCAGCAGGACAGGTGTAGATGACCATAAAGAAAGGCAGGGCTAAGGCCACTAATTGATGGCAATGGTTAACAGCATCCCTCCAGACCTACACAGACAGACTACAACAGGTCTGGCAGTTGTATGTCAGTTCTGAAGGGTAAGAAGTCTGAAACTGAAATGTAGGTCAATAAAACCTAAAATCTGTGCACTACTGATATGCCTCCAGTCTACATGATAGGTCAGAATGCAAAATGAAATGGAAGCCAACGGAGTACCTGAAATATCAGTACAATCATAGCAAATGTTTAAAGTCGTCAGGTGTGCCACCCCCCCAATCTCATGTAGAAATGCAGTAACATGTAAGTGTGGGGCGTAATAACATTGGAGCACAGATTACCTGAGCTGGCCCAATTACAGGATAGATTGTTGCATGTGTACAATATGCAGGGGTCCATGTGTTAGTTGTGTGTTCAATATTGTGTGGAAGTGGTCAGCATGTAGGCATGGAGGGCTGTGTCTCAGTGGCCTATGGGCAGTACTGTGGATGACAGGGCCATGTTCTGACAACTGCAGCTCCAACCACAATGCTTCTCAGCAATACCCATGTCAGTAGTCATCCATACTCACTGTCCAGATGTCAATATCTGTCGCTCTCTGAAAGATGGACATGCCATGAATGTGGGCCCATACACACACACAGTACACAGGTGGAGGTACCCTAGACAGAGTGCATAAAATGTAATTGTCAATTGCACACACCTTTGGAATTGTGCATACAGGGTAGCAGCACATTAGTTGTCTGTGTAGTATGGAATACTGATGTAGTCTAGACAATCACTGGCAGACCACAAAAGGCACAGTCATAAAGTAATGATAGACTGCCTATGTCCCTGCACAAGGCAGCATAAGGGGAATGTCCCAGGTATATCTGTGAGTCAGATGCAAGTAGCTTCCATATCACACATGGGTTCATAGGTTCATAGGTTGATACTAGGCTATCAGCCCTATGGCCTATAAAAGCCTAGCCATAACAATTTCCTGGAAATTTTTTCCCATAATATTTACTTCCCTGGACCCCTGTCTAGCTGACTGACATGATCCCTGGGGTGAATTTCCTGTCTCCCATCCAATCATCAAGGTTCCTTTTGAAGAGGGCCAAGGAGGCACTCTGCTTGACATGTATGGACAGTCTATTCCAGAGTATAGGGAGTCTCTGGGTCAGGAACCTGTCCCTCCAGCATGTTTTGTTTATTGTGATGGCAAGGTTTAGATCTCTGGAGCATGTGACTCTGAGGGATTGGGATTTCTTTAAGTGGAGCATGTCCAACAGTTCAGGGTTTGACATGGCCTTGTATGTTAAGCAGAGATCGACTCTGAGTAGAAGATATGCCACAGAGTATAGCTGGAGTTTTTTTAGATGGTCAGCATAGGGTATCTGCTTTAGGCCCATGATTCTTATAGTGAGTTATTTCTGCGGCCTTTCCAGCTGTTGCAGATGTCTTGTGAGGTGCATACCAAATGGGGTAGTTGTACTCTATAATGGGTCTAATGAGGGATGAGTACAGTGGGACAATGAACTCCTTTTTTCTAGATGAAAAGTCCTTAGTGATGAGGTGTGCCACACAGAAGGATTTCCTGACTGTTGTGGTGATGTGGTTATCGAAGGTGAGACCACTATCCACCTGTGCCCCCAAGTCTCTCATCACACTTTCAGTGTTTAGTGTACTGCCACCTATGTGGTAATTCATGGGTACATGTTTTTTCCCAAAGGGGATAACTATACATTTCTTGGCATTAAGCTTGAGCCCACAGCTCTGGTGCCAAGCATCTGTTTCTGTAAGGCCCTTTTGTAGAATATAGTTTTTTGGATTCAATAATGGCTCCCAGTTTGCAGTCATCTGCGAACTTTGTTAGCCAGAGTCCCTTAGTGTTGTCCTGTACTTCAGAGAAGTAGATGCCAAACAAGAGCGGTCCCAGGACTGAACCCTGACGTACTCCACTTGTCACTTGTCTGGAGCTGGATTTGGAGTCAGCTCCTTTTACAGTCTGGGTTCTGTCAGTAAGTCAGTTGGCAACCCATCGAATGACGTAGAGATTTATGTCCAGCTTAGTAAGTATATCTATGATTCCAGAGTGGGGGATGGTGTCGAAGGCCATGGTGAGGTTCAGATAGGCTGTGTGGACTGCCTTACCCTCATCCACATCTCTGGAGACTGATTCGAAAAAGTCAATCAGTTTCAGGAGACAAGATCGGCCCTTCACGAACCCCAACTGGGTGAGGTACAGTGTTTGAAGGTTGCCAGTGTCTTTGTTTATAAGTTCCATGATAATGCGTTCCATGCCCTTGCAGATCAGGTTCGTCAGACTGATGGGATGGTAGTTCCTGGGATCCAAGGTGGTTCCCTCTTATGGAGTGGAATAACTGCAGCTGTGCGCCACTCAGTGGTCACGAAGCCTGAGGTGAGGCTGTGATTAAACATGACACTTAGGTGAGGTGCTAGTTCATTTTGTAGTTCATGTAGTACACAGCCCGGGATGTCATCTGGTCCCATGGATGCTGTATTCTTAATTTTGGAGAGTGCGGTTACTACCTGTGTGGCCATGATTACCAGAATTTGGCAATATTTTGGTATTGAGATGAGCCCTTGAGGGAGTGAGAGGTGGGTGAAGTTGGCACTAAATCGATCTGTGAGGACATTGGCAATATCCTTGGGATCAGTATATTTAATGCCATTCTGTTGCAGCTCAGAGCAGATCTGAGCATTGCCATTTAGATTCTTGATAATTTTATTTTCATAACTAGCTTTGGAGGATTTTATGAGGGATCTCAGCTTCTTACTGAGGCTGGTAAGGGAGTTTTTCGCATCCTGGGATTTTCCTCTTTTCTGCAACATGCACTCAGCTCACCTCACCATCGGCCACAGGTGTATCACAGGTAATATCCTTGCTGTTGGGAATGAGTATGACCCCACTTCTGTATGGGAATACCCACAGAATGCAATATGCTGAAGACGTGTCCTATGCATGTGTGTCCCTAGTTGTAAGCAGCACCTTGCATGTGTCTGGATCAATGGGTCAATATGTACAGGAACTATTGCCATTAACACCTTGCACACTTACCCTGTCACCCCAGAGGAATCCACTGGCTCACAGCCTGGGAATGTAGGAGTGACAGAATGCACTGGCCTGCTACAGATGGCCTGCATCACTACCAAATGGCCTAAAGTCCTCTGTCAAATGCCTGTACCTCACCCAAAGTGCTAATGTATGGCATCTCATGGGGTCTCAAATAACAAACTAACACAGTCAACAGAACACAAATGCAAGGCCATATTGACAAATCCAGTAGCATGCTCCCCATGTCCTACTGCATGAAGTGGGGGCCAATGCATAAATACTGCTGGGATGAAGGGCCAACTATAGGGATACTTCCCATATACCACTCGCATAATGTTAGGACTAAGACAGAATAACAGATTAGGGGGTGTAGATGCATGGATGTCATGGAGTGTGTGAAGTCTGAAACTCTGATGTGTGCGCATACTACCCCTGCCTACTGGGTGGATACAAACCTGCTCGTAAACCACAATGTGAAGGGGAAATGACCAGCTATATGAGCCCTGCCTCTGGGTAACCTGGGTGAATCTATACAGCTGAGAGGTATGGCCATGCCAGGATATGGCCATTCTGTTAAGTTGATACATGTACAACAAAGGGATCCTCAGCCACCATAATACAAGGTGCTGGAACATTTACACAGACCCATCAGCAAGTGTCTGTAGTTACCCCTACAGAATGGCAGGAGTATGCAAGAATGTGTAGGCTGTGGACCACAATACTGGACTCAGCTTCATTCATCTTGTATTACCCAGTAAATAATTGTGAGCAAATAATTATATCTGTCAGTAGTCGATGACATAATACATCACATTGTAAAACAGTACATATATCTGAATATCTCTGCTAACACCAACCATGTAACACAAGCAGCACAGACAGCAATAGCTACAGTATCCACCTATCTGTGGCCCATTGTGACTCCATTTTGTCAACCTATCTACAGATATCCTGCAAAAACAGGTTGTTATCTGTAGGTTGAGAACACCAAACCCTGGACTGGAGTACAACCCTACCTGGAATGGATTCACACACTCAATGCAGAATGTCATACTGGGCATGCTCCTACACTTAGAGAAATGAAGCCCATGTCTGACAACACAGTGGACTATACATATCTGTCATTTGCAGATATCTGTGCGCACACACCAAATTGTACACCATTCATGCTTCACACACACATTGGATAGGAATACTCACACATATCCAAGGCCAACACACTATAATATGTCAAACATACACACACAGGGAAGAGAAAGACAGACAGTGACAGATAAAATTCCATTATAAGACCTGTCCCACCCACTACACATCCAATTGACTGATATCGCATGATGTGCTGATGTCAGTCACTGTAGACATTCCTTTTGGTAGCCTCAGCCCTATGGTGCCTGTGGTGCGTGTGATAACTGTGTAACACAATAGTAAAAACCAGTATTCGTGTAGCATTTGTATACTCAGTCCTGTCAAATGTAAAGCTGTGTGTGACTGTGACTGAGTGTGTGTGTGTGTGTGTGTGTGTGTGTGTGTGTGTGTGTGTGTGTGTGTGTGTGTGTGTGTGTGTTTGTTTCCAGAGGAATGATTTATGGCCCATTCACACACACACTGCACTTCCCATTGCCCATGTTAGCACTCCTGCTGATGTCAGTCACCTTGAAATAACCCTTTGGCCAAGTCTCAGTCCTATAAGCTCTGTGGTGCTTGCAATAACTGTGTAATACCATTGTGTAGCAAACTAATTAGGGAGGCGTTCTAATCCTGACCCTAGCAACTATGACAATATGCGTGTTTGTGTGTGAGTCTTTGTTGACACCTGCTTTTGTGGTCATTCACACTTACTGCACTTCCCTCAACCCTCCTTTAGCACTGCAGCTGATGTCACTCACCTTCAAAGATACCTTTTGTCAGCTCTCCAACATATAACTGCCATGGTGCTTGTGATAACTGCATAATGCCATAGTGTAGCAAACTAGTTAGGTAGGAGTTCTGGTCCTGGAAAATATGTGTGTTAGTGTGTGAGTCTTTATTGACACCTGCTTTTGTGGTCATTCACACTTACTGCACTTCCTTTACCCTTCTTTTAGCACTGCAGCTGATGTCACTCACCTTCAAAGATATCTTTGGACAATTCTCCAATATATGCCTGCCATGGCACTTGTGATAACTGTGTAGCTCAGAGCAGATCTGAGCATTGCCATTTAGATTCTTGACATAACTATAGAATGCCTTGTGGTTGTCTTTGGAATCTTTGGCAATTTTATTTTCGCAACTAGCTTTGGAGGATGTTATGAGGGATCTCAGCTTCTTACTGAGGCTGGTAAGGGAGTTTTTTGCATCCTAGGATTTTCCTCTTTTCCGCAACATGCACTCATCTCACCTCACCATCAGCCACAGGTTTATCACAGATCATATCCTTGCTGTTGGGAATGAGTACAGTATGACCCCACTTCTGTATGGGAATACCCACAGAATGCATCATGCTGAAGACGTGTCCTATGCATGTGTGTCCCTAGCTGTAAGCAGCACCCTGCATGTGTCTGGACCAATGGGTCAATATATGCAGGAACTATTGCCATTAACACCTTGCACACTTACCCTGTCAATCCAGAGGAATCCACTGGCTCACAGCCTGTGAATGTAGGAGTGACAGAATGCAATGACCTGCTACAGATGGCCTGCATCACTACCAAATGGCCTACAGTCCTCTGTAAATGCCTGTATCTCACCCATAGTGCTAATGTATGGCATCTCATGGGTCTTAAATAACAAACTAACACAGTCAACAGAACACAAATGCAAGGCCATATTGACAAATCCAGTAGCATGCCCCCATGTTCTACTGCATGAACTTGGGGCCAATCCATAAATACTGCTGGGTTGAAGGGCCAACTATAGGGATACTTCCCAGATATCGCTCGCATAATGTTAGGACTAGGATAGAATAACAGATTAGGGGATGTAGATGCATGGACGTCATGGAGTGTGTGAAGTCTGAAACTCTGAAGTGTGCGCATAGTGTAGCAACTCATTTAGTTGGAGTTCTAATCCTGATCCTGGAAACTGTGTAAATGTGTGAGAGTGTGTGAGTCTTTGTTGACATCTGCTTTTGTAGTCATTCACACTTACTGCACTTCCCTCACCCCTCCTTTAGCACTGCAGCAGATCTCACGCACCTTCAAAGATACCTTTGGACAGCTGTCCAACATATAACTGCTGTGGCACTTGTGATAACTGTGTAATGCCATAGTGTTGCAAACTAGTTAGGTAGGAGTTCTAATCCTGGTCCTGGTAACTGTGAAAATGTGTGTGTTAGTCTTGTTGACACCTGCTTTTGTTTTCATTCACACTTATTACACTTCGCTCTCACCTCCGTTAGCACTGCAGCTGATGTCACTCACCTTCAAAGATACCTTTGGACAGCTCTCCAACATGTAACTGCCGCGGTTCTTGTGGTAACTGTGTAACACTATAGTACCAATACATATCTAGGAAGGGGTTGGAAACTCAGTACTGTTTGTGGGTGTCTGTGGGGGGGTATCAGTATCCTGTGTGGGTATTGGTGTGATTGTGTAAATAACAGGATCCAGTGCAGTGTGAGTTTTACTACATTTTCATATCGAGGACCCATATGTCCCAATGTCATATTACAAGGCCAACAGTTGTCAAATACCATAGTGGCTGTTGTAGACAATACAAAGCTGCTAATACTTGAGCTTTGGCTGGCTAAGATCTGCCTGCAATCAACTGGATGTATAAGTGAATTTAAGTACACTTTTATTTGCACTTAAGCACACTTTTATCTGCACTTTTCTGTACATTTAAAGTGTTTTTTGATTGTATTTGATCTATTTTCTGAAAAAAAAACAAAAAACAAAAAAAAAAAATATACTTGTTTTCCCACTTTCTAAGCTAGTTTAGTCCAGATTTCAGGTTAGTGCTGAATTCAGGGCTGTGTTACAAGTCTCTGTGTTTGCCCATAACTTACTTGGATAGAAGGAAGTTTCTCTTTTCACTGTGAGAGATGGAGCTTTGAGCAGCCTATCTGTCCCTGGAGGAGTGGTTGAAGCCCAGAAATTAGTAGTTTATTGGTCATTTTGAGCTAATTTCTATCTCTTTCATTTCCCTGCTATAAAACCCGCATTTGCATGGTTTTGCATGCCAGGCAGCGCCAGTTAGCTAGGGTATATCTATTCCCGGCTCCACAACATCTACTCTTTAATTTTTCCCTTGGAACTAGACAAACATTCAACTTAAGCACTCAAGTCATTCAATTCTCATCCCAGCACTTGCCCAAAACTCATAGCAAGCACTAATAAACCTTAGCACTAGACCCCCCCTATACTGTAGAGAAGGACAAGGCTCTCTATTCGACCTTACCAGCCAATCAGTTAAACAGTTCACTGTACCTATCCAGACATGTCCAAAGGGCAGTTTCAGGTGTACTCTCCAGTCCAACTGGTGAATCTGGGCATTTTGAGGCAATGTTACAATTGCCTCATGTACACAGACAACCCTCTCCTCCTTCCACCAAACACTAAACCCTCGCCTCCTTCCACCAAACACTAATCCCTTTTGGGATGTACCTTACCAGAAACCTGCAGCAACTGGAAAGATCCCAAAAGTACCTCAACAAGAGGATCAAAGGGCTCAAATAGATACCATATGCTGCCCGGTTAAAGAAACTCCAGCTCTACTCAGTGGCATACCGCCTGCTCAGAGGCGATCTGTGCCTGACGTATTAAGCCATGTCCAACCCGGAATTAATGGACATGCTGCACCTCAGAAAATCCAAATCCCATCGAGCTACACGCTCGAGAGACTTGAACCTCAGCACTGAAATAAATAGGACATGCTGGAGGGACAGATTCATAACCCAGAGGCTCCCTTCACTCTGGAATAAAATCCCAGTCCAGGTTAGGCAGAGTCCCTCATTGACTCTCTTCAAGAGGAATCTTGATGAGTGGATGGGAGATTGTAGGTTTACCCCGGGTATCACTTCTGTGTCACTGTTAGACAGAGGCACAGTATACTAACCTTGAAAAAGGGCATAGCAAAATTAATTTAAAATGGGTGGCGAAAGCCAAACACACTCTGGCTAGGCTTATAAATGCCCTAGGGCAAATAGCCTAGTATGAACCTATGAACCTATGAACTAATACATGCGAGAGATGCAATTATACAGCCAAATTAGAGGCTAAGCTCTCTCAACCCAAGACTGGACCAGGCAGTCAAGAGGAGAAGGGAATTACTTGCATCACACCACCAGTCTCACATAGACCTATGAAACCAGCACTGGCAAAAAACACACATAAATACACAAAAACATACTCGGAGGCTCTAAATAAAAATCTGCAAAAGCAACAGAGACCTCCAAAGCAGACATCCAAGCAACCTCCACCCCCCAACACAAACCATGAAACACATATTTCACAAAACCAGTGTGCCACACAGTCACAGCCCTTAAGGCAAAATAACATATCCAATACACTAGTAATAGGTCAGGCACACTGACGTCCCACTCACTAGGCTGAACAAGGAGAAGGTTACTGTTAGTTGCCTGTCGGGTGCCAGGATCCGCCGCATAACGTAAGCACTCAGGTCACTCCAGAACAAGTACAAATATGACTCTGTCATTGTCCATGTTGGTGTGAATGACCTGAGCCGTACCTCTCTGGACTACATGAAAAGAGACATGGAGGAGCTCTCTCATTACGTAGCAAAGGCCGGTATGACCCTGACCCTGAGTAGCATCCTGCCCTCACCAAGAATGATACCGCGGTATAGAGAAAAAAATTATCAGTTTCAACAATTGGCTAAGCTTCTGGTGTCATTCAAAGGGGATCCAGGGTCTGTCAGCCTGGGATGACATGCTCGACAAGCCACACTGCTTTACTAGAGATGGCTTGCACCTGTCACCCTTAGGCTTTCGAATACTGGCCAAGGCTCTTGCCACCCCATTTTGCCTTTTTTAGGCAAGGCTCAAAAGACAAACCCACCACCATAAATAGCACAAGTAACAAAAAACTGAGGGTAATGCTGCTCAATGCCAGAAGTCTAAACCTCAAAATGCGCGCACTCGAGGCACTCCTCAGTATAGAGAAAATCGATATATGTGCAGTAACAGAAACCTGGTTTAAGGCTCCAGAGAGCACCCCAGCACTACCAGGCAACAACTCATACCATACATTTCAGCCACAAAACCCGGACCGAAATACAAAAGGCGGGGAGTATCCATATTCATCAAGGATACCCACACCTCCAGGTTAGTGGCACAGCACGATACTTCAGAGATCATCAACGTGCAACTAACAATGGGCAAAACTGCTATTCAAATTATAGCTTGCTACAGATCACCCACCATGTACCAGGACCCCCACTCCGCATTCCTGGAAACACTAGGAAACAAAAAGGTCCTACCAAACACCCTGATATTGGATGATTTCAGTTACCCAAACATTAACTGGGAGAATTATTCAAGTACGAACTCCCTTGCCCAACATTTCCTAGAATTTATAAACTCAAACACCCTGGATCAACTGGTCAACACCCCCATCAGAGGTGACAACATACTGGACCTGGTCATTACCAACATGGGCGACCGGTGTTCCACACCTGTGGTCAGCCCCTTGCTTGTTAGATCTGACCATAAACTAATCACTCTGGATATCGACATTCCGCCACCACCTCCTGGTCAAAGAAACCACCATGAAAGACTTTTCAAAAGCAAACTTCACATTACTTAAGACCAAGGTGAGAAGTTTCAAAGCCCTCATGTTAAAGGATAATGCTCTCCAAGCTGCAAAATCCTTTACTAATGCACTCTACAGGCACTTACAAGAATGCATGGATCGTGCTATCCCAAACAAAACCAAGACTCACTCCTCCGAGAAAAGGAAACCAGTCTAGTGGACCCCCGCTATAAACAAGCTATACAATAGAAGGAGGAAACTAGTACAGAAAAGAGTAAAATCCCAAGAAGGGAAGACATCCCTGATTAGTATCAGCAAGAAACTACGTTCCCTCATAAAATCATCCTAGGTTCCAAAGATAACCACAAGGCATTCTTTAGCTATGTCAAGAATCTAAGTGGCAATTCTCAGATCTGCTCGCAGTTAGTGCAGAATGGCACAAAATACACTGAACTGACTGATATAGCCAACATTCTGGCAGACAGGTTCAGTGCAAACTTCACCCCCCTCTCACCCCCAAAAAGGCCCATAACTATACCAGAAGAATGTAGTGCCCCTGAAATCACAGACACTCAGGTTAAAACAGCCCTCTCCAAAGCCAAAAACACAGCATCAATGGGACCGGACGATGTCCCAGGCTGCATCCTACATGAGCTCAAAGATGAACTAACCCCTCACCTAAACACACTGTTTAAACTCAGCCTCTCCACAGGCTATGTGCCCACAGAGTGGCACACAGCAACGGTTATTCCACTCCACAAAGATGGAGCCACAACGGACCCCGGGAACTATCGCCCTATAATCTTGACTAGCTTGGTGTGCAAAGCTAGGGAGTGCATCATCATGGATCTCATTAACAGAGACATTGGAAACCTCCAAACACTGGACCCAACCCAGTTTGGCTTTGTTAAGGGAAGATCATGCCTCCTAAACCTGGTGGATTTCTTTGAGACATTTACCAAGGCTATAGACGAGGGAAAGGAAGTCCACACAGCCTACCTAGACCTTGCAAAGGCCTTCGACACCATTCACCAGTCAGATATTATAGACAAGCTCACCAGTCTGAACATAATCCCCTATGTCACGAGATGGGTTGCCAACTGGCTCATGGACAGAACCCACATGGTAAGAGTTGCAAGAGTTAGGTCTGACTCTAAACCGGTTACAAGTGGCATTCCCCAGGGCTCAGTCCTAGGACCCCTCCTGTTCAGCATATACATCTCAGAGGTACAGGCAAGCACAGGAGGACTATGGCTTTCCAAGTTCGTTGATGACTGCAAACTAGGTGCTGTAATTGCCTCCCCGGCTGACACAGACATCCTCCAAAAGGGTCTCACAGAGACAGATATCTGGTGTCAAAACCATGGCCTCAAGCTAAATGCCAAAAAGGGCATAGTCATCCCCTTTGGAAAAAACAAAGTACCCACAAACTACCACATAGGTGGTAGCCCCCTAAATATGGAAGATGTAATAAGGGATCTGAGGACCCAAGTAGATAGTAACCTCTCCTTTGATAATCACATTGCCAAAGTGGTTAGAAAATCCTTCTATGTGGCCCACCTAATAGGTTCATAGGTTCATAGGTTCATAGGTTCATACTAGGCTATCTGCCCGAGGGCATTTACAAGCCTAGCCCATCGTTTTGTGGCTTACGCCACCCCTTTAGTATGGGGAACTATACCCATTATTTTGCTGTGCCTCTGTCGAGCAGTGACACTGAGGTAATACCTGGGGTATATCTGTGATCTCCCATCCATTGGTCAAGATTTCTCTTGAACAAGGCAAGCGAGGTGCTCTGCCTCACATGTACCGGGATTTTGTTCCACAGCATAGGGAGTCTTTGGGTGATGAATCTATCCCTCCAGCACGTCCTATTAATAGCCGTGTCGAGGTTTAAGTCTCCCGCCCTTGTGGCTCTGATGGATCTAGATTTTTTGAGGTGAAGCATATTCATCAAATCTGGGTTTGACATGGCCTTGTATGTTAGGCAAAGGTCCCCTCTGAGCAAGCGTGGCGACTGAATAGAGCTGGAGTTCTTTCAGTCGGGCAGCATAGGACAGATTTTGAGACCCTTTATCCTTTTGGTGAGGAACTTTTGTGGCCTCTCCAGCTGCTGCAAGTGTCGGGTCAGATACATTCCGAATGGGGCATTGTACTCAATCATTGGTCTGATGAGTGATGAGTAAAGGGAGACTATGACCTCCCTTGATCTAGATGAGAATCCCTTCATGATAAGGTGGGCAATGTAGAAGGTCTTCCTAACTACTTTAGCTACATGGGTGTCGAATGACAGACTTACTATCAACCTGGGTCCCCAGGTCCCGTCCCTGATAACTTCTTCTGTGCTCAGTGGATTGCCACCTATTTGGTAGCTAGGGGTAACCTTGTTTTTCCCGAAGGGTATGACTATGCATTTTTTGGCATTTAACTTTAGGCCGTGGCTCTGGCACCAGTTATCCGTTTCTGTGAGACCCTTCTGAAGGATATCTGTGTCAGATGTGTTTTCTACTATGGCGCCCAGTTTGCAGTCATCTGCAAACTTTGTCAGCCATAACCCTCCTGTGTTTGCTTGTACTTCAGAAAAGTAGATGCCAAACAAGAGTGGGCCCAGGACTGAGCCCTGTGGGACACCACTTGTGACAGGCTTTGAGTCTGACATGGCGCCAGCAACTCTGACCCTGTGGGTTCTGTCACTCAGCCAGTTTGCAACCCATCTTGTGATGTATGGGTTAACATTTAAGCTGATGAGTTTTTCAATGATACCTGAGTGGGGTATTGTATCGAAGGCCTTAGCCAGATCGAGGTAGGCTGTATGGACTGCCTTTCCTCATCAATGGCTTTGGTGACTGTTTCAAAAAGTCAACCAAGTTTAAAAGGCATGATCTGCCTTTGACAAAGCCAAACTGGGTTGGATCCAAAGTCTGCAAATTCCTATGTCTTTATTTATGAGGTCCATTATGATCCTCTCCATGGCTTTGCAGATAAGGCTTGTCAAGCTAATGGGCGGTAATTTCCAGGGTCGGTGGAGGCACCGCCTTTGTGAAGTGGGACCACAGTTGCAGTGCGCCACTCCTGGGCAATGTATCCAGAGGTAAGACTTTGATTAAACAGCTGTCCTAGCTGTGGGTTTAATTCCTCATTGAGTTCGTGGAGCACACAGCCGGGGACACCATCAGGTCCCATGGATGCTGTGTTTTTGCTTTGGAGAGAGCAGTTCTCACTTGGGCTGGAGATGTTTGGGGGCTGCAATCGTTTGGTATAGATATCTCTCCTTTGGGGAGAAGTTTGCACTGAACCTGTCAGCCAGTATGTTGGCAATGTCTGTAGGATCAGTAATCTTCACATCATTTTGAACTAGTTCTGAGCATATCTGGGAGTTTCCTCCCAGGTTTCTAACATAGCTAAAGAAGGCCTTATGATTGTCTTTTGAGTCTTTAGCTATTTTTCTCTCAAATTTGCTTTGGATGATTTTATGAGAGCTCTTAGTTTTTACTTATAGTGATCAAGGGTGTCTTACCTTTTAAGGATTTTGCTCTATCTTGTAGTAGCTTCCTCCTTTTGTTGTAGAGTTTGTTTATGGCTGGGGTCCACCAGACTGGACGCTTGCCTTTGGTACAAAGAGTCTTTGTTTTGCTTGAGATTGCCTTATCCATGCAGTCCTGCAGGTGCTGGTAGAAGGCATTTGTAAGTGATTCAGCGGCTTGAGTACTGTTTTCCGCCAGCTCGGGGGCCTTAAAGGAGACCACACTAGTCTTTAGAAGTGTGAAGTTGGCTTTTGAGATGTTCTTTACTGTGGTCTTTTTTATTTCAGGTGGGGGTGGGATGAGGACCTCCAGCGAGATTAGTTTGTGATCTGATCTCACCAGTGAGGGGTATACTTCGTGTTGAACATTGTGCTCCCATGTTCGTGATGATGAGATCAAGTATGTTATCTCCTCTTGTGGGGATGGTGACTAGTTGTTCCATGGCATTTGAGTTTATGAATTCCAGGAACTTTTTGGCTAGGGTGTTTGGGCTTGAGTAGTGTTCCGAGGCTATATTAGGGTAATTGAAGTCACCTAGTATGAAGGTGTTTGGTGATACATTTATCCCTCTAGTGTTTTCAGGAAGGCCATGTGAGGTTCCTGAGTTTGTGAGGGTGGCCTGTAACATGCTACAATTTGCAGAGCAGTCTTGCCTATGGTTAATTGCACCTGGATGGTCTCCGATGCATCGTGCGTTGCCACCAGTCTTGAGGTGTGGGTGTCCTTGATGAATATGGATACCCCTCCTTTCTTGGTATTGTCCGGATTTTGGGGCCGGAACGCATGATATGAGGTAAAACCTGATAGCGCTGGGGTGCTCTCAGGAGCCTTGAACCAGGTTTCTGTCACAGCACAGACATCGATGTTCTCCATACTGAGAAGGGCCTCGAGTGCGTGCATTTTGAGATTTAGACTTCTGGCATTGAGCAGCATTACCCTTAGTTTTTTTCCTTTTTTGTGTTCTAGGGTGGTAGGTTTAGAATTTGAGCCTTGCCTAAAAAGGCACTATGGGGTGGCAAGAGCCTTTGCCAATATCCGGAATCCCAGGGGTGACAGGTGCAAGCCATCCCTTGCGAAGCAGCGTAGCTTGTCCAGCATGTCATCCCAGGCAGACAGACACTGGATCCCCTTTGAATGACACCAGTGTTTAAGCCAATTGTTAAAGCGGATCATCTTATCTCTGTATTGTGGCATCATTCTTGGTGAAGGTAGGATACTGCTCAAGGTCAGGGTCATACCTGCCTGGGCTACATAATCAGAGAGCTCCTCAATGTCTCTTTTCATGTAGTCCAAGGAGGTACGTCTCAGGTCGTTTACACCAGCGTGGACAATGACTGAGTCATATTTGTACCTGCTGTTGAGAGACCTGAGTGCTTGTGTTATGTGGCGGATTCTAGCACCCGACAGGCAGCTTACTGTGACCTTCTCCTTACTCAGTCTGGTGAGCGGGACGTCAGTGTGTCTGACTATGGAGTCACCAATGACTAGTGTGTCTGGCATTGTGTTTGGCCTTAAGGGCTGTGACTGTTTGACACTCTGACTGTGAGGTCTATGTGTTGCAGGTGTTGTGTTCTGAGGTGGTGGTTGTTTGGTTGTCTGCTTTGGTGGCCTCTGCTGTTTTGGTAGATTTTTGATCAGAGCCTCCGAGTATGTCTTTGTGTGTTTATGTGTATGATTTGAGGTTGTAATGGTACAAAAGGGTTTGCATCCAGATCAAAAGAGGTAATTGGGCCCCTCTATGCATCACTCATCAGACCCATCATAGAGTACAATGTCCCATTTGGAATGTACCTTACAAGACACCTGCAACAACTGGAAAGACCACAGAAGTTCCTCACCAAGAAGATCACTGGCTTCAAGCAGATGCCCTATGCAGCTCGAATGAAGAAACTCCAGCTGTATTCGGTTGCATACTGCCTACTCAGAGGTGATCTCTGCCTGACATATAAGGCCATGTCCAACCCAGAGTTGATGGACATGTTCCACCTAAAGAAACCCATATCCCCTTGAGCCACATGCTTCAGGGATCAAAACCTCACCACAACAATAAATAGGACATGCTGGAGGGATAGATTCCTGTCCCAGAGACTTCCCATGCTTTGGAATAAGATTCCAATCTACATTAGGCAGAGCTCCTCACTAACACTCTTCAAAAGAAACCTTGATGAGTGGATGGGAAACAGAAAGTATACCCCAGGGATCACTTCAATGGCTCTGCTGGACAGAGGCACAGGGTACTAATCTATGGGGGTGGCGAAAGCCAACACATTCCAGCTAGGCTTATAAATGCCTTCGGGCAGATAGCCTAGTACCTACCTATGAACCTATGAACTTATATAGTGCCGCATTTTATGTGTTTTTGTTATTACTGAATATTAATTGAACTGAAAATTGTGGCTCTCTGTCTCTCCAGAGATCTTGTAGAAGTGTAGCCATTGATAGCAGTGGGAGATAGTTTCAATTTGTTTTTGTTCTACTAAATACTTGAGCATTGGCTGGCTAAGATCTGCCTGCAATCAACTGGACGTATAAGTGAATTTAAGTGCAGCTTTATCTGCACTTTTTTCATCTAGTACTGCACTTTATGTGTTTTTGTTATTACTGAATATTAATTGAACTGAAAATTGTGGCTCTCTGTCTCTACAGTTAGTTCCCACCCCCCCTTCCTGTTCTTCTTTTAGTGTTAATCTTGGTGGCTTTGAAATTGCACGCCCCTCTTGTAAATTTGTATTTGGATACTCCTTCTGGGCCCATCTCATTTGCTTAGTCAACTGAGTGCAGTGAGGTCAAATTCTGATTTCAGGCACTCCTACTGTGTACAAAGAGAGCATTTGGGAAGAAAAAAAAAAAAAGTTTGTTTCCTGTCTTTCCTGTAAGTACTCTAGTCCACATACATATTTGCTGTATCCAGGACTATTTGTAAGCTTCTGAGCCCCCAAACCTTTATGTGTTGGAGAGAAGCCTTCTAGCTTAATTTTGTTTCTTAGAACTAGCCAGCTTTTTTAGTGTCAGCACTCAAATCAGTTTCTTTGAGCTCAGCACTTGTTCAGAACTCGTTGTAAGCACTAAATAAGCTACAAATTATTACAGCACGCAACTTTCCTCACTTGTCTAGAAGAAAGCAATTTTTAGTACTTAATAAATAAGCACCTAACCAGTCATGTCGAAAGGTCAGCTCCTGGTGTTTTCTCCTGTCTACCTGATGAATCTGGGCATCTTGGGGCAATGCAGCAATTGCCTCGTACACAGACAACCCTCTCCTCCTACCACCCAGCACTACAACCTGTGAGAGATGCACTTATATAGCCAAACTGGAAGTAAAGCTCTCTGCACCCGAGACTGGAATAGATAGTCAAGAGGAGAAAGTAAACACTTGCACCACACCACACTCATCACATTGTCCCTCAAAATCTACACCACCAAAATACACAACATAGAAATGCAAAACACACACCTACATTCACGGAGGCTCTCAATAAAAACCTGCCCAAGCAAGACAGACCTCCAAAGTGGAACTCAAGCAAACTACACCCCCCAACACAACCCAAATGACACATAGCCCACAAACTCAGTGTGCCACTCAACCACAGCCCAACTTTCCCAACACTCTAGTCATAGGTGACTCTATAGTCAGGCACACTGATGTTCCACTCACTAGGATAAACAAGGAGAAAGTTACTGTCAGCTACCTGTCAGGTGCCTGGATCTGCCACATAATGCACGCACTCAGGTCACTCCCCAACAGGTACAAATATGACTCTGTCATTGTCCATGTTGGTGTGAATGACCTGAGACGTCCCTCCCTGGACTACATGAAAAGAGACATGGAGGAGCTCTCTGATCTTGTAGCCCAGGCAGGTATGACTATAGCCCTCAGTAGCAGCCTGCCATCACCCGGAATGATACCACAGTTCAAAGACAAAATGATTGACTTCAACAATTGGCTAAGCTTCTGGTGTCATTCTAAGGGGATCCAGTATTTGTCTGCCTGGGACAGCATGATCGACAGACCATGATGCTTTGCCAGAGATTGCCTGAACCTGTCGTCCTTGGGATTCCGGATACTGGCTAAGGCTCTTGCCAACCCTATAGTGCCTTTTTTTGGCAAGGTTCAAATGACAAATTCACCACCATAAAAGGTACAAGCAAGCAAAATCTGAGGATAATGCTACTCAATGCTAGAAGTCTAAACCTCAAAATGCACTCACTCGAGGCACTCCTTAAAATGGAGAACATCGACATCTGTGCAGTGACAGAGACCTGGTTCAAAGCTCCAGAGAGCACCCCTGCATTACCAGGTTATAATTAATATGACACCTTTCAGCCACCTAACTTGGACCGAAGCAATAAAGGGGGAGGCGTGTCCATATTCATTAAGGATATCCACACCTCCAGGCTAGCTGCACAGCATAATGCATCCGAGATTATCCAAGTGCAGCTAACTCTGGGCAAGACTGCAATCCAAATTGTAGCTTGCTACAGTCCCCTCACCATGCCCCAGGATTCCCACTCCTCATTTCTTGATACAATGGAAAATATTAGGGTACAACCCAACACCCTAATAATGGTCAATATCAACTACCCCACCATTAACTGGGAAAACTACTCATGTACCAAATCTTTTGCTCAACGTTTTCTGGAATTCATAAATTCCAATGCCTTGGATCAACTTATTCCTACCCCCACCAGAGGCAGCAATATCCTAGACCTGGTCATTACCAACATGGGCGACCGGTGTTCCACACCAGAGGTAAATTCCTCGTTGGTCAGATCCGATCACAAGCTAATCACCCTAGACATCCACATCCTGCCCCCACCCCCCATTAGGGAAACCACCGTAAAAACTTCTCCAAAGCCAACTTCACACTTCTTAAGACAGAAGTGGCAAACATCATGACACTCATGCAGATGGACAATAGAGGTACGAATGCTGAATCCTACACAAATGCACTTTATAAGCAATTACACAAGTGCATGAATCATGCTATCCCTAACATAACCAAGATGCTATCCTCCAAAAAAAGGAAGCCAATCTGGTGGTCCTCTGCCATAAACAAACTTTACAACAGAAGAAAGAAACTGTTGCAAAGAAGAGTAAAATCCCATGACTGGAGGAGCTCCCTGGTCAGCCTCAGTAAGAAGTTGAGATCCCTCATAAAGTCCTCCAAAGCTAATTACGAAAACAAAATTGCCACTGACTCTAAAGACAGCCATAAAGCATTCTATAGCTATGTCAAGAATCTCAATGGCAACACTCAGATCCGCTCTGAGTTGCAGCACAATGACATTAGATATACAGAACCAATTGATATTGCCAACATCCTGGCAGATAGGTTCACTGCTAATTTTACCCTCCTCCCACCCCCTAGAGGGCCCATCTCTATACTGGAAGAATGCAAAGTTCCTGTAATCATAGCTGCACAGGTGAAAAACACACTCTCCAAAGCCAAGAACGCAGCATCCATGAGACCTGACAATATTCCAGGCTGCATTCTACATGAACTACAGAACAAACTGGTATCCCACCTAAGTACCATTTTCAATCATAGCCTCACAACAGGCTTTGTGCCTACTGAATGGCGCACCGTAATGGTTATCCCACTCCACAAAGGGGGAGCCACGATGGACCTCAGGAACTACCATCCCATTAGCCTGAAGAGCCTGGTCTGCAAGGCCATGGAACATATCATCATGGAACTCATAAACAAAGACATTGATAATCTCCAAACTCTGGACCCCACCCAGTTCGGGTTTGTAAAAGGCAGGTCATGTCTCCTAAACCTGATAGACGTCTTTGAAGCAGTCACCAAAGCCATAGATGAGAGCAAGGTGGTTCACACAGCCTATCTAGATCTCGCCAAGGCTTTTGATACCATCCCCCACTCTGGAATTATAGATAAACTCACTAAAATAGGTATAAATCCTTATGTCACAAGATGGATTGCCAACTGGCTCACGGACAGAACCCACGCTGTGAAAGTAGCAGACTCCAAATCCGACTTCAGACCAGTGACAAGTGGAATACCACAGGGTTCAGTCCTGGGTCCTCTCTTGTTTGGTATCTGCTTCTCTGAAGTACAGGCTAACACAAGAAGTCTTTAACTAACGAAGTTTGCAGATGACTGCAAACTGGGAGCCATAATCGAAACTCCTAATGATGTGGGCATCCTACAAAAGGGCCTCACTGAGACAGATGCCTGGTGTCAAAGCCATGGCCTGAAGCTCAGTGCTAAAAAGTGCATTGTCATCCCCTTTGGTAAAAACTCTGTACCCATGAACTACCACATAGGTGGTAGTCTACTTAACACCGAAAATGTGATAAGAGACCTTGGGACGCAGGTGGACAGTAGTCTCTCCTTTGATAATCACATCGCCAAAGTGGTCAGGAAATCCTTCTACATGGCACACCTCATCACAAAAGGTTTCTCATCCAGAAGAAAAGAGGTCATTGTTCCCCTCTACTCATCGCTCATTAGATCCATTATAGAGTACAGCACCCCTTTTGGTATGTACCTCACAAGGCATCTACAACAACTGCAGAGACCACAGAAATACCTCACAAAGAGGATTACTGGCCTCAAACAGATACCCTACGCAGACCGTCTCAAAAAACTCCAGCTTTACTCCATCGCATATCGCCTACTCAGAGGCGATCTCTGCCTAACATACAAAGCTATGTCAAACCCAGAGCTGGTGGACATGCTCCACTTAAAGAAATCTCAATCCCTCTGAACTACATGCTGTAGGGACCTAAACCTTGTCACCACAATAAACAGAACATGCTGGAGGGATATATTCCTGTTCCAGAGACTTCCCATACTCTGAAACAGACTACCTATGTCAAACAGAGCTCATCATTAGCAATCTTCAAGAAAATCTTGATGATTGGATGGGAAATATGAAATTCACCCCGGGGATCATGTCCGTGGCTCTGCTCGACAGGGGCACAGGAAAATAATTTTTGGGTGGCGAAAGCCAGGGAACCTTTTTGGCAAGGCTTATATAGGCCCTAGGGCCAATAGCCTAGTACCTAACTATGAACCTATGAACCTATACATTTATGTATAGGCAACCATTATAATACCCAGAGACCTATCTCTACCCACAAATCATACAAAAATATGCCTGGCTCTTTCTCTCTTCCTTTCTTTCTTTTCCTCTGTCTCTCTCTCTCCTCCAATCTAGCAGATGTGGAAAAATGCATCTGTTTTGCATAGGCAGCAGCTTGACTTTGGTAGGTAATGCTCTTGATCAGCTGATGGCCTGTGCATGAATTGGAGTCCTCCACTTGCTAATTGCATGTGGGACACCTGTGGTATCATTCCTATAGCCAATTGCATGGAAACGCACTCCTATAAGTAAGCACTGCAAGTGGATGTTGGCCCTTCTCCCTCGCTGTGAGCAGGAATTCATGTGAATGTGTGACAAACAGCATCACAGAGGTTAGTTGGAAATACCTCCTACAAGAAACACTGTGGAGTCAGGCCCAAAAACTGGAGGGGAATGTTCCAGACATGAAGGCAGAATATAAGTATTGCTGTTCTACATTTGAAGTAATGTTGGTTTAACAGGGTTTGTGTGGATATGGCTGTTCTGCATGATTTAAAGTCTGGCATGACAGTGTTATGTGGTTGAGAAAACTCTCACCTGTAGGGCTATCTGCAGACTGGCCAAAGTTTGGAACCTGAGATTTGGTGTGTTGCTCACACATTTTATGTCTTCATAAATACAGTAGCATACTCTGATGACTGTACTCAGGAAATGCTAACATCCATGTGTGTTACTGACTTCATACCCCTCAGAAGAGATATGTCACGACAAACCCTGTTACATCAGCAATGTTCTCAGTTTATAACTGCTATATGTCAATATTGGTCCTGTGTTTGTGCCTCTACCCCCAAGTCTGTCACCTTTTGTTCATATGACATGCAGTCAGATGTGGATATGTACAATATACCATTATTTACTGACATAATACTAGAAATCAAGTCAGTGATATATCAGACTGCCAGATGTAATGTATAGGAGGCCTAATAGTTGAGGACAAAACCTGGGTATTCTGTGGTAGTCTGTACAGTAGTGAGTTCTGTGTACTTATGGTGATTGTTGGCAGAGTGACTGTATTATGTAGCAGTGTATTGTGATCATGTTATTTGGTCTGTGTACATACCAGGGTAAATGTCAGTGTTCTCGGTCCTGTTCTGTCTGACAGTGCATGCTGCTCCAGTTTCTGATACCCTAACAGTCTATGTGTTTGTAGGGCCAGACTGAGACATGTCCCTTACCACAGTCAGGCATCAGACTACACTGTGAATTGGGCTAGTATATGTAGGATTAGTGTGTGAGTGAAAAACATGATGTTGACTTTTTTCACACAGGCCATAGACTGTACTATTACCTAGGCTTACCATTATGTGACTGTGACTGTGTTGAGATCGGTTGTGGGTATGCACTTTCACACTTGTGTCTGTTACTCCATGCTATTATATGCCTGTAGTGTCTGCCGTATTTGCAATTAAATGTGTATTTCCCATAGGTAAATTGGGTTAGTGTTGTGGCAGTCTGCCTGCAGTGTAAGCAGTGCTTGGTGACATGTCTAGCAGCTCAGTGTATGTACCATAGTGTGATGTTATGTCCAGATATTTGTCAGAAGTACTGTTGCCTGGCCACCATATGTGTTGTGTATTTCTGACAAAGCATTGGGCTGGTGTAAAGATGTATGTCACTAACTAGTGTGAAGTACGTTGCTTTGGATCTCTGCTCCTCCAGTTAATATGTGTTAGGACAGACAGGAGGGTGTGGATGCATCAACTGTGTGAGCTTATCTAGTCCTATATTTCTGATTTATCCCCATTTTCATTGCTTGAAACATCCCCTTTGTCAGGCTTGTTCCATATTTCTTACACTAAGGGGTTCTGTGTAAACCTTCTGACTGACCAGATTGTTTCAGACTGTCCATGTTTATCGCTCATATTGCTTCTGTATTCCATAGGACCATTACTGTGATTTGTGTCATACTTCACTATGATGATTTTATGTCTGTCAGTAACTGGTGACGTACATGTTAGTTTCAGAAAAGCCTTCCTTTACAACATATATGTTGACACAACCCCTGTTACTGTAGCAACATTCTATATTTATAACTGCAATCCATACATTACATTCCCTTGCACTAACAGGTTGAGAGTTATGGTGCTGAGGTACGACTCCACTATATGTCATGGGCCTATGTTATATACACACACACACACACACATATATATATATATATATATATATATATATATATATATATATATATATATATATATATATATATATAAAATGATATATATATATATATATATATATATATATATATATGTGTGTGTGTGTGTGTGTGTGTGTGTGTGTGTGTGTGTGTGTATATATATATATATATATATATATATATATATATATATATATATATATATATATATATATATATATATATATATACACATACACACATATATATATATAGAGAGAGAGAGAAATATACACACACACACACACACACACATATATATATATATATATATATATATATATAAAAAAAACATGTGTGTATATGTGTGTGTGTGTGTGTGTGTGTGTGTGTGTGTGTGTGTGTGTGTGTGTATGTATAAATATGTATATACATACACGCACACACACACACACACACACACACATATATATATATATATATATATATATATATATATATCATATGTATAAACGTATATCTATATCCTTTTATGTGTAAACATGAGTGTTGTATATACCTTCTCAGATGTGTCCCACCATATTAATCTGATATGTGTATATTTACATATAAGAACATGACTGATTCAACACCTTTTTCACTTAGAAGTACTAAACAATTGCAGTAGTCAGAGCAGTTGTTCACTACTATTCAGTATGTGTACTGAATGATATATTTAAAAAAACAACAGATATCTTCATAGCACAGGTGGTTTTGTGGTTAACTGTTGTGACTAAAGTATGCAAGGTTTTTGCTTCAAGACCTGCAATGTCTGTTTATTTTTTGTTGCTAGGCAGAACAAGGACAGATGGATACCGAGTGGTTAAGGCAGTTTTGAGCTGCTTTAAGCGGGTTTGCATGGGTTTGCCCAATGGTAAGCACTGCTAATGTATGGTTAAATGAATAGGCTCTTACATCATGTAGGCTTCACTTACCAGTCCGCAAATGTGCTTAGCATTTACATTTAAGCAATGCTTATACCTGCTAAGCATAGCTCAGCCCTAGTAACCAGTAATCACATTCCAGTCTGATAAAATAGATGTCCCCCAACTCTGACGGATTGCAATGTCAGATCATGTGCACAGCCCTTGGAGGTCACACAGTGCCTTCACTATTGCTGTGAAGTCAGGGTTATGTCTGGCACAATTCATGACCTTGACTGTGTTCAGATACAGTCATTCTTAGTGAGCTTTGGATGTGTGCTTCAGTTCACTATTGTGTTTCAGGATGACACCCCTCCCCATCCTCAGCCTTATTGCAGATGCTTGACAACTATGGGCCACACATGGATGTTATTTTGCAGTGTTCAAAATTCAGAATGCCATGTCTACCAGCCTAATTCCTGCTAATGAACAGCAAACCTAAATGTGTACACTGGCACCAGCAAGGTAAAATGGGGATGGTGGACCTGAGGTGGTGTGAGGTGTTACTTGTCCACCACATGTATCTTTGTTAATACCGTCTGTAGGTTTCAGCCTTGGTCTCAGTACACCATTACACATTGCAACACATGCCTTTGGGAGACTTGATGTTATGCATATGCTACCTGTAGACAGCCCTGGATGATGTTTCCTGTGGAACAACTCTTCCATCTGATTACCCTAACCCGTAGGCCACACTTATGCAGATTAAGGTGATTGTCGACACAGGTTCTGCACAGGCAGTACTTGCTAGACATTCCTGCAAGTCCCTCAGTGTTGCTGCATGTTTCTGGGCAGTCTCCATTACTAGTTTGCAACACATGTTGTCATCTGTTTTGGATGGGCATCTGTTTATTTTCTACATTAATGTTGTCCCATGCTTCATACACACATACATGACTGTCTGCACTGCTTGCCATGGTATATGCAATGGTGAGGTAAGGCTACTTTTCCCACTCCTGAGTGCTACCTTTCAGATATGGGATCCATTCCATGGTTTGTAAAATGTGTGCAAGCCACAACTGCCTCTGTTGCAGGTGAGTGGGCAAATGTCATGGACATACTTCTTGGACAGCAGACCATTACTTGGTGTGACATTGAGGCCCTGTACTTGATGGAAGGTGTGTACTCAAGAAGAGTGAATGCTGTCGGTACCTCTAAAGCTGATTCCACAATTTGTTATTTGGAGTGTGTGCACACATATGTTTTTAGTGTTTGTTAAGGTATGTATTCCCCATATTTGTTGTCCTAACATAGGATTCCATATTACACATTCATTGCTCATGTTAGGATCACATTACAGGTTGTAAAAGGTGTGGAATCTGGTACTGTGATTTGCCATTGTTTAGTTCAGGAACAGTTGTTATTGTAATAGTGGTGTATACACTGTTGTAGCCACTGTATACGGGTAATGTTTCAGACATGTCCCTACTGTAGGCCATTTGTCCCACCATTATGGTTATCTCTGTCCTCACATCTTGCACAGACAGGTTGTTAGGTATACTGCAGGATTCTTACATACCCTTCAGATATGCCACCATGGTGACCACTGTGATACAGTGCAGTTAACAGCAACAAAAGTGAACATATACAGCATGCATTATGGGTAGGTGCATTAAATGTGTGCATGGCAAATACCATGGCATAACATGGCCGGTGTATTGGCAAACCTGAACAAAACAACTCCATACTCACCTGCTACAGGCTGCTGCCCCAGTTGTATAGCAGAGGGATGTGCATAGTTGTGTGAGAGACGTAATGTTAGTAGCCACACCTGTGGCCTTGGTACAGGGTGGGAGCAGCCTTTCAGTACATCAACAGTACAAACCCACAATACTAGAGATTATGCCCATCTGTTCATTATTACACTGCAGCAACAGACTAGCTTATCTGACATATGCATGTAGATACTTTACAGATGAAGATGGATAAGCAACAGTGGTCTACCAATGTGCCCTGGGTCCTTACCTGCATGTTCCTCATCCATTGTGTGAGTGGCACCCACTTCCACAATGCTATCTTCAGGTTGCTGGCTTGGCTGGCAGATGGGTGCTCCAAGGCTGGCGAGGAGCTCCTAAGCATGTGTCAGTGGGGGCTGGATGGCATGACCCCCACCTGTGGCTAGCTGGTCCCTCCTAACTGCAGCAGCATAATGATGGGTGTGACAGATCAGATCGGTGCACTGATGCTGCACCTGTTCATAACTGTGGTTACGCACACCTACATCATTTACCCTGTGGATGAGCTCATTCCACAGGGTGGTCCTCTCCTGCAGATCATGGGTCCTGCGCTGAAATAGGGTGCCATGATGTAGTATGATTAAGTGTATAATGACATCATTTTCATGGGGTGTATATGCAGGGATCCATTCCCCAGACATTGTACCTGGAAAACCTAAAGAGGAAAAAAGGTCAGAGGACCTCATACTGCAAGGATATATAAGTTGTTAATTGACATCTCTCTCTCTCTCCCCACCATATCTGCAAAAATAATCTAAACACACAAATCAATGGGTATGTTTACCAAACCTACTGTTGGGACATATGTCCTATTGTTCAACAAATATTGAAAAGTGTTTCTATTAATGTTCCATGTTGGAACACTATCATTGGTGGCCTGTTTCTATCATTGTAACGTGCATGCCATTGTAATGGCCACTGTGGATCCATATGTGCATGTGTTCTGTTTGGAATGCAACTGTTCCGAATGTGGCATTTTGGGTTAATGGGAATATCTATGCATGCTGTTATAACTAATCCTGGATTGTGTTGACTATTGCTAACCCACATATGTTCTAAAACTGCAACACCATAGCATATTTGGGAAGGCCAGTCCCAGCGGACCCACCTCTCTCACCTCATCTGGCCATGGCACCGGGCCCCAGCACAACTGAGACACACCCCGGGACCACCTCATCCATTGGTCCTGCACCACCTTCGGGTGGAACTGCCTTAGGGGATGGGGCTTGTCTCCCCCCCCGGGAGTGGGCACGGACAGGATCCTGTCAATTGAAGTTGGGTCTGGTGCATAGGGAGTGCCGCAGAGAATTGGGAGATCTGCTACATCAGCTTCAGGGCTGTGTGGTGCAATTAGAGGGTCAGCCTGCCCCTCCTGCTCAGCCCCCAGTACAGCCACCTTCGGGGCTGTGAAGGTGTGGTAGTCACTGCCCATGGGCGGGGACCTCAGTCCCACTGTTTCTATTTGGGGCCTCATGGGCTTCTGATTTCCAAACACCCCTCCCCATCCAAGGTGTTTACCCCCACATGTGTCATATACTGCCCCAGTATGCTGTCTTGTCTGTCTTCTGACCCAACTTACCTTCCAAAATATACCTACTATCCTTCCCCAACATCCCACTCTCACCTTAAAAAAAAGAAGGAATCTGTTCCCAAAAAAATTTTGCCATATACATGACTGTTCATTTCACACACGTGTCCACTGGACACATGTAATCTGGTCTAAATGGCTTCACAACACATTATTATTGTCCTCACCCCTCTCTCAGGAGTTTGAGTGCCCAAATATACCTAGAAAAAACTGAGAACGCAACTCAGACACACTGATAAATGGTGAAAATCTTCTTCTTTATTGCATTCTGGTACCTCGGCCTTCGCCTTCTCAAGGAATACATTTAACTTATGTTTCACCACACCTTTTATATCTTTAACTTGATGTATTAACTTCAATCAAACACTCCATTAAACAATTAAACAATCAACCAACCCATTTCTTTTCTTTATCAGACTAGGAATCTTGAACCTTGCAAGAAAGTAATAAAACTATGAATAGCATAGAGACTCATGAAAGAAATACGTCAAGATACATGAAATACATGAAATACATGAAATACATGACTCCCCAGCAGTTGTGAAACTTCAAACCCAGTTTGTGAATAAACACTCTACCGTGAAAAACATGATTTATACTATCTCCTTTGCTATGTTATAATGAATGACATTAATTTCATTTATGCTATATGCACCTCATATCACTTATAAACAAACAACTATGCAAAACATGATGTTCTCTTTTCTTTTAGTTGTGTCCCTTGCTAAATATGTAATGAATAACATTGATCACATCTGTACAATATACCCCCCTACACAAAATTTTCTCAAATAGTTTTTTTTCCAAAAAATAGTATTTCAAATGCATGATTGCATATTACATTATGTGCAAATTAACATGACCTTACCATATATAATTACAAAAATACAAAAATACAAAAATATATGACTTTTATAAATATCTATGTTATTCAAAATATACTTATGTATTTGCTTTAATAAATAATGGACTGTCTTACATAACCATTGTTCTAACCTTTGCAAAGTTCACATATCCAAATTCATGCCATTAGGAGCGAGAGTTTTATAATTCAAGATGAACTTGGACTCCATTTCTAATAATCTCTTATTGAATCCAGTATCACCTTCTATGTTAACTGGCCTTCCTAAAACACAAAATATAAATCCATCCACTGTCCCCTTGTGAAAATCTATGAAATGTTTGGCCACTGGGCTGCCTGCCTACTGTGCCTAATATCTCCTAGGTGCTCCATTATTCTTGACTTAACTTTTTTGGAAGTTTGCCCCACATACCATTTGTGACACCCGCAACCAATAATATATACTACTCCTACCGAATTACAGTCGTAATATTCCAAAGCCTTATATCTCTTATTGTTGATCTTTGTGCCATCTAAGTTCTTCACTTTGCTGCAAACCTTACATTTGCCACATCTATATGTCCCTACCTTTGATGTACTGATATTATTCCTTGAAAAATGCCTAGTGTTCAGAATCTCCTTTAAATTGGGATATCTGCCGTAAGAGAAGATGATTTTTCTAGGGAAAAACTTCCCTACTCTGTCATCTCCCAAGACCATTGGCCATAAACTTAGCACTGTGTCCCTTAAAACTTCAGAAAAATGAGAAAATTTGGTGACAAAAAACAACTTGTCCTGTTCAATAACCTCTGCTTCGTTATTTCCCAACCTATTGTCCTTGAAAACTTGTCTGCCTAAACTTCTATTTCTGACCATGTTTTCATCATGTTTCTCAGAGTTTTCGGGCACTGAGAGGCCCAGTTCCTTTTCAACATTCCTTCTGGCAGAACGAACTATGGCCCCAGGGTAACCCCTTGAATTCAATTTGCTTTCTATTTTGTCAAACTCATTTCCCACCAAACTTAAATCAGAAATATTATGTCCAATGCGCTTGAACTCCCCTGTGGGCAAAGCATTTATTAATAGCCCACTATGCATGCTTGAAGCATGCAAAAAATTGTCTGCAGCTGTTTCTTTATAAAAAGGTCTATGCTGGATCCTATTATTGGAACCTACATAAAATTCAACATCCAGATACTGAATTTTTCTACCCCCCTTAATGTAAGTGAAGTCCAAGCCATAAGGATTTCCTTTAATTTCCGAAATGAATGTGTCAAAATCCAAGGGATCCCCTTTACATAAAAACAAAAGATCATCAATATATCTTCTGTATTTGACCACCTTCGTCCTGTAAAAATTGTTAGTGTAAATGAAAGAATTTTCAAAAAAGGCCATGAAGAGAATCGCATATGAAGGAGCAAAAGGTGCCCCCATAGCTGTCCCTTCATTCTGCAAAAAAAATTCCCCCTCAAACTCGAAGCAATTGTGAGTTAAGCAGAATTCCAACAATTGTATTATATAGTTGGTTCTTGGACCTTCACCCAGCATCCTCTCTATGGACACCAAACCCCAATATTTGTTGATACTTGTGTATAAAGACTTGACGTCTACACTTGCCCAATAAAAGTCCTGTTCCCAAAACATGTCTTTTACATCTACGCAAACTTCTCTGGTGTTTTTGACATGTGCCTGCACCTTGTGTAGATATTGTTTTAACACCGAGTCTAGAAACACTCCCACATTTTGCAAAAATGAGCCCTTCCCAGAAACTATAGGGCGACCGGGTGGGTTCCTTACGTCTTTGTGAATTTTTGGAATGATAAAAAACCTTGCATTCCTTGGATTTTTTCTATACATCCTCTTCACATCTTTAGACGTAAAAAAACCCAGACGCTCCCCTCTTTCCAAAATTTCTAATAATGCAGAGTTGAAATCCTTTAACATGTTGGAAGCTAACCTGGAATAAAATTTAACATCATCTAGCAACTCTAGGGCCATCCTGTTATATCTGTCCCTGGGTAAAATCACCCAGTTCCCCCCTTTGTCTGCTTGTGTAAAAACAAATTGTTCACTAGATTTTTTCATACTTAACAAAGCATCCCATTCTTTTTTATTCAAGTTGTACAATTTTTTACTTCTGATAAAGAAAAGAAATGGGTTGGTTGATTGTTTAATTGTTTAATGGAGTGTTTGATTGAAGTTAATACATCAAGTTAAAGATATAAAAGGTGTGGTGAAACATAAGTTAAATGTATTCCTTGAGAAGGCGAAGGCCGAGGTACCAGAATGCAATAAAGAAGAAGATTTTCACCATTTATCAGTGTGTCTGAGTTGCGTTCTCAGTTTTTTCTACTTATATTTTGCCAGTGTTTCTTCATGCCCAAATATACCTCCAAATTCAGTATATATGCACAGCTGTTGCTGTAGAAGAAATGGACACAAATGGACCTTCCCTACACCCGTCCTACAAATCCCTAGCTGCTTTCCCTATTGTATTTCCCTCTTTGTGCCCCATTTTTCACCACTTTCCTATCACCCCTTTTTTCTTTTCTTTTAAAGAAATTAGCATGGGGGTAAGCAGGAGTAAGCACTTTTAAGCAGTAGCAAGCAGGATTAAGCCTGTTTGCATAGAGCTAAGCAATGCCTACACAGATTAAGCACTTTTAAGGCTGTCTGTAAGCATATTTAACTGGCTGTTAGTATTCCTTACCATCATGTCAACAGCGCAAACCCACTTACAATTGATTAAAATTGCCTTAATCACACTGTATCCAACAGCCCTTGTTCTGCCCAGCAACAAAATAATCAGCCTTTGCAAGTTTCAAACCCAAGACCCTGCATACCATAGCCACAGCAATTTACCACTAAGTCATCTGAGCAGCAAATATGGGTGATACTTTCTCAAACATATCATGCAGCACAGTCATTCAACAGAAGGGAAAATATATATATATATATATATATATATATATATATATATATATATATATATATATATGTATATATATATATGATATATATATATATATATATATATATACATATATATATATATATATATATATATGGGTCTAGGACTATTCACTGAAAGCACATTTGACTGTGCACAAATCACTGAAAGCTCAATTCACTGAGACTCAATTCACTCAAACACATTTCACTGAAAGTTATATATGGCCTTTTTCCTACTGTTGTGTGACCATGGAGTTACTATATATAGTAAGGGGGTGTGTGGGGGTACCAACCCCCCATATTTTGGATGTATATTAAGTTCAGAAAAAAGTAATTTATTAGAATTTCAAGTATCCATGTATATAGTTAAAAATATTTAAAATACCCATCTTTACTATATATACTAACTCCAGGGTCACACAACAGTGGGAAAAAGGCCATATATAACTTTCAGTAAAATGTGTTTCAGTGAATTGTGTTTTCAGTGAATTGATCTTTCAGTGAATGTTTCAGTGAAATGTGCTTTCAGTGAATAGTCCTGGACCCATATATATATATATATATATATATATATATAGACATACATGTCTACTGAGTGCATTCGGATATTGGATCCACACTTTGAACCTCTCACTGCAAAAGATCTGAACAAAGGCACTCTAAATGCAGGTGAAGGGGCCCAAAATAGGGATCTCTTGTAATTTTTGCCATTATTCCATCCTCCACAGCTGGACTGTTATGCCTTGCTACAAAATAACCAGCACTTGAAAGTCTTGAACCCAGGACACTGCACGACATAGTCACAACAAGTTACCAGTAAGCCATCTCAGCTGGAAGATGGGATGATTTCTCTAACATATCATGCAGAACTGTCTGAGGACAACAGGACTATGATGCAGGTACCACTTATCCGGATCCTCCAGAGGGACAACAGGCTAGATATTTTGATAGGTCCTATTATGATAACAGTGATTCTGACAATGACAATATTAATGAAAATTGCACAAATAGGGACATCCCTTTAGATCCCCCCACCCCAAAAAGATCTGAGAGAATAAAGAACCATGGAAATGGGAGGTTTTTGAACCAGAATTATGGACAGAACTCCCAGCAGGGTTGATGGAGGGGGTGGAGGGGTTCATACTGGAGATAGCCCCTAATTGTGAAACCCCAAATTCTGAAACACAGCATCTGATTATGACAACACAGCTGGGGATTTTTCTATCTACAATTTTAGCCAAATTCTAGTGAATTCCGCTTGGGCGGAACTTTTTTCTAAAGGCCTGAATTTTATGCCTGCTAGAAAAGTTAGCATTGTGAATACTGCTGTACAGCTGAAATCTTTTAGTAGGAAACTTAACTTAGCATTACATTTTGGTAACAATACAGGTTCAGTGGAGCCTGGTGCATTACACAAGCCGTGTACTATTATACCCCCATTGCACCCTTTAGCTCAAATGTTTGAACTATGATGTGAGACCGAGATAAGAGAAACCTTGAGGCAACATAATAAAATTAACCCTACTAATATGTCACTGGCAGAGTGGTCTTTACTTCAGGAAATAATAAAAAATAATGAAATTAGAATTATGAAACCCGAAAAGGGAGGATGGCTTGTGGCTATGGATGTTATTGACTATAATGCAAAGATGTTTGATATGCTTTACAGTGAAACGTATCTAGAAGTGTCTCTTATCAAGTTGAATATCACAAATAGGAATATAGATCTTACCCTAGATTAGTTATTATTAAATGGACAAATCAGTCTAGAGGTTCATGAGTTTTTGGAACTCAAACATCCTAGGATAGGGACCATTTTTGGGATCCCTAAGATCCACAAGTCAGTAAAACCCCCCATGTCTGATTGTAGATGCAAAAGCATCAAAAACTTTCTGTTTGGCCAAATTTGTTGATGGAAGGGTCAAGCATGTTTTGGACCATAGGAAATGGGTAGTGAGAGACTCGTGGGACTTTTTAGAATAAATAAAACTTGATATGTATGCTGATGAACTGATTATGGTCACTATAGATATTTGTGATCTATTCTCGGTCATTCCCCATGACATGGGGCTTGAATGGTTCTATGACTCCTTATGTAAAAACACCAGTTTTGACCATGATTTCATTGGATTTGAAGGACATATTTTTAAACAATGACAGGGTGTGGCTATGAGTGCGTGCTGTGCCCCTATATCTGTCAACATTGTTTTGGCACACTGGGAGGACCTTTTCATTTTAAATTCTAGGTTCAAGGAACTCTGGATGCTATGTGGTCATTACTTGGACAACAGTGTCCTATTTTGAAAATGACTGAGAATGAACTAGATGAGTTTTTCTCTTACATTAATGAGACAACTGGGTTTTTTTTGAAGTTCACTGTGGTCAAGGACAATAATACCCTACATTTTTTGGATGTAACTATTAAAAAGGACTACACTAGAAAAATATTCACTTCCCAGTTGTGCAGGAAACCAACTTACTCCAATTCCCTTTTGCACTATGATAGCTGGCACCCTGTACACCAAAAGACAGCCCTGGTAAAAAGGCAATTTGTCTGTCTGGCTAGAATGATTTCTAAGGAAGGAGACTTTGCAAGGGAATGTGAGGTATTAAAAGAAATGTTATTTAGTAGGGGTTACCCTACTGACTTCATGGTTAACATCTATAACAAAGTCAAAAATAAGAGAGAAGTTTTCATTTTTTCATACACTCTTGTCTAATCAACTGAGTGGAAGGGAGGACATTGAAAGAAGTAACAACAAATTTAGTAGGGCCTTGGTCCTTCCATTTAACATGAACTTCTTTGACATATGGCATATTATATCAAAGTTCTGGAAGATTTTTTATTTAAATAGTAGTATCAATACATTGGTGGGGTGTCAACTGATGGTGGTGTACAAGAAGGACACCTCAATAAAGGGACTGTTGGAAAGAAAAACAAATATATCCAAAAAAGGTGGTTGTTTCAAATGTGGGAGATGCTCTCAGTGTTCATATATACTCAATGTGGATAAGTTATTCATTAAAGGCTAAGGGACTATACTACCTTGTAAAAAATATTCCTGTTACTCTAGAGGTATTGTCTATACAGCTAAGTGTTGTTCATGTGAGGGGTTCTATGTAGGAAAAAATAAGAGAGCTTAGAAGCAAAGGGTTTACAAGCATACTTATGACATCAGATGTAAAAATGAAAAAAAAATGCTTTGTATAAATATCTTAGTTTTTTCCCTTCACATGCTTTTAAATTTTGTGCCATTGAGCATGTTGATATGGATCTGCAGAGGGGATCCTCTGAGGAGTACCTGGAATTCCTTGAACTCAAATGGCAAAGTAAGCTTAATGCCTACCAGCTTCCTGGTTTGAACAACAAGATTACTATAAGTTCATTGAAGCTTAAATCCTTATATTTTATATAAAAAATGCTGGAACATAACTTAATTGTTTTAATATTGCAGTTTCTAATGTTTTAAAAGGGTTGATATTTAAACATTTTTACTGCAACCTTTTTATTGCACTATATGCAAATGTTGATTATTTTACACAAGGGGAAATTATGTCATTTAATTGTTTGATTACTGCTGAGGATGGTATTTAAAATTGATTTGTTAGATACATAGTATTCAGATGGTCTAGTTTTTGATGAAAGTGCTAAATTACAGAGTTTTTTTCCTGTACTACATGCTGGTGTGTCATTTTTGGACTACCATTTTTCTGCTTTGGTTGAGTTTCATCTTATTTTCATGTTTCTGAATACCAGAGTAAACACAAGCAGCCCATGGTTTAGAACTTTATTGCCAGACAGTTACGGTTTTAATGAAATATCACCTATATGGAACTATTACTGTCATATTGTCTGGTTTATTCACTACAACCCATACACAGTTTTTATACTGACAGGTGAATTTCTACTACTTTATATTTATTTGGTATGACTACTACAAGTAGGATTGTTTCTTACCAGCTTCGCGACGCAGCCTTTGCAACCTGCTGGCATGGGCTTCCTGATTCACAGCCCGCTCAGGTGCAGCTGTAAAGTGAATAGAGAAATATTTAGGCATACTTATCCATCACATACACAGGCTGGACTTTGGTGAACAGTTATAGATATGAATACCTATACACTACTGGGACATCACCCCTCTGCCTTGCTTCTTGGACCCACTCATCCAAGATCTCCCCCTTTCTCTGCTTCAAGTAAGCATAGTGGTGCCAGACCTGCTCACCACTCCGAGGGATACCAGTGGCACTGGTGAGCTAATGGGCGAGATGGTCCCAGGCTTCAGCTTTATATTGGTAGCTTTGGTACTGGCCCTGCACCAGTCTCTCATCATGGTTATTTACCAGGAGTCCTACTATGGCCTTAGACTCCTGTATGCCCCAGCACTGCTCCTGGAAGTGCATGCCCTCAACAACACCTGCCATACTGCCTACAGTAGGAAGCTGCAACCAGTTATGAGCAGATTTCCCACTCCTTGCCGTGATTGGACGGTTTTGAATATGATGAGCTAAACTAAGCTATGGGCAAACCTGCTTAGCTAAGGTTGGCAGTGCTTAAAGTGGCCAGTTCAGCATTGCTTACCAATGGGCAAATCCACTTAGCTGGGCTACTCATTGCTTAACAGTCATATTTACACAATGCTTACACCTGGTAAGCAGAGTTGTGCAAAGCTTATCATTGCTTATTTTTTATTTTATAGACTGTCTGCTGTATGGGATTGATTCATCATTCATTACATATTATAGATCTGTTTACTGTCCCTGACATCCCCCAGTGTGCTTTCATTACATTTCTTCATGCGTGACTATACTGTATGGAGCAGTTGTGTTTATATGGGTGTTTCGCAACTTTATTACACTGACACCTCACATCTGGACCTACTACAGTACTCTGGTTAACAAATATATGTTATTTCATAGCTAATTATAATAAAAATGTTTATGTACTGCTTTCATATGTAAAATGCAAATTGGTTACAGTGGGGATCAAACCGGGAATGGCTGTTTACAAAGGGTACGCTCTAACCACTACACTATTGCAGCACTGCTTAAGTTTGCTGTCTCTTGTTATTTAACTTCTTGTGCCATTTAAGCTGGACCAAGAGTAGCTAAGCAACAGGCACACCCGCGCAGCTATGCTTAAACTTTATCACATTTATATAAAAAAAAATGTATTTGTTGTCTTCAGAATATCCCTGCTAATGCTAAACCTGTTATTCTATCAACTTTCTTCTTTGTGGGACAATTGTCCCTTATGGCTTTGTCCAGATTCCTTACTCTGACGGGTTGGGAGGTGTGCGCTATGTGCTTATGCTGAACCTGTTATTCTATCAACTTTATGGCTTGGTAGAGATGATTGTCCCTTATGGTTTTGTCCAGATTTCTTACCCTGATGGGTTGGGTGTGTTATGAGCATTCAAATAAAAGCAAACAAAGGTACCAAAACCTACACAGCCACAGGCAGGACTAAAATAAAGAACTTTAATTCATAAAAAAGACTAAGCGAGTTCACGGTGTATCCAACTGCTTTATCAGACTGACTACATAAAGCACACATTGCATTTAAATAGCAGCAATAACAAGCCAATTAGCATCATAAACATCAATTAACTAAAAACTTCTTAAAAGAACAGTCATAAGAAGTATTAACAATATGATATTCTAAATATAATCATGGTTATAAATATAGCTAAATATATAAAAATATAAAAATATATATATATAAAATATTAAAACACTGCTGCAATTAGTGTTTTAATGGTCTTGCTTTCAAAAATGGTTTTAAGGAAACAACCTTATTTAAGCCTGGTGCTTTATCTGCACTCAATGACATAATCCATTTTTGTTCAGCGGATTCTGTACGATTCTTCCCCCCCCTTTAAGTTTTCAGAAGTTATCTCAAGTACTAAAAACCTGAAACTGTGGTCTACACCATGATTCATTATATGCTTGACAAGGGCATTAGTATCTTTTCTATTCCTAATATCTCTCTGGTGCTCTAAAATGTTTTAGTTGTCTGTTGCTCATACCTATATGAAAGGCATGGCACATCATACAATAACCGAAATAAATAATAATATGGGTCTTGCAAGCCACATAGAAGTCTGTTTCTGTCTTAAAGTTCATGTGAGGATGTACATAATTCATTTCTGTATGAATATATTTGCAGGCTGCACAATTTCTACATTTAAAAGTACCTTTCCTAACAGATGCTAGTGTCTTGTTAGGGACAGAAGCATTATAACATAAATGCCTTTTTAACGATTTGTTGTTTTTGAAAGAGAAATGTGGAACTGTGTTTATTGCATTTCTTAATTTGTCCACAGTATCTAAAATGTCCCAATTTCTTTTAATAATATCACAGACCCTGAAAATATCTGAGGAATATGTTAGAGGAAATCTAACAATCTCTGTTCCTTCATGTATCCTAGTATCTTCACTGTTCAGTATTTCTGCATAATAGGGCCTGCATTTGCCTCCTCTCTCTTTCAACGCATCTGTAATACATTTATTGATATCCTTCTCTTGATATCCTCTGTCTAAGAAATCCTTTTTCAGAGATTCATGTGCTAATTCTAACTGTTGGTCATCATTGTGGAGTCTCATAACTCTGTATACTTGTTCCTTGATCACATTTCGAGAAATATGCCTGGGATGCATACTACTCTTATATAGTAAGTTATTCCTATGAGTAGGTTTCCTATAAATACTTGTCACTATTTGAGCAAAGTCTGTTTTCTTGACCATCAAGAAACTCAATTTCTTCCCAGGAATACTTATATGTGAACCTTAAAAACTCTGTAGATTGGTGTAAATATTCTATGAATTGCACTAAAGTTTCAACTGATCCATTCCATAAAAGAAGGATATCACCCACAAATCTAGCATACCATAGAATGTGGTTAGAGAATCTCTTTTCCACTGTACCAAAGCAAGATTGACGTAGCAGTTCGCGAACTCTGTGTTCATTGCTACACCAACCTTCTGCACATAAAATTGCTCTACAAATAAAAAGACATTATTTTCGAGTACAAGTTCTAACAAAGCACATAATAAATTGATTTTGTCAGTAGAAAAACAATGGTTCATGCTCATAAACTTTCTAATATTTTCTATGCCCCATGCATTAGGAATGATGCTGAAGAGTAACTCTATATCCATTGTCACCAAATAATAATTGTTATCTAGATTAGAGGTGGCCACAAATAATTTTTGTAAAAAACTTCTGGTACCTTTAAGAACTGTTTCACAATTGTCTAACAAAGAATGTAAATTATTTTCAATAAAAATTGAGAGTGGCTCTGTAACCCAACCTTTCCCAGATACTATTGGGTGCATTGGTGGACATAATGCATTTTTATGCACCTTCGGTAAACCATATATTATAGGTACTAACGGTTGTTTAACTTCAAAATATTCAAAGAATTTCTCATCAATCATACCAGTCATAAGCATATCAAATATGAAGAAAGATACTTTCTCAATAATAGCATTAACAATAGATTTAGAAATGCATGTATAAGTAGCATAATCACATAACAGTTTACCCATCTGTGTTATGAGCGTTCTCGCTCATTTGAAATTGCTGAATGGCAATTCTGGAGTGCAGATGGCATGTGTATTGTGAGAGCTCTGCTCTCAGACACACTCCCTGCACTCGTACACAGAACCGTGTCCATTTTACAGCATGGCAGCACGCCTTCATATATATGCATGGCGCACAGCCATGCTGCACAGGAACGATCCCTGCCATGCAGGAATAACTTATTTCTGCACGGCTGCCTGCTAAATCTGGGGGACTGATATCTATATGAACTTTTATAATTCATAAAGACATGTCATGGACAATTTGATGAAATAAATGCACCACTCTCTTTATTACCTCACGCAATGTAAAAACTCAAAAATGGTCTTTTACAATTTGTCTTAAAACATCTGTTTTATTTCATTCCTCCAGTGATCTATCAAGAGTTTGCCAAGCACACCTTTTCAAAAGTAGTCCTCTATGCAACTATTTGGCCGCTTGTTGAATGCCTAAAATAAACATTTTACTTGCTTGAAATTCATATACTGCACACAGTGAATCTGTCTTGCATGCTCAATCAGAAAATAAGAATTATCATTTTTAATATACACAAACTCAGATAGCATAACATTGCAGTTTTGCAAGGGAATGCTTGGATTTTTCCTCTAATTAAAATGCATGTAAAAATATGCATTCTTGTAGCAGTTTTATAGTTATTTTGTTGAATACTAGCATGCTTAGATTAATAAGATTTCTGAGCACATATTCAACTGTAGAAATTGTACATAGCTGAAATGGAACATTCACTGATTCATTGCTCATGTAAACCATTTTAAAGGCAGCCACATGGATATATAACATAGAATCATACTTCAATCTTTAACTGACAAAGAAAATGATTTTGAAATTATGTGGAGCTACAGAGGAGAACCACAGTGCATTACTAGACAGATTCTGCAGATGGTATCTTTCTTTGAAAGTGATACACTGCTGTAATGTAAATTATACTTTCAAGGTTTCCATGGATTCCACATCATGGGAATATCTGACATATTTAACTGTGTGCTCTTCTCAGTACTGTCTTATAAGCTATTGTGTCTTTATGGAGGCAATAAATAGGAGGCCAATAGCAGTAGGTTGTTTCTTCTTTGTTTGGGCACAAAGGCAAAGATAGGTACTGAAAAAATATACGTCAAAATATTCCACTCTATTCTTTCTTTATGCTAAACTTTAGTACACTTTTAGGACAGGAAGACTATATAACATTCACTAGTTTCTATGGATTGTAGTTTTATACAAAAAATATCATATAATACAAATAACAACAAAGACTGTGGGAAAAACACAATTTATACATGCTAAGTTTTCTTTTTCAGGAACATGTTGCTGAACACCAGTATGTTACTGTCCTACTATATACATGCATGGCTCTGTCATGATTATTTCATGTAAGAACTATATTGGACTTCGTTGTGGCTGAACCTGTACATGTTCTGTATCTTTATCTAAGAAATAGATTCAAAAATGTTTAAACTGATTTTTTAGTAAAATGAATAGAACTACTAAGAATATGTATGTCTATACACATCTAACTGTAAGATTGAGAGAAAAAGAAACAAGCATTTGTCAATGCCAACTGTTGGCTTGCTGACACTAGTAATTAGTGAATTGTGTATGTAGTGTGTTACGACGTAAGAGTAAAGTATGTTGTGGCAGAGGCAGGGTTACATGAGGTTTCCCCAAATGCAGCTTTGACATTCTGTACTGCATTTTACAGCAATGGAGAAATAATGTACACTGTTAAACATGATACATATTATTAGGAGTATAACACTACTGGGTGCATCTATGATTTATGTAAAGTAGCAGTAATTTAGCAGGTCTGTGAAGAACAACATTTCACAGTAACATAATGATACCTTGCAGTGCACTTTATAGCAACTGAGACATAACATACTTTATTGTAAACTATTTCCAGAAAATAATATTGGCCACTGTAGTACATTTCTTAGTAACATTATGACATTGTGCTTTGCATTTTCTCCCATTTTTAACAAAAAAAAACTACTCTGTAGAAATAAATGTTATCTTGAAATATTCAAACTCTCCTTCTGTGACTGTAGCTCTGACATGAGGGAGGGATGCAGCTAGAACTGTGACATTTTGTGACAGAGATATAATATACACTATTAAAAATCTCAGTACACATTGTTAAAAATATAGCCCTATTGGAGTGGAGCTGTAATGTGGAGAAATATATGATACTTAAAACAGTGTGATAGACAGACATTTAACAATCTAATAATGAAATACTTATCTTATAGGAGCTGTGACATGAGGGTCCCCCAGGGAATGTGGCATATTGTGTTCTACATTATAGCACTAGAGAGATGACATACACTATGAAAAAAAAAAAAATCTGTTAGCAATTTAGTATGTTGGAGGGGAGCTATGACATGAAGCAAGATGCAACATTTTACAATGTCTGCACAGACCAGCATTTAGTAGCATGCTGTTAAGATAAAATACAACAAAAATGGAATTCACATTGTTTGCAACATAACTTTATTGTATACTAAGAATCTGAGATGTCTGATGGGAAGTAAGGGGTCTTGACAGGAGCAGTGATATTTTGCATTGGATCCTACAGTGATAGAAATAGACTGCTGTTCAATGATACCATTTTATTTAATTCATGCTAAATAAGCACTGCTTTCACAGTGTATATTCAGGCATACTGTATGGAGAAGCACACTTCTCGGAGTGGACGTGTGACATTATGCTTTTTATGTAGGATTTTAGAATGTCTCTAAACAAAGAAGTTGACACAGTACTGTATTTCTGTTTAAAAAAGACATAGCATGCATTGTTAAGGACATATTGCTACTGTGTGCTAACAAGTCTTATACTGATATACTTGGTGGGGGAATTGGTATCGGGACAGACTGGGGCTGGGGCAATATACACTGAGCTTCATACCAATGGAGAAGTAACATACACTATTTTGAAAAGGGGGTACACATTAGTAGTAACAGGACCGTGGGAGCGCAACTTTGATGCCATAACAGGGCATTTTGCAATGTCTCTGAAAATTAATGTTAAACCCTGTGTTCTTGAAAAAATATGACAGAGATTTTTAGTAACATATCACTAATGTGCAATAAAAAGATATATTCTGAGATGCTTGTTGGGAGAATTCTGACATAGATGTATTTGAATGGCTGCAACATTCTCTACAATGTCTACAGGGAATTACATTTAACAGTGTAATGTTGAGATAATAAAAGATGAGGCACATTTTAAAATGTTTGTGGAAACCAATATGTGAAACTACTAAGAGGCATGTTGTTTGAAGCATATCATTACCATGCCCTCCAAAACTGTAGTCTCAGATATCCAATGGTGGAAGGTTGAGTGAAACTGCAGCAGCTTATCATATACTTTATGGATTAATATTCAACATCTTAAAATGATTCCAAAATGCAATATTTTACATTGTACTATGCAAATATGCACACATGTTGTTAGAAAAAAAAATCGATTAGGTAAATTAAATAATAGCCCTTGTCAGCAATCTTAATGATAGGTTCATTGGACGTGTATTGACTCCCATTGCTTAATGTAAATAAATATCCAATGTATTACACATACTTTAGCATTATCACTGTTGAAAGACCTACTTGAACTTGCCACTGCAAGTCCGTGGCAAAATCTGTTAATCATTTAGCACAACTCTGAATGAGTCACTTATCCTGACAAGGTGCATATTTACAAATTAATGGCAAGTGTACAGTTTCAGTAGCTACAATTTCAGTAGCACTGACTTCTGTCAGAAGATCTGCTTGAAGTTTTTATTACTTTGCATACTACCTGCCAAGGAGTTCTCTGGAACAATGTGTTGCTTATGCATACAAGTCAATAAAAAGTCTAGTTTGTTTAAGATTCAGTCTAATATAATATTGCTGAGTTTACAATAGTTATAATAAAGAAATAAATAAATAGATAAGTCTGAAGAAATTAAGGTGATGTAGCTTTCAAGAATCAAAAATTAATAATTCAAAAACGGACTGTGGATAGTCAAACTACACAGAAATGCTTGTGTTACATAATCATCTGGAGTATGTCTTTGGATTATTTTGGCAATTTATTGTGCATTAGTAATGTTGGTGGCAGTGTTTTTGTAGTTTCAGGAGAATAAACCTGTATCAAAAAGTTGTGAACACTTATATTAAATATCTTGATAGTCATTTGCATAAAGCCCCACTCTGTTGCAATTATCACACTTAAAACACATAGTTTTGTATCTCAGTCATAACAAGTGTGCCTCATCTCGGATTTTAACATATCAGCTTTTGTATTTTGTCTAAAAAGATATGCTTTCATGTCATCCACAGTGCATGCAAACAAAAAAAACAAATCTGCTTGATGTGTTAATTTCTGATAGTATGTATGATTGTTTTGAGGTGGATAATCCTGTTATTGGCACCATTTTTGATAAACCCAAAATTCACAAAAATGAAGATGATTCACCTTTATTTCTAATAGTTTCTGTCAAAAGTTCCAAACTGGAGGCTGTTTCTAATTTTACTAACTCAGCTCATTTGAAGGTAGTATATATGACAACTTCCTTTATCTGAGATTATTTTCATTTCAAGGAATGATTGGACAAAGCTAAAGTTACCAAACAAGACTTTTTGCTAACTCTGGAAGTCAAATATCTGTACAAAGGGATTTCACAAGATGTGGGTGATGAGTGGATATTCAACATTATTTTTATTGGAAGTTTCCGAATACACTGTTAATGACATTAGATTCTTAGGTAAAAGCAATAATTTTGTGTTAAAATATATTTCTTTTGTTTTTATGGATGCTTCTTTCAACAGCTGACAGGAGTAGCCATGGAGGCTAGTATGGCCACCCACAATTTTGCTAATCTATTCATGGCTTACTGTGACTAGCATTTCCTGTATGTTAAGATAGATTTTTGTTCTGTTAAGCTCTACATTTCATTAATTGATGATATTTTTATATTTTTAGTGGAACATATAAAGACTTAGAATTGTTGTTAGATAACTTAAACAAGGGAATAGATTATTTTAGAATTTTCTAGTAATGTTAATGATTTTTTACTGACCTTATTGAATATTTATGTTTAAGAACAAGATTATGTTTTGGAAACTGTGATTAGTTACAAATATTCAGTCAGTAATTCATATCACTATTTTAAAAGTATGCACCCTTAATATCAAAAAGTGAAATAATTAAGACTAATTTGACAAGGGTGAAGAGCCCGAGTCATCACAATGACAGCATTCTGTCACTAGAAGAGAAGTTAATGCAGATATTTTTATCTAGTGTGTACCCTGGTTCATAGATAAATGAGGCCCAACTAATCTGCCGATATGATCGCATGGTACTTGTAGAACATACAATTGGGGATCAGCAATGTGTTAAACATGCGCAGTTTAGATTTTTCTAGTATTATAAATGTTATGGTTATCAATTGGAGATGTTTTAACAGAAATGAAGTATTAACAATTTTAGGAAGTGAGTCTAAATTCATCAATAAATGAAAGCATAATATCAAAAATATATTAGAAAGTAAGCACATTTTTAAAACAATAGGAGTACATTTAAATGTTTTAGTTACTCTGTCTGCAGGGTAATTAGTAAATGAATATTTACTGTGCTATTACTACCAGAGCATTATCTACACCAAGTTTGTTTACATGTAACTCAGCCTTTGAGGTCTATATAGCAACATGCTTCATCTGTAATTATTTCTATGTAGGAAAAACAATTTAGAGACTGACGGAATTTTGGAGTATATTAGGGCCATGAAAATCAAAGGTACTATTTATGCTCTTTATAGGCATTCTGAGGGTTGCAAAAAAATTAAGATAGTCATTTTTAGTGTGCTGAATTTTGGAGAGAGTCAAGATAGGGGTTGAGAATTATTTAGAATGTCTTGAATAAAAGTGGCAAGTAGTTTTGAATACAGCATTTCATTATAACTTGAATACATCAGTGATTTTTAAATGTCATTTAGTAAAGTTAAAAGCTTTTGAATGTTAGTCATGGCTGGGTTTGAATAGGCTATTTGCTCAATTATTGTCAGTCTGATGTTCAGTCCAAGTGACAGTGTTTTAGAGATGAAAATATTTCCTGAATTTTACTTTAATTTATTAAACATTTTTACTGGGATCAAATTCCAAATCTCCTCAGGTATTTTTGTGATGTTTTTCATTTGTTTATTCATATTTTGTCTGTTGTGAAACCAAATCTATAGGCTAATAAGACATGATTTAGTTGAAAAAATATATTTATGAATATTTCCTGCAGAGGAAGTGAGCTTATAACTACAAATATCATTGCATATCCAGCGATATGTCAGAATGAAGATTACTGTATACTGTTTTCTGCATCTATACAAGGCAACAACTTAGAGACGTTGTGAAAATGTACTGTACTAGTTTATATTCTCAGAGGCAAATTGTTGTCTGCTTTTGCCACATTTTCATCTTATTTTACACACACACACACACACACACACACACACACACACACACACACACACACACACACACACACACACACACTCATATACACACAAAGGTTTTGGCTCTTATTTTACAGTGAACAGTTATTTTTGTTTTTCTGGTGTCATTTCCACAGTCAGCATTCTGAGCAAAGAGTGAAAAGTTCACACAAGCAAACCAATTAGGAAAAACTACAAGAAAACCCATCCAAACTATGTTTTTCACTGTGTGATACTTAAAGGCCAGTGGAGTTTATGCAAATGAGACCTTAAGGACATTTATATGCTTCAGCAATGTACATTAGAAGTATCCATGACTTTTATTATCCGTGACTTTTATTTTTTCCTTTAAGTCTTTGTGGATACATTCAGTTTAAAACAGACAAACCCCAATAGATCTAGACATAAATGTTCAGCCGAGAACCTCATCCACAGAGCAAAACAGAAATGCGTGACTAAACATTAGAAACATGGGGTCTATAACACAGCTGATGCCTATACCATTAAGGAGTCTGCAAAATATCCAAACTAACATCCAAACCAAAGACTAAAAAAATCACACAGAAAACCAGTTTAGAAAAACTCAGCCAAGCTAGAGTTTTCACTCTGTGATACCTTAAACCTCCTGTAATAGAGGCACATGGGATATATGTAAATGAGCCCTTAATGGCATCAAATGTTTCAGCAATATGGCTTATGAATGTCTATGACTTTTTTATTTTTCTTTTAAAGTCTTTGTAGAGAAAATGTAAGGTGAGTGAGGCTAATTTGGTATGATGGATACCAGTAACTGAAAATATGGATATTGTGCTGGTAACATATATTACTACCTACATTTGTACTATGCATCCCACTGAAATGAAAAGGACAGTTTTCATGTTTTATGAAATAAGGAGTCTGACAAGATGGTTCTCATTTTATGTTAACAGAGATACTGAGTAGTAATACTAAAATATAACAGCAGTGACTTAATTAAAAATATCTGTATTTTGTCCATACTCTGTTTGCAGTTTATACTGTGTTGTCCCAGTTAAATGATTTTTTCTGAACTTGGATATGTATAATGATTCATATGCATAAAACATTTCTGCTAATGGGGAAATGAGATAAAGATATTGATCTTTAGAACAGCAAAACATGGAAACAAAAAATAATGAAGAAGATAATTTTACAGTTCTAGTAGTTTATCACCATTATTATTTATGGAGATATGAGTTGTGCCAAGTGTGTATCTGGTGACAAAAAATAGAAAGGCAGAGAGATAAATCTTTTCTTTAAAATTAATTTAATGTCATACTAGAGTAGCTTCCTGGATAATGAGAACAATGTATTTCAATATCCTATGCTATTTAATCTATAATCCTTAACATGTGATATTTCAGAAAAATATAATAAGAAATGTTGTTTTCATTTGAAGTTATGTGTGCTACCTTTATATATGTCTTGGACTTTATAAATTATTTTTGAGAGGGTATTTGCGTTAAGACTTCAAATAAATCTCTATTTAAAAAGTTATATTATTTACATTAAATCAGATTTAATTAATAATCTTTTTTGGAGGAGTGTGTAGACCTTAATCATGCCTTTGCCTTCAAGCCTGTATGCATATAGGTTGAGGTTCACATGATAAAACCTCTGTTACCAACTTAACTATCAGTCATGATATCCTAATTGTGGGGTGGTATTCACAGTCTGAGATATTGTAACTCTGTAGCTTTTATCTACAAAGAATGTCTCTACACGTACATGCCAATAAATCTAGCACATGTCATTCATGCTGACTAAGGGAATGCAAAGTACCGAAACATAAATGTTAAGTATGTGTAACAGACTATGTGAAAGCCATAAGCTTCACCTGACTTTGCATGCACTCCAATACCGCAGAAGAAAGCAACTATGCACAGTCTTGTTTGAAAGACTAAAGTCAAGAATTGGGCAAGACAGCTTTTATTATTAATATGTTAAAAAGTAAAGGAGCCTATTATGTTATGTAGGGATATCCTTATGTGGGCACCCTGATGTTTTCCTTAGAGTAGAAAGGGGGAGACAGAAAAGATTGAGAAAATGGGAGACACAACAGAGACGGAGGTGGGAGAGGAATGGAGGAGTGCTTTCCTTTTGTCGGTTGATAGACCATCCTATTTTTTTAAGTGGGTATTGTTGTTGGTAAGTAGTTAACAGGGTGTAGGAGAGAGGGTAAGGGAATGCAGGGGTGATGAGAAGTGGTGTCAAACAGCAGTTCCTAATCCACTCCCTTCCCCACTAACAAATAATGCTGCAGTAAAAGACCCCAATGTTGAGGGATAAGAGGCATGTAGGGTTGCAGTGGTCAGTGTTCCACTTGCTGAAAAGAAGCCTTGATAGGTTGAAACAGTCTGTCCATGACATGTTCCACCATGTTCTCAACCAAGTTTGAAGCCCCCTTTCAGTGAGGCTTGCCAGGCTGCCACATGCCGGGGTGTCTACAGGACTGGTGCCACTAGTCTAACCCTGCAAAGACATCCCTAGAGGAGCAGAGTTTGAACATGCCCTAACTTGGGAGGTATGTGTCTTGGCTGCTCCTAAGGAATTTCAGTCTGTAAAACAATTAACACAAATGGGAAGAAATAAAATAAAGATGGACAAAGGAATGAATAAGAAAAATAAGAAAAATAAAAAAAAAGGTGGAGGCAAAGAGAAAAGGCACACAATAAAGTGACACTTGTTAGATGGCATTCAATTTCTTATTTAAAACAATTTTATTTTTATAAATCTATGTTGAAGTAAAACAGTATATGAAGTATTTATGAATACAGGGGAACAATTATATGGGAAGTGCTTATGCATACACGAGAAGGATGAGTGCATTAATGTTAAGTCTTGGTGGGGTTTATATTTTGCACTCATGGACTTAGAGAAAGCATATGACAGGGTGCCTGGAGAGGAGTTGTGGTATTATATGAGGAAGTTGGGTGTGGCAGCGAAGTATGTAAGAGTGGTACAGGATATGTACGAGGGCAGTGTGACAATGGTGAGGTCTGTGGTCAGAGTGATGGATGCATTCAAGGTGGAGGTGTGATTACATCACAGATCAGCTCTGAGCCCTTTCTTATTTGCAATGGTGATGACCAGGTTGACAGAAGAGATCACACTGGAGTCCTTGTGTACTATGATGTTTGCGGATGACATTGTGATCTGTGGTGAGAGTAGGGAACAGGTTGAAGAGACCCTGGAGAGGTGGAGATATGCTCTAGAGAGAAAAAGAATGAGGGTCAGCAGGACTAAGACAGAAGATACATGTGTGTGTGAATGAATGGGAGTACAGAGGAATGGTGAGGATGCAGGGAGTAGAATTGGCAAAGGTGGATGAGTTTAAATTCTTGGGATCAACAGTTCAGAGTAATGGTGAGTGTGGAAGAGAGGTAAAGGAGAAAGTGCAGGCAGGGTGGAGTGGGTGGAGAAGAGTGTCAGGAATGATTTGTGTCAGACAGGTACCAGTAAGAGTGAAAGGGAAGGTCTACAAGATGGTAGTGAGACCAGCTATGTTATATGGGTTGGAGATAGTGGCACTGATAAAAAGACAGGAGTCAGAGCTGGAGGTGGCAGAGTTAAAGATATCTAGATTTGTATTAGGGGTTATAAGGATGGACAGGATTAGAAATGAGTATATTAGAGGGTCAACCCAGGTTGGATGGTTTGGAGACAAAGCCAGAGAGGCAATATTGCTTTGGTATGGACATGTGCTGAGAAGGGATGCTGGATGTATTGGCAGAAGGATGCGAAGGATGGAGCTGCCAGGTAAGAGGAAAAGAGGAAGGCCTAAGATAAGGTTTATGGATTTGATGAGAGAGGGCATGCAGGTGGTTGGTCTGACAGAAAAGATCCAGAGGACAGGAAGACATGGAAACAGATGATCCACTGTGGTGACCCCTAACAGGAACAGTTGAAAGATAAAGAAGACTCTTGCTATAATAACCTAAATGATAATTACACGCCTTAGTTATTCCTGATCTGCACTTTTTGCAATATTGTACTGAAACTACCTTATGTAAATACTTGTAGTTATATATCTAATACAATCCATTAACGACAGAATGTTACATTTGTACACTGACACATCTTTTAGATTTGCTTGCTACAATGCACTGAAAGCAGCGTAGGCCTTCATTTACTATTCTTTATAAACACTTCCAATGTATATACTAAAGACACCAGTTAAAGACAGAAAACTGCATTTCCTACTTTATTCATGGCTACCCGCAGCTTCAGCTAATCTGATGAGTCTCCTACTATGTTGGGCTTTATTATATACAGTCTCTTCATCTGCTACATAGAGATTATGCAAGGTAATTATTGTTTACCTGTATTATGCCTTTTTCCTAAACACTTCTGATATAATTACCGATACTATGCAAGGCATTTCAGGTATAGATCGATTTGCTTAGTACAACTTTTTTTTAAATATTGACCAATATCTGAATTTTCATACTGTATCAGTATTCTAATAATGCAAGTCATAAATAGTAGGACTACATATTCCTTCAAATTGGTACATTTTTATATGTGAACACAGGTTGTCTGTCTGGAGGGAGGTTGTCTACAATCTTTTTATATACTTTCAGTCTAGATTCTACTTTAAGCTGTTATGGTTTGCATACCTAAATTTATGTTTTATGTTACAGTCTGTGAGTTTTGTTCACAGAGAACCAGAAGCTGTACACACAAATGTAACAGTTAAACCAAGTTTTCAGTTACTTTCAATTCAAGCTTCATTAAAAAAAAGTATATTTATTGTAACAGATGGATGTAGCCTGTATACTTCAGGACAATAATGTCTGTTTTGATAGTTTTCTGCCTAATAACTGTAAGCATAGGGGTTTATTTAAAAATGTATACAGACATAATGCAACTGGTCATTTCTCTCTATGTACTGGTCACTCACCTGGCACTGCAGCCTCCACCTCTTTCCCCAACCTTGACTCTGACTAGGGTGTGGTGACTAAGTTCAGCAATCTTGTGCATGCAGTTAAAATTGTGGAAGAACTTATACAATTACTGTAATAATAAATATTTGTTCTGCCCTATACAAACAAAATCCTTTATTTATAAAAACTGTCTGCATGTACTTCAACTACTATTTAAGGTAATGCATACTGTAAATTAAATTATGTGGCAATGTGAATATTATTTTTCTTATATATAAATACATTTATATACATGAAACTATAGTTGTTAATTGTACTCATGTAGATGTATTTCTGTAATTTACAGACATATATATGTATACTTATATATCTCTTTACTCATGCAGTTATATTTCTATTTGTAAACAGAATTATGTCATCACATAAACATTCCATATATTTGTATAAAGATGCAGTTATGTCTCCAGATATGTTTATGCTTCATTTTCCTTTACTATAACATTATAGATACATATTTGCAGTAACACATATTTTTTCTTCCAAATACTCTCAATTTTGCAACCTTCGTATAGTTTATTTTCAATTTTATGTATAATATGACAACAAATATTTTTAAAAAAATTACTTACTGTAGAACTCTGGCCTCTTGCTACCTGGTCATCCCACTTGGCCAGTTGGTCAAGCTTTTACTTTTGTAGGTCATCATACCTGTGACAATACTGATGCCAGAGCAATTGGGCAATGTCAGGGATGACATGTGCTCACCTAACTACTGCCATATGTCTATTTTTTTCCATTCAGAACCTCTCATACATGCCTGGATTTTATCCAGGTATGAATGGTTCAGAAGGTACAGCATTATTTTGCTCTCTTTATCCGACTAGTTCAGAACGTGGTGTCATGCCTTTACAGGTGCTACCATCATTCAAAGTGTCAGTACCAGAATGAAGAAAGTATGAGCATGGCTGTGGTTCACAGGTTTAGAACCACTCCTTGTTGGATATGACATCATCCAGTTAACCAGCATGGGCATTAGACCATGTGCTGTTATTACTGGCACATTTGGTTTTGCCTAAAATGCTTTGTAGTCTACAAGTTTTTTTTTTTTAAGAAATACATTCACATTTTATTCATATGCTGGATAAAAGTCATTACTGAAATCATCATTTTTGTCTTACTTATAACTGCTACTGATGTTGAGCATTGCCACTGGTACCTTTATGGAGTATTACAACTGAATGTCATTTGCACATGCATTATGCAGTACAACAACAGTACTATTATTGTTTATTTCTTTTTGTAGAAATAAATACTCCTGTGTATGTGAATGGCAACAGTTAGCAAATACTGAGTGTTTTGAAGTGCTAACATGTGCCAAATGATGTTAGATGGGCAGGGATTATACTTCACAGATGTGACTCTATTTCCCTTTTCTAAAGATGGTCAACTTTCAGGATAAGAACTGTGTATTTTTGTGGCATTCTGGGGACTGATAAGGAGTGCTGTGGATACTGCCACTTTTCCCTTCATGTTCACCTAAACCTAAGGTCACATTTATGAGAAGCCTAGGCATAATTATGTGCATAATTTGCCATGCACATTTACGTATTACTGTGATTCATAAAGATAAATGAAAAAGGGCCTTATCTGCATACACAACATGTAAATGACCCTGAGCTAATGTTAATTACTTTAACACCACCATATTAACATGTGATTATTCAGGCTGAGTGAGAAATGGAAAATCATTACAGCAGCACTGTAAATGATTAGTGATTACTGATAAAATAATTTATTTTGGTGTAATGTAGTGATTGTGCATAAATAGTAGAAATGTAGTTTGACTGAAAAGCACTGAAGTAGCAAAGATGTTTTCTTGGCTCAGCATATGTGTGTATTTATTGGGATATGTCTGAATGTCACTGTTGAATGAAAAATGACAGTATTATGAATATAAGGTAGTAGTAGAGGCTAGTGGGAGGATGGATCTGTTAATAAACTGCTTTCCTTACTATTGCAAATGCATTTGTGATAATGACAATATTATATCATGTACCTATACATAGCAGGACTGAGACGCAGCATGCGTGTATATAATTACAGAGCTTGTGTCATCTTTTTTCTGAAGATGGCAGGCATGCTTTCATTGTTATGTTGTCTGACATATGTTAACATCCAAATTGTTTGTGTATCACTGTGTCATATTTTTATTTGTAGGAATGATGTAAAACAAGGGAATTAATGTAAAGAAAGGACTTCAGGCATGAGGGAACACTGTATTATTAAACACATCAGGGTTCATCTATGGGTTTACAAAGTACCATTTTAGAAAAAGTGGATGGTAATAATTGTGAATTTACTGACACTCATTTTAAGGATAAACTTTTATATAAATAAGCCATCTATATTCTTAAATGTGATACTCATACCTAATGGTATGAATTCTGAACTTAATTGGAAAGTTCTTCTTTAATTATGCTTGTGATTTTCTTTAATTGAATTTTTATTGAATAATTGATTGTGCTATTTATATGGAGTGTTTTTTTGGGTGTGTTTTCTCCTTTGAAGGCATCCCAGCCGAGACGTCAGAGAGTGAAGAGAGTGAATAAAATACTTCTGGATTCTACTGGGCCGCTGGTCTTTTGGTTGTTTCTTTATCTTATTTTATTTTGTTTTAGTTGTGTATTATTTTGGCATGGCCAGTGACCCTAATGTGGATATTCCAAGGGTTTTTTTGTGAAAACCAAAAAGATTCACAGCAACGTCCTATGAACAGTTATTTGAGGCAAGTGAATGGCCGTGTTCAAACTTCAGAGGCTGTTATTTTATCTGGTAGTGGGCCTGAAGAGGTATCTAGTATGTGGCCCAAGTGGGAACCTGTTCACAACCATCGTCTTCCATATCCCTTCTCTAATGTGGGCAGAAGATTTGATGCATCTTTGAATCCTGAAATTAAGGTACTGTGTGATTCCTTAGAGAATTTGTTCTTTAAGGAAACTTCTGTGTTCCTTAACTTACATAGTTTGAATAAATATGTGGAGCTTGATATCACCCCTCGTGGTTTAAGGGCATATGAGGATCCTGCAACCCCTTTTGATAAGAACAATGAAATAGATGTTGCTTTTCATAAAAGGTGGGTGTGTGCAGCATACAAGTGCACCTTAGAATGGGTTGCTATATTGATTGAACATGATAGGGTGAAACAACAAAAACTGCAAACAGAAATTAGCTACACATGTAATGATCTGGTTTTTATAACAAACACAAAATTTCTTGATAAAATCTTAAAATATGTTAATGTCAAATTACAGAATTATGAGAAGGAAATTTTGGATAGAAAACTGCATAAACTGACTCATGACACCTGCGACTATGATAATGGTACGCCTTTCCTGTCCAGGACTCATCAGAAGAAAGTTTTACAGTGAGTTTAATTTAAGCAGGGGAATAATGATGGAGAACAGTCTTCGTTTTCCTCTGCACATGCTTCCACTAGTTTTATTTCCTCTGGAGAAGAGGATATGCATGCTGTGAATAAAAATGACTTTCCGCCACTTCCTGAACCCCAGAATGGGGCTTAGCATCAACAGAACTTTTGGAACAGTACAAGTACTCAATATGGGGGACCACAGAGCAAGAAACAACAGGGAGAGGGACAATATAATGGACATTGACAACAACAACCTCAGCAGTTCCCACAACAGAAAAGGGGTAAATGGTAGCTGTCATTCATATATTGTTAATTTGTCTGGTTATGTTCTTGATGACTGTGAAAAGGCCATTTTAGAATGTGGACTTAAATTCATTCCTACTGTTATGCCATGTATTCATGAGTTAAAGTGTGACATTTTTAAATTTATTAGGAAAGTTCAGCTTAAAGTATTGTTTAATGGTAAGCTGGCTTCATTAGATTATGATTCAGATGATAATGATTCTGATTCAGATATGGATAGTTTTTATTCTTGTGTATCAGATGAAACACCTAATGCTTATTATGTATTTGATACTAGCATGATTTCTGCAAAAAGCAAGTTTGTTCCTATTTTTAACAATGAGAAGGTGTGACAGTTGTACAAGATGTTAAATTTTTCAGTGGAATAGGAAATGTATGAGTTCCTGGGGAATGTTAATGAAATCATATATAATTTGACAAAAGCTGAATGGTCTGCTCTGGTAGCTTTCAGCAATAACAAGAATCTTATTTTTAAGCCCTCTGATAAGGGCAACAAACTTGTTATTATGGATGTAACCCAATATTTGGATGTCTGTTATAGACACCTAAATGATGACAATGTGTATCTGAAGGTCCCTTTTTCTGTGTACAGGTCAAGTATTAGTGCATATTTGGACCTGATTGGAAAGGGTGTAAGACTAGGGTATATTTCCTCTGATGATGCTAAAAAGAAATTAGGCATGGATGGCGCTGACATTGCATATTTTAATTGTTTGCCCAAAATACACAAAAGTCTGTTGAACCCACTTGGATGCCCCATAGTATCGGGGACTAAACACTTTGATCATAATATTGTTTGTTTGTTGTAGTGGTGCTGCGGTAGCATTGTCGCCTCACAGTAAGACGTTGTCCTGTTTGATTCTCAGCTAGAGCGTCTTCTGTGCGGAGACATGCATGAATGGGCATACCTTCGTTAAAGGTTGTGCATCAGGGCCAGCAACTCAGCAGGTAAAAATCTACTGCCAATCATTAGCGGACTGGAGTTCCGCTGTAGCGGCCCCTAACCGGGAAAAGCCGAAAGACACAACAACATTGTTTGTTTGTTACACCAGCTGTTACTACCTAAGGTGATGTTGCTACCTGCGTATATTAAAGATGTCTTTGGTTTTTTGAAGAAAATCAATAATGTGGAAATTAATAGGAACATGTATTTTGTCACTATGGATGTGCAAAGTTTATATACAAATATTGCTTATACTTCTGGTATTGAAGCTGTTAGGATTTTTATGGGTGAATCTCCTGCCACAGACTATATTTTGAAATTGTTAACTTTCTATTTAGAAACATTTTTTTTTAATTTAATGGGGAAATTTATCAGCAGAAACAAGGCACGGCTATGGAGGCAGCATTTGCCCCTGCATATGCCAACCTAAGTATGGGGTTATTTGAACTGGAGTGTATATACAGATCATCATTTTATATGCAGCATGTTAAATTCTATGCTCGGTTTATTGATGATCTAATTTATCTGTCTGATTGGGGAGAAGAGAATGTGGATGAATTTATTGAGCATATAAAGTCCAATAGATTCAATCTGTCTTTTGATGGCATACAGAGGGGCAAAAAAGTGTCCTTTCTGGATGCCGAATTGGATATTTCTGGGCCTAGAGGGTTACATACTAAAGTACATAGAAAATTTGATGGAATTAACCAATAACTAAAAGCTTCCAGTTGTCATCCCCCACATACTATTGAAGCCCTCCCTTATGTAGAAATGGTGCGGACTATTAGGTTATGTAATGACCCTTTAGAACTTCAGGAAGAGATGCTGAGAACACGTCTAATGTTTGAATCTAGGGGCTATAGTAGCTCGATTATTGACAGAGCAGTTACCAAAATAAAAAAGAGGTAGAAAGACAATTACCCCAGGTGCAAAAAAGTTGGTAATACATATGATGGAAGTGAGACTGAGATTTATTTTGTATCTACTTATAGTTGCTTTAGTGACATTCTAACAGGTTTGGTGAAATATTATTGGCAGTACATGCAATGTAATGGAGATTCTCATTTATGGGTAAATGAGAAAATTAAATTCTCATTTACGGTGGGGAAAAGTTTAAAAAACTTTTTAGTGAAAGGTAAATTTATTATGTAAGCAATAAAAGTCCCAAGTAAAAAAGCTGAGAGATAACCAAGGCATCTGGATATTTCCACCATAAACTATCCACCGAATAAAATAAGACATTGAAATTGTAAGGATAAAACAAGATCTATATTTATTTCGTATACAAATGGTAAGCGCTTTCACTATAGCTTCATCAGACCATTAAAATTTGAAATAACTCATTAGCCTGCTATATATACATCACGCGCTGACACAATTATCCAATTATGATTTTAAAGTAACACAAATCTTTCTCAATAAAAACAGCTTAGTTAAAAACATTTTAACACGAGCAATTATGCTCCCATCAGTATGCCTTAAAAATAATATCACTGGTAAATCTATAATGAGAACAGATAATGAATGACATCAGGAGATGATTTTTAAACAATTCCCCATCCCTATAGTCGAGGACGGCAGAAGCGGAAGCTATCAGGAGACAGATATCCCAGCCAAACTTTGAAAGAAATGTGGAACCAGAAGAAAATAACTTGATTTGGAATATTTCCCATAAAACATTGGACAATGATGAAATTAGTGTATTAAACGAAGGTTTGACCTTTAGTCCCACTACTAGTAGTAGATTGACAGATATGTTTACTGATATTAAACTATTTACTAGGAATGTGATGTTAAGATATCAATATGGTAACGACAGATATGATAGTGAACAGACCCTGAAAAAATTAAGTGATTATGTTCCGCAGAATCATCCTCTGTTAGAGACATTTTATAAAATAGTCAAAGAAGATGTATATCAGCTATTTTCCTTTGATAAAAAACTTCCTAAAAGAACTTTCAATAATTTAACGCTTAATGAAAGGAAGGCTTTAGAAAGACTAAGACTAGATGAAAGTATTGTGTTCAGACCAGCAGACAAGGGTGGACCTCTCGTAGTGATGGATAAAATACACTATCATACGATTATGAAGGATATGCTTGGCGACAATAAGTTTTATGACACTATTAATAAACAAGAGTTGGATATATATATAAAGAAGCCATCTATATTCTTAAAGTTGATACTCTTATACCTAATTGTATAAATTCTGAACTTAATTAGAGATTTCTTCTTTAATTATGCTTGTGATTTTCTTTAATTGAAGTTTTATTGAATAATTGATTGTGCTATTTATTTGGAGTGTTTTTTTTGGGTGTGTTTTCTCCTTTCAAGGCATCCCAGCAGAGACGTCAGACAGTGAAGACAGTTAATAAAATACTTCTGGATTCTACTGGGCCACTGGTCTTTTGGTTGTTTTTTTGTCTTATTTTATTTTGTTTTAGTTGTGTATTATTTCATTGTTATGTTGTCTGACATATGTTAACATCCACATTGTTTGTGTATCACTGTGTCATATTTTTTATGTGTGGGGATGATGTAAAACAAGGAATTAATGCAAAGAAAGGACTTCAGACATGAGGAAAACTGTATCCTCATGGAACCCCCTAGGAAATATGACAAACATCTGTATGGTAAAAGGGGGGTCCAAACAAGCTGAGAGGGCAAAAGCTTGGGATCAAGTTGTAATGGACATTAACGCAGTCAGCAGAAGGTAACTCACAGTACAAGAAGAGGGCAAATGATATGTTAGGATGTGTTAGCGCCAATGGAAGGCAGAATGCAATTGTCCATACCAGTATTATTATTGTTTAACATCAGATGAGGAATACCTCCTCCCCATTCATGAGAATGACTCTGACTGTGACACAGAAGATGAAGGTAATGAAATAGTCAGAGATAATGTGGACACTGGCTATTACCAATGTTTGCATCAGCAACAACTCTACTCAGGAAGTTTGGTCTAAAACAGTAACATACATTTATACCAATAATTGAATACTGACATGGAATGGTTGCATTACATTGACCAAAATGACTATTACTAGGTTAAACGTCCACATCTGTACAGAGTAAGAATGAAGGCAGTGTGGATGGAAAGTGCCTGCTACACCTGCTTAATCAGCATACACCAGTGATTGCTACTTCTTTACTGGTAATGTTTTCAAATAATTTTTTACAGGGTCAGCTGTGGAAACAAATATTTCCACTGTACCAATATAGTCGGAGGATATTATCAACAGAATGGCTGTTAAAAGATAATTATGATGATACCATAGTTATGTTCATGATGCAGCTTGAGGTAAGGGGTAAGCAGTCCTCAAGTTTAATGGTGGGATCTCACTCACCACAGCATGCTAGTATCTCGGCATGATGTGTTAGTGCTTCACAAAGTCAAGCACATACTGACTTAATATGCCAGTTCATGCAGAGAGAAAAAACACGCACCTCTAAGCCAATATCTCTAAACCCAGAAAAGCAAATTTAATGGTACAAGGAGGAGCCTAGTAAAGAAATTTGTTACACCTACCCCAGGAAGCATGTAAAATATTGGCTGTCCAGAAGAAAGGGTGCTATGACATTGTTAGGGCTCAGATCAATGCCACAGAGAGTCATCTGGAAATGGTTAGGTTCCTCCAGGCCATATGTTAGGATTTCCAGAACTACAAGTGTCACAAAGAAGGGTTTATGCCATGTTCACACTTATGTTTAGTATGGAGGTACACTAAGCATCCATGGCCACTCCATTCATACACTAGTTAGACTATAGCAGACTGAAGAAGGAGTCAGTCTCAAAAGGGAAAAAGGATGGGATACTGCCTGTATATGTTGGGGCAGATCAAATGAGACTAAAGGTTCTTCTCAAGACAGGACTGTAATTAGATAGGGAATGGATAGAAAAAGCACAGCATACATCATGTAGTGTATGTCAGTGTTCATTTACACCAAACAAAATTCCTCACTTGAGGTCCTGGTCCTGCAGCACTGTCATATTTGTGTCTGAAGGAGTACCTGCATTTAGTAGCTCAAGACATTGGAACAATTCAACATCCAGCTGTCATAGGTCATAGGTAAGTACTAGGTTAGATGCCTCTATGGGTGATTTTAGGCCTACCAAATTTCCCTTTTGGTACTTTAAGTAAGCTATCCCATTTTCTTATAGACTGGCCTTAGTCATCTCATGGTTGATAATTATTTGCTATGCCTAATAACTAAGATTATACCTTTGATAATTTTAGGGGACTTGTACATGGGATAAAGCATTTAGGAGCTGCATCTTTCCATTAATAGCACAGAGGGCAGTTCTGGGGTATATTTTCTGTTTCCCATCCAGAGATTTAAGTAGTGCTTGAAAATGAACACAGATGAACTTTATTTTATGTTGATGGGGAGTCAGTTCCACAGCAGCAGTATCCTCTATGAAATATACCTGCCCCTCCAAACCATTTGATGTGATAATCTGCAGAAAATCCATCAGTAATGGGTTGCAGGATGTCTCGTGTGCCAGAAACTGGTCAACTCTTAGCCGTCTGTAAGATAGTGAGTATACTGACACATATATATATGTATGTATATCGGTTTACTATCATAAATTTGAAAATCAGAACAAAACGTGTCTGCATTTTCGAATTTATACATTGGAAATGAACATTTCCAAATTTTCCTAAAGTCGAAAACAGCTGTGTATTGTCGAAAATGTCACTCGCGACATTTTCGGCAATACACAGCACTCCCACCCGTCCCGTAACTACCTACCTAACCAGCCTAAACACACAGTTATGCAGGGGAGCAAGCCCCCCTGCACCCCCCTATGGGGGTCTGCGGCCCCCACACTCCCCAACTTAATATTCCAACTCCGAGATCGCACTACAGTGAGGAAAGGGATGTATTTCCCTAACCGCACTGTACCGCGATCCCCTCACATGAGCAATTGTTAGAATTGCGAATGCACAGTCCATTCGCAATGGTAACGTTCGCTCACATCACCTGCCGAAATATGAAGTATTCGAACATCTGTTGTTCGAATACTTCATAGCCGTGCAAGTGCACGTCTGCATTGTGATAGTAAACCATGTATATCTATATATATCTATATCTGATAGCCCCTCTTCAAAATCACTTGCACCATCACCTAACATGTCTTTAAGAGATATGTATGACACAATTGACCTGAACCTACAGTGATTCAAGTGTGACATTTTTATCACTTACAGTTTGACATTCACATACACATACATACACACACACACACACACACACACACACACACACACACACACACACACACACACACACACACAATAGTGTTTAACTCAAAGGTGAATAGCTTATTAAACAAAGTAAAAAAGGGGTCACGTAGGACACTTTTCACTTGTAAGCATTTAGTTACTGTAATGGTATTGCTTAAAACCTCATGAAACTGTGGAAAGAAATCTGTTTGTCATAAAATAAGATTGGAGTGATTAGCACCATTAATGCTCTGTGGAAAGACATTGTTACAGCTGGCAGTTACCTACAACATAAAAGTAGTAATACACAGGTATTCAGGAGAAACACTAATGAAGATTAAAATGAGCATTATGCCTTATAAACAAGCACTGCTTCCACTTCACTCTCACAACTGTACAAATAATAATCTTTTTTTTTGTTTCTGAGGCCAGGTGTATGCCAAAATAAAATAATATGATGTGCACTACCTCAACAGATATAATAGTTCAAACTGAGGAAACATTTCATAATATAAAAACAATATGATGTGGTTTAATTCAATTACAAGATAAGACTGAATTGACACTTTTTGCTAATTTTACTACTTCAGGGCATTCAGTATGTGCACACTTAGGTACACCTCCTCACTAAAATGTGTAGTGCAAAACAGTTTAAAAATAAGATTATTCATTATATGATGCCTTACGGCATCACTGAACAGGACTCAATTTACCACAATAATATCAGTACCTATTCTGAAAAAAAAATATATATTATTTAAAGATGAGAAGGAATATCAGATGAAAAGTGACAGTAGACCATGCACCACAGAGCATAGACCACAGTTATCCCTGCATACATGAATTAAACTCTGTGAGGTTTTTTTACAAGAAAGAAAGCTCTAACCTAAATGTCATGGGCCATAGTTCTGGACTAAGTGCCATCTCTTTACCTCTGCAGCCATATGTCATGCATGAGCTTGCCACATGGGGTTCCTTATTACTGCTGCCTACTGGTAACCATCAGTTATAGTAGAACTGGAACTTGGATCTGCAGAAGCAACATAGATCACCACCAGACCGATGCATGATCATGTAGTACAGAATGGAACATGCAGTAACTATCCTGCAGAGAGTAGCTGGATCATACTGAATGGCATCCCCCAGACTCATCCAGGCACATAAAATGGCTTTTCAGGAGAGAAGACACTCTTAATGACAATATAGGTCTGGGACAGGCTGTACTGAAACTGTTTTCTGCAGTTCCACCGGATTTCTCATCGGTCTCTTGAATTATGACTTTTAGTGGATATCCGGCATTACCTGAACAAAAAAAAAAAAAAAACAGAGAGAGAGAGAGAAAGAGAGAGTGAAAAGGGAGGGGAGATAAAACCAAGAAAAAAGTGATTTAGTATTCATCTATACATTTTTCCATGCATTACTACTAACATAAAATAAGAAAAATAAAATAATTTTTGCTACTTACCAAAAGGATGAACACTGGGCTCACATAAAGAAATAGTAAGGCTAGCAGTAAAGTGACAGTATTATCATGGATAGAAAAAATAGACAGAAAAGGTGCAATTCAGACTTTTATAACTAATCTGCGAATGGGGCACAAAGATGAGAAAGACTGACTATGAATTACAAGTAGGGAGCAGAAGGCTTCATTACCATACACCATTTTACATAATTTCTCATTTGCATCTCATTATGATCGATTTGCTTCTGCTCATTTGCAGCCATTGCATATTAGCAGAGGTGGCCTCTTGAACTTTGGCTTTGCTCCTCTGATTCACCTACAATGCTGATAACCTTAAAGCATTTACATAATGACTGTTATTAAATACTTTGCATGCAGTCTTCTACTTTATGATGCAATGTTTTTGCTTCACATTATAGTGAAATAGGAAAAACCCAGCACTTATTTAAGATTTTGTTGCTTACATGTATGTACTTGAAAACTGTACAGTCCTTAAATATTTGCAAGAAACTGCTCAAAGGGGATTTATTATCCTGTTGATATACCACGCAGATGTACACAGTACACTCAGCATGACTGTAGTGCATTCACATTAGCTGAGTTTTCTATCCATTCCATCTTGCATTATATATTGTACTGCATTTGTAACCATCTTCCAGGAGTTGACATCTTCTACCAAACTAGCTGATCGCCCACATACTGTCTAACGAAATATATACATTCATGCTTCCAAATATTTTACAACATATTTCATGTATAATGAAAAAAAGGAAAATAAACAACCTTTGTAATTTTAATGTCTAATGGCAGTTGTTATAAGTGCCCATTAAAAGCAGATTACAGCAAACTGAATGAATACAACTTCTTTTTTTTTCTTTTCTAGAAACAAAGTAGTAAGATGACAGTGATTAATATCTAATAACAACATAAATGAACACAAATAGCTACTGGTATGACAGAAGGAAAAATAGCAAAAGAAACACCTATCCAGAAATATGAAGAATGTAATATGGCCTTCTAAACCTTGCTTATTTCTTAATAGCTAACAGATGTGTTATTCCTAAGCATGTATCTTATATATCTTATGTTTAGTCTCCGTTAATAGATATTTAAAGAGATATTGAGAAAACATGCTTGCTGTCTTCCTCAATGTAAATAATTTAACATTGTTTGCAAATGTACATTTTGCTTCACTGAAGTTAATTGTGTAAATGTTCATAGGTTCATAGTTAGGTACTACGCTATTGGCCCTAGGGCTTATATAAGCCTAGCCAAAAAGTTACCCTGGCTTTTGCCACCCAAGAAGATTATTTTCCTGTCTCCCTGTTGAGCAGAGCCACAGAAGTGATCTCCGGAGTGAATTTCCTATTCCCCATCCAATCATTAAGATTTTTCTTGAAGAGTGCTAATAAGGAGCTTTGCTTGATATAGATAGGTAGTTTGTTCTAGAATATGGGAAGTCTCTGGGACAGAAATCTATCCCTCCGGCATGTTGTTTATTGTGGTGACAAAGTTTAGGTCCCTAGAGTGTGTAGCTCAGAGGGATTGGGATTTCTTTAAGTGGAGCATGTCCAACAGCTCTGGGTTTGATGTAGTTTCGTATGTTAGGCAGAGATCGCCTCTGAGTAGGCGATATGCGATGGAGTAAAGCTGGAGTTTTTTGAGCCGTTCTGCGTAGGGTATCTGTTGGCCTTTCCAGTTGTTGTAGATGTCTTGTGAGGTAGATATCAAAAGGGGCATTGTACTCTATAATGGGTCTAATGAGTGATGAGTAGAGGGGAACAATTGCCTTTTTTTTCCTGGATGGTGTGCCACATAGAAAGATTTCCTGACTACTGTGGCAATTTGATTATCAAAGGAGAGACTACTGTCCACCTGTGTCCCAAGGTCTCTTATCATACTTTCGGTGTTAAGTAGACTGCCACCTATGTGGTAGTTCATGGGTACAGAGTTTTTGCCAGAAGGGATGACAATGCACTTTTTGGCATTGAGCTTGAGGTCATGGCTTTGACACCAGGCATCTGTCTCAGTGAGGTCCTTTTGTAGGATGTCCACATTGTTAGGAGTTTTGATTATGGCTCCTAGTTTGCAGTCATCTGTGAACTTCATTACCAAAGACCTTCAGTGTTTGCCTGAACTTCAGAGAAGTAGATACCAAACAGGAGAAGACCCAGGACTGAACCCTGTGGTACTCCACTTGTCACTGGTCCCTAATGGGGGGTGGGTCAGGATGTGGATGTCTAGGGTGATTAGCTTGTGGTCAGATATGACCAATGAGGATGGGTTTATAATCAGAAATACTGCCATTCAGTGATGCCCTTTCAGTTGAAGTGTTCCTATAAAACTGTAATATTACTTAATACCATTTCTGATCTGCTCTGTACTCATATTTACAGTTTCATGTTTGCATAAGAGTGGATGCAAACATCACTAACAGGCATAGTATAATAAAAATAGTTATGCCCAGGGAAATGTCCACTGAGCTTTCAGTTCACAAAATTTATTTTTAGTTATACAATGACTGGCCAGTAATATTTAAAAAGGAGCACACTGATTGGTCAGCCCAACTGGTGTGTCCATTGTAAATCAGAGAATATACCAATGGAAAAAGGTCTGCTCACCTGAACTTTTAAGTATATCCCATGAAATTTTTACTTTTCTTTCTTTTTTTAATAAATGTACAAAACTGAAGACCTCAGATGAATGAGGGAGATGGCACAGAGAAAAACAAAAGGATTATCAGGTACGTTCTGCAAAACTAAGCAAAGTACCTAAGAAGCTTTTGAAGAAAACTCTAAACGACAGACCCAGCAAATGGAAAACAGGAAATCCAATGGTGTAGAACCAAACACCCGACTCCACGGCAGTTTAATCACAAAATGTATTTAACATAAATGCAGAAGATAAGGATTGAGCGCTTTCGTCTCCACCCTGGAGACCTCTTCAGAATCAATTAAAACGAACAAACATTGCAAATTTATACACATACCAATGTTTATAGATTGATCATTACTCAATTAAACAATAAAAATTAAAACTAAAATTAATTACACTAGGCCACCGCCCACATAATTGTTGATCATTTCAATTGTTACACATTTTAAAGCTACATACAGATTAGTGAATCCATCTGTATCAGGAATGAAAGGACCACGTGTGACTGTTATTTAGTTCTTATTTCTTTTGCTTGAAGCTATTAACTGTATGAAAAAATTATTAATTCCTTGTTAATAAAATCCCGTGTAAAAATATATATATATATATTAAAAGTTGCATAAAAAACACATGAAAAAATCTTTTCACTTGTAAGTGCCACTGAGGTTGAATGAGACAAATGGAATGTACATATTCCAAATATAACAAATATATTTTCAAATATAACAAATGTATTTGTGAGTGTGGAATGTATAAGTTACAATACGAACAATATATCTAAGTACAAAAACCTTATCCAATATAAAATCTATATATTATAATTTATTAAAAAAGTGTGTATATGCTTATAAAGTATATTATATAGTTATCATTCCTTAAAGAATGTATATATACATATATATATATATATATATATATATATATATATATATATATATGTATACTATATTAGTAGTATGGAAATATAAAAATATAGTAGTATAGTACTAACTAATGGTGTAAAATGTTAGAATATAAAAATATTAAAAATTGTTAAAAATATTAAAGGTGTGAGCCAACCAAAATTCCAACATGTTGTGGTGTTCAGATATATAAATAATGCATAATAAATATATAGATATATAAATTTTATAAATGTATAAATAAATAAATAAATAAATAATGTTACACACTGTAAGAATGTTTCTTAGGGTCTAATGCTAATAATTTTAATGCTGGTGTAATAGATATACAATCATCCTTTGTACATCTATTACACCAGCATTAAAATTATCCTTTGTATATCTATTACACCAGCATTAAAATTATTAGCATTAGACCCTAAGAAACATTCTTACAGTGTGTAACATTATTTATTTATTTATACATTTATAAAATTTATATATCTATATATTTATTATGCATTATTTATATATCTGAACACCACAACATGTTGGAATTTTGGTTGGCTCACACCTTTAATATTTTTAACAATTTTTAATATTTTTATATTCTAACATTTTACACCATTAGTTAGTACTATACTACTATATTTTTATATTTCCATACTACTAATATAGTATATATATATATATATATATATATATATATATATATATATATATACATTCTTTAATGAATGATAACTATATAATATACTTTATAAGCATATACACACTTTTTTAATAAATTATAATATATAGATTTTATATTGGATAAGGTTTTTGTACTTAGATATATTGTTCGTATTGTAACTTATACATTCCACACTCACAAATACATTTGTTATATTTGAAAATATATTTATTATATTTGGAATTTGTACATTCCATTTGTCTCATTCAACCTCAGTGGCACTTACAAGTGAAAAGATTTTTTCCATGTGTTTTTTATGCAACTTTTAATATATATATATATATTTTACATGGGATTTTATTAACAAGGAATTAATAATTTTTTCATACATTTAATAGCTTCAAGCAAAAGAAATAAGAACTAAATAACAGTCACACGTGGTCCTTTCATTCCTGATACAGATGGATTCACTAATCTGTATGTAGCTTTAAAATGTGTAACAATTGAAATGGTCAACAATTATGTGGGCGGTGGCCTAGTGTAATTAATTTTAATTTTAATTTTTATTGTTTAATTGAGTAATGATCAATCTATAAGCATTGGTATGTGTATAAATTTGCAATGTTTGTTCGTTTTAATTGATTCTGAAGAGGTCTCCAGGGTGGAGACGAAAGCACTCAATCCTTATCTTCTGCATTTATGTTAAATAAATTTTGTGATTAAACTTCCGTGGAGTCAGGTGTTTGGTTCTACACCATTGGATTTCCTGTTTTCCATTTGCCGGGTCTGTCGTTTAAACAAAGTACCTGATTATCCTTTTATTTTCTCTGTCCCATCTCTCTCAGATGTTAAAATTCTCCTGGTTTCTTAAAAAAAAAAACAACAGATATCTCCCTTTGTCCATTACTTCCTTTACACAGCACTGAAGTACTGTGTAAGCGTGGGAATGCAAGTCCCATACACATGTGCAGTACATGAGGAAAACCCCAAGATACCGAAGAAAATGCTGAAGGGTAATACAGAGCTGTTATACAAAGACATTATTTAAGAAAAGTAAGTATTTCCTTTGTAATGTCATTGTGTAATAGCAATAACAATCTCCGTGGTATGGTATATTGAAGATTTACCCATGGTTGGATTTATTTAATCACATCAACCATGGGTAAATCTTTAATATACCACATCAATGTCATCAGCTATTGCTATATTACCTGCTGGTTGTATACCTTGCAGTCAGAAGATGTTCAGTTTTTTTTTCTTTTTTTTTTTGCACATTTGTATTTCACAGCTCTTTGAAACTGCTTATAAAATAGACACCGATTTGTAAAGATGAAAGTGATAAATGTTAAACATCCAGATAACCAAAGTGAAGATTGACAGTAAATAATCTTACAGATTATATGAAAGCAAAACAGTCACTTTTTAAAATTAACTGGAGTGAGGTGTTCAGAGGAAAAACTACAGTTGGAATGTGGAATGTTTTGAAAGAGAAAATGAGTGTAAAAAAATATTTAATATCAGGACCTAGACATACAACATCAGGGAGATATATTTTCATAAGAACAAGATAACTGATTAAGGTGAGAGACAACAAATATAAGAAATGGAAGACAGGTCGGACTACAACTTTGAAAACTGAAATAAACAAGCTGGACAAACAGATTAAGAATAGTGTGAGACAAGATCAAGACAATTTGAAGAAAATTTATATAAAGGTATTGAGCATAATAAGAAACCTTTTTATAGATACATAAGATGTGGAAGGAGTAAACACACATAAATTGATAAACTGGGTGCAGATTCCAAAATTTATTCTCAGAAACAACAGATTATAGATATATTTACAAAATCTAATGCAAAACAGTTTGGTTCCACAAAAAGGGTGTAAGATGTTCTAGTGACATGCAGGTAATCCCAGATACTGGAATCAAATTAGATTATATTAAAAAGAACTGCACAAACTGGATCCAAACAAAGCACAGGGAGGAGATTGAATTATAACAATGACCTGAAAACACTTCAGCAAGAACTTATGGTACCATTATATCTATTATTCAGTAAGTTATATAAACATGGGAAGATTCCTCATGATTGGAGACATGTGCTTATTAAACCTGTCTTCAGTGGAAATGGGAGTAGGACAAACCCAGAGTCATATAGACCCTTAAGTCTACTTTCATGTTGTGGAAAAATAATGGAGAAGGTAATATTGGACAAGTTATTGTCAGAACTGGATAGGTTGGGACTTGAAACCATATGTCAGCATGCATATGTTGAAAACAGATCTATTACTACCTGTAACATGATGTTCTATAACAATATAATAGCTATGAATGAAAAATTGTGCTGTGATGTAATTTATATAGATTTACCTTCAACATTTGACAGGGTTATACATAAAACACTGATCAATAAATTAGTGCAACTAGGTATTGATGTACTCTTGATAAGATGGATAGCTGCATGGTTTACAAATAAGACATAGCAAGTATCATACAGCAACTTGACAGGTGACATCCTTGGTTACAGTCAGGGTGTCCCACAGGGCTCTTGTCCTAGGCCCTTATTTGTTTAGACTGTATCTTTCAGACCTAACATTTTCATCTGAGGTGTTCTATAGTCAGGAGGAGAGGGGACAGACAGGGACCCCCACACTACAGATAGAACAGGGAATTGAGGATGTGAGAGATGACAGTGGTGGGACAACCATTATCCAAAATAATGCAAATTATTTTAACATCTATAACCTGTGTCAAATTAGTGTCAGTGCTGAATGGGCAGATCTATTTGACAAAGGTCTTAATTTTGTGCCAGCCAGAAGGGCTAATATGATTGAAACAATTTTGCAACTAAAAATATTTAGTAGGAAATTTAATTTAGCACTGCATTTTCAACATGGTGAGAATCTGATGTGCGGGATTCCACAGTTAAAAAGACCAAGTACCTTTGCCCCCCATCTCCACACACACGCACACACACACACACACACACATCCTATGTTTGAAACATTGTGTGAGAAAGAAATTAGAGACCAAAGGTATGGTAGAGACCAGATTCAGAATGTGAATATAACTGTCAGTGAAACAAAACTTTTACAGGATATATTGGACAACAACGATATTAGAATTATGAAGCCAGACAAGGGTCAGGGTCTTGTTATAATGGACTTTAAGGACTATAACAGTAGGATGCATAATTTGCTTTACAGTGACACATATGCCCAGGTCTCCCGTAATGAGCTTAACATTGCCTGTAGAAACATTGACTTGACACTTGATGAACTGATGTTGAATGGGCAGATAAGTTTGAATGAACATGAATTTTTGGAGACATTGCATCCACGGATTCCAACTATCTTTGGAATCCTTAAGTTTCGTAAGTCCATTACTAATCCCCCACTATGTCCCATTGTTGATGCCAAGGCATCCAAGACATTTAGCATTGCTAAGTTCATTGACTTTAAAGTCAAACATTTTTTGGAACATCGGATTACCCTGTTTAAGAACTCTTGGGATTTCCTGAGTAAAATCAGGCAGGATATTTAAGATGACAATCTATTAATGGTGGCAATAGATATATGTGACCTTTTTTCTGTTATCCCCTATGATCAAGGTGTAGAATGGTTTTATGATTTGTTATAATAACACTACCATAGAACACAGCACTATTATGACAATAAGAACTTGCATGGAACTGGTCCTTGAAAACAATTTTGTGAATTTTGAAGGACAGTTATTAAGGCAGAGGCAAGAGGTGACCATGGGGGCATGTTGTGCCCCTGTCTTTGCCAATATAGTGTTGGCTCATTGGCAAGATCTATATACTTTAGATTCACCCTTTAAAGATTGTTGGGCCCTATATGGGTGATGCTTGGACGACTTAGTATTATTTTGGAAGGGAGCTGAAGATAAGTTACTGAGTTTTTTGAGTATATTCATTAGACTACATCTTTCCTGAAGTTTGCAATGACTGTGGACAAGGATAAACTTAATTACTTAGATGTCACCATTAAAAAAGATTATAACAAAAAAAAAGCTTTACTTCCCATCTTTATAGAAAACCTACGTACTCCAACTCCCTATTATACTATAGTAGTTGGCATCCCATTCACCAAAAAAGAGCCTTGGTGAAAGGACAGTACGTTAGGCTTGCAAGAATGGTCTCTGGGCCTGATGATTTCTTGCATGGGTGTGGAGTACTGAAAGACATGTTGGTGAGGAGAGGCTACCCTGATGTATTTGTTGATAGCACACTTGGGGACGTTACTAGAAAGAGAATAGATGGTATATTTAAAGCTCTTTTGGGTTCTGGTATTACCTTGGCTGGGACAACAGCTTTTAGTGAAGGCAAAGGGTTTCATAGGGCTTCAGTTTTACCTTTCAATGTTGATTTTTATGATATACGTGAGATTATTTTGAAGTACTGGAGGGTATTTAGAATGAAAGCTGAGATCCATACTTACTGGGGGAGAAACCAGCTATAGTGTACAAGAAAGAAATTTCTTTTAAAGGAATGTTGGGGAAAACTGTTAGTAGGGCAACAAATGGAGGTAGCTTCAAATGTGGTAGATGCCCCCAGTGTCAGTATATGGAGAACCAGGAGAAAATTAAAATCAAGAATTTTGGTACAATGAAACCAACAAAGAAATATTTTTGTTATTCAAAAGGGGTAGTCTGTGTGGCACTATGTCAATCCTGTGATGGATTTTATGTGGGGAAGCCAGAAAGGGCATTTAGACAGAGAATATATCAACACATTTATGACATCAATCATAAAATTGAAAATAATGCCCTTTTCAAGCACCTCAGTGTTTACCTCATGCACAAGTTTAAATTTTGTGCTATTGATCATGCGAACTTGTGACCCCAGGGTGGACCTTCAGATGATTTTCTTGAGTTAAAAAATTAAAGTGGCAGATTAAAACCAATGCTTGTGAACTACCGGGGCTGAATGATAAGATATTTTTAGCACCATTAATGAAGTTAAAAATCTGCCTATTTTTTATAGTTATTACAGATTTTATCAAAATGATTTTTACATCATGATTTATAGTTTGTATGCTATAACAACCTATCTTCTGTATGTTTTAAATGGTTGACACTTTTGTATATGTAATTCAAGGTTTTGTGCTTTTATGTTGGGCAATATGGGAGGGGATTGTAGTAGTTGGTTTGATCAATGTGAGGGCAGGAGTGTGTATATGAAGTTTTGTATTTGATGTTTTATTTATTCTGAAGAAGTCTGACATTTACTAAGACAAAAACACTAAATACAATCCTTTGTGGAGTAGAACTTGTGGAGTTCTACTGTCTTCTGCACCTTTTTCTAAGTTGGTTGTGTTTTTGTGGTTGTTCAACAGTCTACATGCAGATGATCAGAAATTGGGTAAACTGATTACATGTGTTACAGATAAGGGACATCTGCAAAATGACTTGACTAAATTGACCATTTGAGCATAGGAGAATAATATGCTGATAAATACATTACAAAATTAAGCATAAGAAATTTGAGCAGACAGGCGAATATTTACTACAGTACACAGTGATTGAAACTGTAGACTCATTTAAGTACCTGGGTATATGGGTCGATTCAGCTATGTGTTTTTCTAATCATATCAACCAATTGGTTAACAATAGTTATAGAACTATAGGTTGTATAAAAAGATTTATAAAGTCTAGGAAATCAAAAATGATGAAGTCATTGTTTGTTAGTTATATTAGGCCCAAACTTGTGTATAGAATAACAATATGGAAACCCTATAAGAAAACAAACATGAGTAAACTGGAAAGAATACAGTGGAAATATACCAAGGGTATCCATGGATGTGAAAATTTAAGTTATTATGAAAGACTAAAATATCTGAACTTGTACAGTGTCTTACTGATATTTAAGAGATGTTATTCAGGTATATAGGGAATTTAGAGACAACTACCTCTGGGAATGTTTGGGGTTATCAAAAAGTACTAGAGAATCATCAGACAACCTAGGTAGAAGATTCAATAGGAATGATGAGTGTAATAATTGGATCTCTGACACACTAGCTGATGCATGAAACAAACTACCAAATTACATTCAAGCAAGTACTAGTTTAGATATTTTTAAGAACAGCCTGGACATTTATTATAAGAACAAATGTTTTGGTATATTGGTAAGCTAGAAGGGCATTAATACCCATACTTGAAATATTTGTTTGTATGTATACCTGAAACAGATGTCCCTTACCTATGGAAATGATCACACATTATCCCTTTACATAAGGGACGCAACTCCATTGACATCACAAACCTTCATCCTATTACAATCTTGTCCCCCCTCTATAAAATTCCAGAATGTGTGCACCTACAACTTCTCCACCATCTTACACACAACAACCTACATGGCTTTAGACCTGCGTGCAGTACCTCAACAACCTTATTATCTTTCATGGACTCTGTCAACAAAACCCATGGCACTGGCAAACTAGTATCTACAGTATTTCTAGATTTGTCAGAATCATTTGACATGGCATCTCACCCCAAACTCCTTAAAGAACCTTCCAACATTAGTCTATCCTCCTTCTTACTTCAGTGGTTTTCTAACTACCTAGCTGACAGACAGCAAACAGGAAAATTGCAGGGCTCTATCTCTGCTTACCACATCACCCCCACAGGTGTACCTATAAGATCCACCCTTGGCCCAATACTATTTAATGTCTTCATCAATAACTTCCATACATCCTCCTGTGAAGGCAATCTAATCAAATAAGTAGATGACTCCACTATCATCTGCAAATCAGACACATTAACTCACCTACAACACATAACACAACAAGCCTTCTCTTCCACAGAAACATGGCTCTGCAATGCTGAACTCCTACAGAACCCAAAAATAAACAAAGCTCCTTCTCTTCACCCACAAACCCTATAGCTCCAACAAAACACATTTCAAGATATTTTCAGCCAACAATCCTGAAATTGAATTGGTTCAGCATTTCAAACTACTAAGTGTCACAACTGATGGTAATCTCAAGTTTGACCTTCACATATAAAACAGTATAAAAAAACCCACCAAAAACTAAGCATGCTACACAGGAATAAAAACTTTTTCACAGCAGCTATCAAAATAACCATGGCCAATGCCTACCTCTTGCCCTCACTGTTATATGTGATCCCAGTTCTAACTAACTTACAGCCATCCCTAAGAAAAATAAAATAGAAAGGTGCTAAATTGCCAAATTTACTATAAACGCAACCCCTCTAACTGATCACTGTAAAACCCTACATTCCCTAAGATGACTTGAACTCCCCCTGCCCCTCCAGTACATACAGATTACTATGGTATACAAAATTGTTCACAATCTACTAGCTTGTCCTGCACTTAGCCCATTAATCAACTTTTATATCCCAAGTAAAAATCTCATATCTGAAGGCAAACATCTACTCAAAATGTATAAACCTAACAAAACTCCAGGCCTAAGCCTTTACTCCTGCTCTGTGGCAAAACTATGGAACTCCCTTCCTTTAACTATCAAAACTGTTACTAACCTGCACTCCTTCAAAACCTCTATAAAATAATACTTCATCAAAGCTTGGATTTTCTCCTGTATAAGCCCAGGCTGAGATACTCTTATACCTTTTTCTAACTCTATTCTCTCTCTCCCCACTACAGACTTACCCTTCCCTTCCTTCCTCTACACATGATCCCCTGAGTTTACACTCATACCTTTTCCACATCTATTCCTACTATCCCTATTATCACACCTGTGATGTTGCCAACCCAGCTAGCTGGAATTTTGTAAATAATTCTATGTCAAGAATGTAATCACAATGTACCCTACTGGAAAGAACAGACATGTATATAAACTATATACCTGTGCAAATATATGTTTTAATAGTAGAAGCTGGAACATACAGAGTTAACTTGCAAAACTTCAAGAAAATAAGTTGGACTCAAACTGTTTTAAGATTGTGTTATCTCTCAGTTTCAATGCAGTAAGCAGACACAATGTCTAGAGCTAGAAGTTTTTCTATTGCCTTGAAAGTAATTTTAATTGCTAGGTTTAAAATGTAAAGTGTTTTATTGCTTCCTAGCAGCTGCACATCTGAGAGATATATGCTTCTCACACAGAAATGATAACATGATGTTGGTATCTTTTAACTTGGGTACTGAAGGCAGGTGACAAAGAGTGATTCATCCAAGTTGACCCAGCAGTAATGTTTGATAGTAATTTAAGAACTTACTTAGAGAAAGACTGTGCATTTTGTGTCTTGTCTTGGACCTAGAAACATCTATTCAGCACTTCTGCTTGTATATTGCTTTGTAAGTAAGTCTAGGGTACATGAATTTCTCTTAGATATAGATAGAAATATAGTAAAGATTAGTTTAGATGTTCTCTGTATTTATTTGAAACTGCCCTGCAATGTTGTTTTAAAATATTTCCTGTGATTCTGAACTCTGCAGTTATTGTGTTGTTTGAGTATTGTCTTGTTCTTTTATTATTTATTATTAAATATATTTAAACCTATCTTTGTGGCTGAGATCTTTGAGACATATAGTATTTAAGCTCTTAGAATACTTGTATATGTATTTGGTGACACAGTACAGGACACTCCTAAATAGCCATGTTCTTGGTCACACTTACCATTTGGATAATAGCAAGGATTGGTCACCCTTTGTAAGGGCCTTCTAGTATCTGATAAGGAGGGGTTGGTGGCAGTGATAACTACCTTATAGTCTGGGTATAAGGGAGTATAGCTAGTAAACCTGTGCCACCCTTCCCCAGGAGTGTCTGTGTGTTTGTATATAAATCAAATCACAAAGTGAGTGTGTGTCAGCTACTTGGGAGGGACATGAAGCACTGGTTGTACAGATCTGGAGAAAGAGGGAGAAACCAGCCCTAGACTGACTGTGATCTCTGTGTGCTCTTAAGGGAAATTTACTTTACTGTGTGTGTACTTGTCATCCTCCCAATGTGCATGTCCCTCACTGGTGCTAGTGGTGAGGATTGAGGCTCCTTGATTACTGGGCCAGTGCAGGGGCATCACAACACCCTACCCTTCTTTACTCATATAAGCCTATACCTTCACCAATATAATCTGTTACCATATTTCATGACTTCTGTAATATTAATAATCATTATGATAATCATCTATTATGTAAATAATGCTGCATCTTCCTATTATTAGGTTTTCCATATCATTTATGCTTCAACACTATGTTTTTATTATGTGTGTTGAGTTTTTACTCTGACTAACTAATGTGTAGTTTTTCAAATTTTGTGCTTGAATGTTCTGACTTTATTATTTCTGTCTAGTTTTTCATTCTGTTAACCATAAGTATTTGGAAATTTTCTCCTCTGGCCTGCACTGAAAATGGGTACCTCATGACCCAGTCGGACTTTTCCAGTAAATAAATAAAAAAAAAAATAAATAAATAAATAAATAAATTATTAGGATAAATGTACTAATCATCATTCAGCTTCAATATATATATATATATATATATATATATATATATTCACTTTATAAGCTTGAAATTCTGAAATCTCGAATTTCAGAATCTCGAGCCTATAAAGTAGAAAATCCAAAAACCCAAAACCACAAAACCATGAAAGCCTAAATCCTGAAACCACAAAACCACGGAATTCAAACTCCCAACACTTTCAAACAGTAATGCAATACACACGCACACAACTAAACAGGCACACACACCTACCCTTATGATAGGCTGCACCCCCCACACCCCCCCCCTACTTAAATATTCTAACTCCAAGGTCGCACTACATACACACACACATGAGACACCACCACACAAATTACATTCCTCTAGCACACACACATCACGGTAACAACACACACTAATACATACTACAGCCCCTACCCAACACCCTTAAATACAAACACTTACCTGAACCCATGAACACAGCGCAACACCAGAACCGCTAATTCAAAATCTCCGGCATTCGAGATTTTGAATTTCGCACTTCTGGGGTTGCAATCTTCCGATCCTTCCACTTTATGAGCTCGAGATTCTGAAATTTGACATTTCAGTATTACAAGCTAGAAAGTGCTCCCATATACACATATATATGTACGATGGAGACACTTTCGCCTAAAAGAAATTGTGATTTAGGCAGTGCTTTAGTTTATCTTGCATATGTAGCAATACTCAACAGACAAAATTTACAATTTAAGCTGAAAAGACAGCCAGCATAATTTCAGTATATTTGAAAGCTTAAAAGATGATGAAAAATGTCATGGTCATATTACTCCTATATTATATATTACATGTTTATCAGTTTATGTATAATAAAATCTGTCTCCTGAAAAAGTAATGTAAACCCTATTGCATACACTTTAATGGCGTCATCAGAATTTGGTCCTGCTTGCACAGGTAAACAATATCAGTAAGAAGATAAAGCTGAATCCAGATGTAAAGCGGTGCTAGTATCATCTTCATTACAGTCATTATCATATCATTTAGATCAAATATATTTGCACCCTTTTAGTTACAAATTAATAACACTTTCCTGCACCATTCACTACTTCAGGCAAAATAATTAGGTTCAATTTAACTTATGGATGATATTTTTAATTAAGTACTATTTTAATATCAATGCAAATATCTTAGAAACAAAATAATTATAAATGCAAAAATCTAAATAATATAGTAATAATAAAATATAAAACTCTTAGTTCCCAACCTTTGAAACAGTGTACTTTTCAATCTAAAGGAAAGAAATATAATGCTGTTGCATTTAGAGACATAAATATGGAACAGACCTGGAAAGCACTTTTTTGTAGATTCTGCTTCTTTAGTTTTACGTATTTTTTATATGTTTCTTAGCTTTTTTTCTTTTGTTATAGTATCACTTTTTAATGGGAAAGTTAATTAATTGTTTTATTGATTGTGCAATACTTTGTGCTTCTGCTGGGTATCCAGTAGTCATTTGAAGGTCATCAATACATTAGACTTCATTTTAAGGTAAATATTTAAGCAGTTAATCATTAAATGAAATTGAAAATGAAATTGCTCCGTAATGATGTTTAATCTTTATTCATATATGCAGGGTGTATTTACCTTTTTTTTTTCTTTTACTTGGGGCATTTTATGATTTACATTTTGTGATACATCAATAAAAATGTATTTTATCTTTGACTTTGTTTTCATAAAGTTCATTCACATTGCCAAGTATCTTAATAGTACTGATCAACTTTAAAGCTGACAATGGAA
>NC_056728.1:1181115743-1181243243 GCF_019279795.1 Protopterus annectens | reverse complement strand
ACCTCCTAGATTTAGTAGGCAATGGCCTACTAAGAATTGGTCCTTTCCAGTCCCTCCCAGGTCTTCAAAAGCTAAATCCAGACACAACAAAAAACCCAGGTTTCAGTCCCAGGGGCCTCTCAGAACTAAGCAGTGGGGGGCCTCCACTTTCAAATTTGGAAATAGCAAGACACCCCCCTGTGGTAAACAGTCTCAATGGCTTCCTTTTAAAATTCCCAAGCAGTTATCTTTCGACCAGCCCTTTGGGGGGAAGATTGCTCTTCATGCAAAAGAACTGGGAACTCATAACCCAGGACAAATGGGTTTTAAATATAGTGTCCCAGGGATACAGATTTCATTTCCAAATGTTGCTAACACCAAATGGGTGGCCAGACCTGCCCCAAATCAGTGGGCAGAGGCTCAAAAACAAGTACTTTCCCTCTTAAGCATAGGAGCTATTCAGCTGGTACCAGAAGTGGAAAAGGGACAAGGTTTCTACTCCAGACTTTTTCTGTTACACAGAAAAGACGATTCATGGTGTCCAATCCTGGACCTGTCTACTCTAAACACCTTTCTGGAGATTCCAAAATTCAAGATACTGACTCTTCACCAATTACTTCCTATGCTAGGCAAAGATGCCTGGTTGACAACACTAGATTTAAAAGAAGCATACCTGCACATCCCAGTCAGGGAATCTTGCAGGAGATACCTATGCTTCAAAGCAGGCTGCATGCATTATCATTTCTCTGCACTGCCTTTTGGCTTGTCTACTGCACCCAGGATATTCACAAAGTACCTGGCTCCAGTTATTGCATTGTGCAGGCAAAGAAGTATTCAAATATACCCATACCTGGGCGATTGTCTAATTCAGGCAGAAAGCCAGGGCATACTTTTGAATCCTCTGGCATTTGTAAAAAGGGTTCTGACTTGTCTGGGGTACACCGTAAATCAATAGAAATCACAACTGGTACCCTGTCAACAAATTACATTCCTGGGAGAAAGCTTGAATACAACTTCCCTGATGGCTTACCTCATGCCAGAAAAGCAAATTCATTTGGTAACCTATTTCAAACAAGTGGTCACAAAAATCCTGCTATCTGCAAGACAAATATTGCAAACCTTGGGGTTAATGGCCTCCTGCATTCTTCTAATTCCATATGCAAGACTGCATCTGAGGAAACTACAGTAGTATCTAAAAAGCATATGGAGTCAACATTCTAACAGCCTGGAAACAATGATTCTTATCATACCTTGCCTATGCTTAGAGTTCCACTGGTGGGCAGAGGCCTGCCACCAAAACAAGGGACTACCATTCACACTACCCCCTGCTGCCCAACCCCTAACAACAGATGCATCAAACTATACATGGGGGGCTCACCTGGCAGGGAAGTGCATTCAGGGCAAATGGAACCCAAGCAAATGCACCTACATATCAATCAAAAAGAAATGTTAGCTGTACAGAATGCTCTAGCAGCCTTCAAGGACTACATTCTTCCAGGACAACTAATGGTAAAGACGGACAACACCACGGTTATGTGGTACATAAACAAGCAGGGGGGAACACATTCCTACCTCATCTGCAGACTAGCCATGGCATTGTGGAACACAGCATTGAGCTACCAAGTGCACCTACAAACTCAGTTCCTGCCAGGAAAATTAAATACACTGGCAGATGGACTAAGCAGAAAACTCATGGACCCACACGAGTTGAAACTGGAACCAAGGATTTTCAACATGTTGACAAGCAAATGGGGGAGCCCAGACATAGACCTATTTGCCTCCCCCCAGAAATACCAGTTGAACAAGTTTTGCACAAGGACTCCCCACAAACAAGCCTGGAAAGTGGGTGTTCTGTCCTTCAGCTGGAAAAACCTATCAGTCTATGCCTTTCCTTCGCTGCCTCTCTGTTCTCCAAAGTTCTACTAAAAGCCAAACAGGACAAACCAAGGATGATCTTGATTGCTCCCGACTGGCCGCTCCAACACTGGTACCCCCTCCTTGGCAGTGTGTCTCAGTTATCTCCATGGCACCTGCCTCAGACCCCTTCCCTGCTGTCTCAGCAGGAGAGCCAAATTCTGCACCCTCAGCTTCCAACATTGAACCTTGCAGCCTGGCTAATCACTTAAATTCACCCTTATCATCCCTCAGCAAACCTGTGATGGATGTCACCTTAGAGGCAAGGAGAACTAGTACTAGAAAATCTTATACTGAAAAGTGGAAAAGATTCTGTGTCTGGAACCAGTCTCAAGGGATGAGAACAGCAGCACCCAATTTACCTCAGATTTTGCAATACTTAACTGAGATGCTTCACAAGGGCCTGTCTTTTTCGTCCATTAAAATCCATGTCTCAGCCATTTCAGCTCATTATAACACAGAACCTCCCCTCTTCTCTCATCCTCTGCTTAAGCAGTACCTCAGAGGGGCCAAAAACTTGAGACCACCCAGGAGAGCTCCGACCCCTGCCTGGCACCTTAACTTTGTATTGGAGATACTCACTCTACCTCGTTTCGAGCCAGCTGCTACTGCAGACTTAAAATTTCTTTCTTGGAAAACAGCTTTCCTTTTACCAATCCTTTCAGCTAGGATATCTGAATTACAGGCCCTTATGGCAGTGGAGCCTTTCATTATCTTTCATGCGGACAGGGTGTCACTGAGGACCAATCCATCCTTCATTCCCAAAGTGGTATCCAGTGTGGCTCTTAATCAGTCCATTCATTTGCCAACCTTCTTTCCCAATCCACAGAACAAAGGGGAACGGATTCTGCATTCCTTGGATGTGCACAGACAACTTAGATTCTACTTGGACAGGACTAAAGCTTGAAGAAAATCTGAACAACTGCTGGTAGCATTCACAGCAGGGGCAGAGGGGAAGGCTATTTCAAAACAAACCATTTCTAAATGGATATGCCATTGCATTAATTTCTGCTATAAGCACCATGGAAAACCTATCGCCCAGGGAATCAGATCTCACTCCACCAGGGCTGCATCTACTTCTGCAGCCTTCCTCAGAGGTGTTCCTACCAGGGACATCCTAGAAGCTGCTACCTGGAGTTCTGTACATACTTTCATCAAGCATTATCATTTGCCAATTTTCTCTAAATCCAGAGCTGGCTTTGCAACTGCTGTGTTGCAGGGCCTTAGAGCTGGCCCTAATGCTATATAAACTCCTCCTCCCAACCATAGCTTTGGGAATCTACCCAAATGTAATGACTGCAACAGTGAAACATGAAGAACATAGTACAGTTGTGTATACTTACCATAAATGTAGATATTCGAGTGTATTCACTGTTGCAGTCCTGGTTACCCTCCCTCCAGCCCCCTAATTTCTTCTGGCTATACCTATACTTTACTTTACTATGTTTAAAAGCCTTTTTGGTGTATTTGCTTTTTTTTTGGAGGTATACCTTTGTGTTTTTATGTTTATTTGCTCCCCATTAGGGGGCACCTGACATCTGGGGCAAGAAAAACTGATGTAATGGTGTCGGCTGCATGTTTTATACCGCTGACGACCTGACGTCATGAAAGAAGGGACAGCAACAGATGTAGGACCCAATACTTTGTTAATCAGGCTGACTGAGGGCAACCTGCAAGCAGATTACCCAAATGTAATGACTGCAACAGTGAATACACTTGAACACCTACATTTATGGTAAGTGTACACAACTGTACTGTCCTAAGCATGCAATCAGTCATGAGGGACTTGGACACCCAGTTTGATATCAAACTGACTTTTGACCACCATATTGCCACCATTGTAAGGAAAGCTTTCTACATGGTCCACCTTATTAGTAAGGGTATCTCATCCAGGGACAAGGTGGTCATAACATCAATGTATTCCTCCCTTATAAGACCCATTATTGAGTACAATGCATCTTTTGACATGTACTTCACAAAGCACATGCAGTAGCTGGAGAGACCAAAGAGTTTCCTCACCCATAGAATCCAGGGCCTCAAACATCTACCCTACACAGATAGGCTAAAAGCCCTGTACCTCTACTCAATCTTCTACAGACTCCTCAGAGGTGACCTCTTTCTGGCATAGAAAGCAATTTCAGTCCCCGCCCTGTTGGGACTGCTGCATATCCGCAAGTCAAGCTCCACTGGAGTAACCCACAGATGAGACCTCCGTATGGTCTGTGACATCAGTAGGACTTGTAGGCAGGACAGATTTGTGTCCCAAAGATTCCCCTTTTGTGGAATAGACTCTCTTTCCATGTAAAGCAGAATACCTCATTAACCCCTTTTAAGCACAACTGGAATAACTGGATAGGAAACAGAAAATACACCCCAGGGATTCTACCTGTGTCCCTGCTGGACAGTGGCATGGGGTGCTGACTTGTTGGAACATGGGCTAAATTCTAAATTCTTGGCTAGGCTTGTAAGGGCCTAGTACATTCCTATGATCCTATGACCAGGGGCAAAGTACTTGTATTAACACCAGTTGCTGAGAATGAGTTATTTTTCTATTTCTAAATATTTCTAAAGTTCTCATTAATCAAAAGAGCAAAGCTGCATCTCTGAAGAATTCAGTGCACAAAGTATAGGGCAGATTTCTTACTCAGAAATGAATAGTGACCTAAATGTCACCCATAGAAATTAGACTAGTGCAATTAATTCATACATCTTTTGTTAAAAGCTAAACAAATCTCAGAATTTTAGAATGAAAAAAATATATTGCATCTAAATGATATGACATTAGATATCCAAATACTAAATAAAGAACAACAAAAGCTGTATAGGAAAAATGTTGATATAAGATCTTTTGCTAGGAATACATCAATAAATGTCAAATATATAGCCATGAGAATATAGGAAGAAAATAAATGTTACCAAGGTTGCTGTTGTCAAAGCTGTTAATAAATTAATTTAGCTAAAGAGTAATTTCATGAGAAAGAAATGTCACCTGTGAATTTGCCTGTAAAGAATGAAAAACATGTTTAAATCATAACTCCTTTTTGTATAATAAAATGCATCCTAAAACCAAATGCTAAATGCATTGCATGTAAGCTGTGAAAACAATTAAAAATGTATTGGTTATTGTGAAAAGTGTTTAATGTCTTTCTGAGTTACTACATACACACACTAGATAAAACACAAGAAGAGATGATAAAGTATAATGGAATAAGAAGAAATCATTCAGATTTCGGAGTAACAATAAATACATAAATATTTGTTGTTTCTACATAAATAGAAATAGAAAATAATGTTCCACACAGAAATATATATGCAAGTATTGAATCATAATATGACGTAATATGCATGGGTTGATTGTGATATATAAATCAGGTGACCCAATCTTTCTGCTGATACATGGGTGGCTGGGTCAGTCAGATTTTATCCCTTTGCAAGTATTTTTCTGCATCTACTTCAGATATTCGAATTTTCACTTACCCAAAACTTAAAAGGACGAGACGACTTCACCGAAAACTTACCTTCACAAACACTCAGATCACTGCAATTTTTATCGGTGAAAGGAACCACTTGGCCACTATTACAAAATAAACAAACTGAAGGAAATCAAAGCCACTCCACACTGGGGACTGTGCCCCCCATCCCTCAACTAAATATACTAACTCCGAGATCACACTACAGTGGGGAAACAGGCAAAGTTCATCATGGTAGCCAAGTGTTTCCTTTCCTGGAGTAAAATTCCAGTGATCCAAGTGTTCACAAAAGTAAGTTTTCATCAAACTCGTCTCATCCTTTTAAATTCTGGTTAAGTGAAAATTTGATCATGTAAAGGGAGTCCATTTTCCTACATATAAAAGCTTACAGTGACTACAGACATTTCAAGGAAACCTAGTAAGCTCTATGTTGACAAATAGGCAAGGGTATGATTTTTTTTTACTCTGTTTTCCATTCAGAGTGATTTTACAAGTCTTCTTGGTTTGATGTAATCAATGCCTGTTGCAGTATAAGCTGGATTTATGAAATAAGGATTACTTAGAGAAAGCATCTGCTGCTATGATTCAAATAAATAACTAATATTCAGAGTTTTACTCAAATGCCTATATTTATACTCATATTTTGCTAATGATTCAGACTTGTTTCATTCCTGTAATTGCTTTCTTGACTGCACTTTAGCAAAGTAAATGAATACAGAATAATTACAAGTATAATGCAATCTTTAGGAGTCAATTTCATATATCATTTGACATCTCAGTACAGAGGAATACAGCTATGAACTGCTAGAGACTGTCATGCCATAATCCTGGATTTATTTTCCCAGTCTCTGTTTGCCTGCTGTGTACATGGCAGTATAGAAATAAGGTGCCTAGATTCTTGATTGTGAATGAACCTAATGTCATACATTTGTACTGTCCACTTTCACAGCTGTTGAATGTGGAATTAATGATAGCTTGGAAAGGAGGATTATGAGACTCAGGGCTATGTAGAAGTCCATTAGAAAATTAAACATGATATGTTTTCATATATGCAGAAATCAGGAGACATATTTTCATTTTTTTTTTCTTTTAAAGTGCAACCTTTGAGGAAACAGTGCTTAGCTCGTGGGTCCATAGGTAGGTACTAGGCTATCAGCCCAAGGGCCTACGTAAGCCTAGCCAACAAAGTTCCCTGGCTTATGCCACCCAAGAAAGTTATTTACCTGTGCCACTGTTGAGCAGGGACACCAAAGCGATCCCCGGGGATCACATCTGTGTCTCTGCTCGACAGTGGCATGGTAGGTATGAGGAGGAATATCCCACACCTCTGACTATGTTAGAGTTTGATAGCTATCATACCTCTTAAACTCTCAAAGCAGGAAATATGGACAAATCCAAAAGTAATGGGGGGACAAAGGCCGAAAAATAGGGACAGATTTAAATATTGCTCCTATCAACTTAGACAGCTGCTAGAAAAACAGGTTTTGCATTATTATTTTCTGAGAAATATGAAGTCTGAAACTCAAATATCTATAGTTATTTATTATTATTTAGTATTATTTAATGACTTCAATCTGCAGTAATTTGCCAGAAAAACACAAAGTTTACAAAGAACAGACCAGAAATATGAGTTAAAAATCTGGACGGTCTGTGAAAATCTGGACAGTTGAGAAGTATGATAGCAATAATGTGATATTTATTTATCTTATCACGCAGGTCATCTCACCATTCTAGTCCATCTAGCATACTACATTTCCAGCAGATGGTGGTACATACAGTATTATGGCAATGCATCTCTAGCAGATGGCAGTACTTACAGTATTATGACAATGCATCTCCAGCAGATGGTGGTACTTACAGTATTATGACACTGCATTTCCAGCAGATGGCGGTACTTACAGTATTATGACAATGCATCTCCAGCAGATGGTGGTACTTACAGTATTATGATGCTACATCTCCAGCAGATGGTGGTAATTACATTATTATGACAATGTATCTCCAGCAGTTGGTGGTACTTACAGTATTATGAAGCTGCATCTCCAGTAGATGGAGGTACTTACGGTATTACGACACTGCATCTCCAGCAGATGGTGGTACTTACAGTATTATGAAGCTGTATCTCCAGCAGATGGAGGTACTTACAGTATTATGACACTGCATCTCCAGCAGATGGAGGTACTTACAGTATTATGACACTGCATCTCTAGTAGATGGTGGTAATTACAGCATTATGACACTGCATCACCAGCAGATGGAGGTACTTAAAGTATTATGATGCTGCATCAACAGTAGATGGCGGTACATACAGTATTATGACACTGCATCTCTAGCAGATGGCAGCACTTACAGTATTATGACAATGCATCTCCAGCAGATGGTGGTACTTAAAGTATTATGACACTGCATCTCCAGCAGATGGTGGTACTTACAGTATTATAACAATGCATTTCCAGAAGATGGCAATACTTACAGTATTATGATGCTGCATCTACAGCAGATGGTGGTACTTACATTATTATGACAGTGCATCTCCAGCAGATGGTGGTACATAGAGTATTATGACAATGCATCTGTGGTAGATGCAATACTTACAGTATTATGACACTGCATCTTCAGCAGATGGTGGTACTTACAGTATTATGATGCTGCATCTTCAGCAGATGGTGGTACTTACAGTAATATGAAAATGCATCTCCAGTAGATGGTGGTACTTACAGTATTATGACAATGCATTTCCAGCAGATGGTGGTACTTACAGTATTATGACAATGCATTTCCAGCAGATGGCAATACTTACAGTATTATGACAATGCATCTCTGTCAGATGGCGATACTTACAGTATTATGATGCTGCATCTTCAGCAGATGGTGATACTTACAGTATTATGATGCTGCATCTTCAGCAGATGGTGGTACTTACAGTACTATGATGCTGCATCTTCAGCAGATGATGGTACTTACAGTATTATGACACTGCATCTTCAGCAGATGTTGGTACTTACAGTATTATGATGCTGCATCTCAGAATGGTGTAAAGTTCAATTATATGTAGAAGCTGTATTATTTCCTGCATTTCTTTCTAATAAGAAAACTCTATGATCATGTATGGAAAACTAAAAGAAAGCAACAGTAGCATTATTGTTTATCATCCGGTATGTTGTAGGGACTTGAAACACCTTTTATGCATACTCATCTTAATACATTGTTGACATCACCATATGTCAGGTACTGCATTGCTGCATGTGTTCAAGCACAGCTCATAGAAGAAGGACAAGTTGTGTTTCTTTCTTATCCAAATGTATGTTGCCTTGCACATAGTAATATGTAGAGTCTGGGGTATGGAAGTACAATTGCTATTAGTGATGTTTGATTTTATTTTAATATGGAATTTTAAGTTGGCATGTTACTTGAATTTGGTGCTTCATGTATAATGTTCTACAACTCAAGTAAGGGAGATGCAGTCTTTCATTACTGACCCAAGAAGAACTCTACAGTGAAACAACTAAAGCGCTCATTGATGAAATTAATCAAAAAATCATTTGGGATCTCTAAAAGACAATGGGTTTGGATAACAGGTTAATTTCAGTAACAACTGTGCAAGCCTAGAAATATTACGATGAGTCATTTATTGAAAGTCAAGCACAGTTTGACTGCGCTGTAATCCAGTTCCAGTATCTTTTATACTGCAAGTTTGTGAAAAGATGTAAGTTTTGAAAGCAAACTATATTTATTATTTGCAAGTGATGCCCTATTTTTGATAAAAGTCACCATCAACTAAAGAAGTATTTTAAGTATTGTTTGTTTACTGTATTTGTATAATAGAATAAAGATGAAAATAAATAAAAATGGGCTGGATTCACGAAGGCTTGCACGGAGTCTAAGAGTAGTGTAAGCCGGCAGACAGCCAATATGTCTGCCGAGCGATCCAGCAACAGCCGGCAGGGGCGTGCATGAGAGCTCCTAAAACTACTCTTGCACGGACAGTGTTATGTTATGCAAATTACCTCATTTGCTGCTGAAAGCTATGCAAATGAGGTAATTTTGCAATCCAGGAAACACTAACCTGTCCTTGGAAGAGTAGAGTTATTTGCATAAATGTACTCCGTTGGTAACGGAGCTGTTCCGCAAATAACAAAATGGAGCTATGACAGCTCCAAATAAAGGATGCATCCAGTTGAGGAAGCATGTCAATGGCCAAATATAAGGCCATTGGCATTTTGATCTGTTGAAAATTAATAAAAATCTATTTTTCCCCTGATCTCTGATGTTTAAGCATAGTGCAGCGCCGGGCAAATATGCGGCACTTTAAAAACCAGGGGAAAAAAAAGCCAAAAATAGACATTCTTATTAAAAATATTCTTCTGCCATGCAGGTGAATGGCAGGCTGAAAACAACATGGCTACTGAGTATTGGTTGCTAAGGGGGGAAGCTCAGTTTGAAACATGTAACCAAGCATTAGTAGGCAATCTTATGCAAATGAGGATAAAGATAGTGAATCCCAATTTTCCCTGGCATGTGAGCCATGTCCCTAGAGTGTAAGTGTAGGAGTAGGGGAGTAGTAGACTAGAAGATAGGTGACATCATGAGGAGGTATTATAAAAGACTGTAAGCTCATTGGAGCAGAATGGCTTGTGTTTGCTGTGAGTTATTCAGGATTTGAAGAGGAGTGTCTACAGTTGTCTTAACTGAAACCCAGAAACTGAAGGAGTACGCAGTGGATATCACTGAATTTTCTTGCAAACGTGCTTACACCGTGTGCATGCGTGTGCACGTCTCTAAACCCATCTAAGCCTGTGTGTGCGCGTGTGCACCCGCCTAAGCCTCTGTAAGCCTATGTGCATGTGCACTCGTGTGCACATGTTTGCGCTTGTTTGCGCGGCGCTGCACTCTGTGGAAACAGAACGGGAAAAGGAAGGAAAAGAAGTAGTAGGAAGTTAACCAAGGAAAACTAGCAGAGTTGACAGGTGAAATCAATCAGAATCAGCCAATTACACAGGCAGTACACTAGCCCAGCCCAGCACTTAAAACTCTGCAAACAACAATCCCAGATGTTTTTCTCAGAAACACTGCAACAATGCAGTATACAAAGAGAGTGAAAACTTAAAAAGCTTAACTCAGACAAAAAATGTTAGGGGCTGCCATTGCTATTATAAGGCAACATGTGCAAGATGCTGAGTGTGGTGCCATTGCGAATGCTGCTGAGCAACCCACAGTGAGGAGACGGAGAAGAGTGTACAGACCCAGGGTAAACTACCAGGGGCTACATGAGCTGGAGATAGTGGAGCACTATAGAGTGGACTGAGACCTCCTGCAGCAAATTGTTGAGCTGTGCAGGCCATGCCTCACACAAAGAACCAACAGAGGGGAACCCATCCCAGTGGAAAGCAAGATATGTGTTGGCCTAAGAATACTAGCAACAGGTACCTTCCAGAGACCAACTGGTGATATGATGGGTATTTCACAGGCATCAACATCTAGGGTACTCCACCAGTTCCTGAATGCCATGTCAGCACATGTCGGTGATCATGTATATTTCCCCAATTCCTGTGAGGCATTGGCCAGCAATATGCATCTCTTCCAGCAAATAGCGGAATACCCTGAGGGAGTGGGTTTAATTGACTGCACACACATAGACATCAACGCACCAGCCTGTGAGTGGGGTAGGGCCTAAATCAACCGCAAGGGCTTCCACTCCATCAACCACCAGGTCGTGTGCGATGCCCAGGGCATAATACTGAATGTGTGTGCTGGCTACACTGGAAGCTACCACAATTCCCATATCTGGCATCTGACGCAGCTGTACTAGACATTTGCCAATGGGGACATCCCTGACGGTCATCTTGTGGGGGATGCTGGATATGCACTGGAGCTGTGGCTGATGACACCCATCAGAAATGCACACACACCTGAACAAGAACTCCATAATGAGGCACATGCACAAACACGAAATATAATCAAGCATGTGTTTGGGATGCTCAAGTCACGGTTCCGGTGCCTGGACACATCTGGTGGAGCCTTGCAGTATTCACCAACTACATGTACCCAAATTGTCATGGTATGTGCCATGCTACACAATATGATCCTGCGAAAACAGCTGCAGCAAGAACAGCATGGGGCATGGCCAAACAGTCCCCCACCATTGCCAAGGCCATCACAGTCACAGTGTGACTCTGAGGAGGAAAAACCTGAGCCTGCCCCAGTAGGCAGAAGGAGGCGTGCCCAGTATGCCTTGGCCTTGGCAAAGAGGCAACGCATAGCACATACACTGGCTCAGTAGGAACCCTGGAAATGATACCTCTCTCTGACTCGCACATAAAATAAAAAGGATGCCTAACTTGACACTACCTGTTTTCAAACATGTATAGGGAGTGTACTATGTGCATCCAACATAGGCAGCCCTGCAGCACCACCTGAGGCATGATTGCCATGTTTTAAGCAATATAAAGCAGTGCTAAGCAGCTTTTACCACTGTTTAGCATATTTAAGTACAATTGCGTGGAGCTGCACACCGAACAAACTAGCTCAACATTGAGCAACATTGGGCAATGTTGGGCAAAGTCAGGCAAAGTCGAGAAAAGTCGGGTAAACATGCTCACACCTGCTTTACTGTTCCTTAATCAGTCAGGTCTACCCAGTAGGAAAATAAAAAGCAGTGACAGGACTCGAACTCAGGATATTGTGCACTATAGTCACAGTACTGAACCACTAAGCCATGACATCATTTCACTGGCACAGACACAGCAGGACAATTGTAGCTCAACCAAACACAAACAAATGCTGTAGCATGCCCTCTGTACATCACCCCAGGCCTATGCAAACAGATAACAGTAGACCAGACAGTGTGATGTGGGTTGGGTAGGCTATGAAGTCACACACTAATATACGTGAAATTGGAAGCTATGATCTGTAGTACAATTGTATGCCTCAAGCCAGTATGATAGGCAAATGTACAGACTGAAATGGAGTATCTGACATAGCAGTGCAGGCCTAGCAAATGTGCATAAGTGTCAGGTGAACCCCTCATCCTATGTACACCCACAGTAACAATCAGGTGTGCCCTCTGGGTAGAAATGTACAAATAATAGCTGTCCTCCCTGTATGTAGAAATGTTGATAAGTCTATGCAAAGTGGCTCATGGAAGCCCTGCAGGCACAGCTTGCTTCCTGTCAATGTACAACACAAAGGTGAGCCCTGAAGTAAAAAACAGCTTGATTTTTCACACACATATAGTATATATGTCCATACTGCGCATGCTCACACACTTAAACAAATTTAGCAAATTTCAGTCAGCAACATACTGAAAGGCCACACTGGGCATGCTCACGCACTTAGGCCATGTCTGAGTACAGCAGTGGGCTGCACATATCTGGCAGTTGCAGTTCCTACCCCAGAAACTTGTCACTAATCACCAATCCTGCCTTGCGCACACAGTGATATGAAAACAGACCCACATAATATTTTGGACTCCTGTCGTAATCAAACTATGTACTACAAGTACTTAAGTTGTCCAAAGAAAGTGAAAATTCAAAATAGATCAATAAACTCCGATCAGTATCATCAATAAGCAATGAGCACTACTAACATTATCCAATCCATGATCTGGCAAACATATTGTCAAAGAGTCCATAGAGAACCATGAAGCTTTCTTTCGCTATGTCATAAATATCAATGAATATCAATATCAATAAAGAGCATTAGCGGCCTGAAATACATGCCATATACAGACCATCTTAAAATGCTCCAGCTGTACTCTCTCACATATCGCCTACTCAGAGGTGATCTCCGCCTAACATACAAAGCTATGTCAAACACAGAGCTGTTGGACATGTTCCTGGAACACACTGGACCTGATCATCACCAACATGGGGTGCCAGTGTTCCACAACAGAGATAAACCCCTTTGCTGGTAATATCAGATCATAAAGTAATCACACTGGACATCCACATCCCACCCCCCCAGTCAAGGAAACCACTGTGAAGACATTTTCAAAAGCAAACTGCACACTTCCCAAGACCAAAGTGGAAAGTTCCAAAGTCCGCTTGCTATAGGATAATGCTATACAATCTGCCGAATCATTTACAAGTGCATTCTATGAGTAATGCATGGATCGAGAAATAAAACCAAGATGCACTCCTCCAAAAATAAGAATCCAATCTGGTGGTCATTGCCCATAAATAAGTTATACAACAGAAGGAGGAAACTAACACATGATAGAGCAAACTTCACAAAAGGAAAGGCATCACTGATCATTATTAGGAAGAAACAATGATCACTCATAAAATAATCCAAAGCCAGTTTCTAAAGACAAATTGCCAAGGAATGTAAGAATAACATCCACAAAGCCTTCGTTAGCTATACCAAACATTTATGTGGCAACTTCCAAATATGCTGTCAGCTACTGCAAAATGGCAAGAAATACACTGAACCAACTTACATTGCCCACATCCTGGGGGGCAAGTTCAGTGCAAAACCCCCATCATCCCCAAAAGGGCCTGTGTCCATTCTAGAAGAATGCAGAGCCCCAGACTTCATGGACATGCAGGTAAAAACAGCCCTCTCCAAAGCTAAGAACACAGCATCAATGGGACTGGATGGTGTCCCAGGCTGCGTCTTACACCAGCCCCAAAAGGAACTACACTCTCACCTACATTCACCGTCCAGACTCAACCTTACCACAGGCTATGTACCCAAAGAATGGCATAGAGCAACAGTCATCCAGCTCCACAAAGGGGGTGCCACAACAGAACCTGGAAACCATTGCCCTATAGGTCTACTCAGCCTGGTCTGCAAAGCTATTGAGCAGATTATCATGGAACCCATAAACAGAGACATTGGGGACCTCCAGACACTGGACTCTACCCAACTTGGCTTTGTTAAAGGAAGATCATGCCTCCCAAGCCTAGTTAACTTATTTGAAACAGTTACCAAGGACATAGATGGAGGTGAAATTAGTCCACACAGCCCATCTGGACCTCACTAAGGCCTTTCGACACCATTCCCCACTCTGTCATCATGGACAAGCTTATCAGCTTGAACATTAACAGCTATGTCACAGGATGGGTGGCCAACTGGCTCACAGATCAAACACACATGTTCAAAGTTGCGGGTGCCATGTCCGACTCTAAACCAGTCACAAATGGCATTCCACAGGTCTTGGTCCTGGGACCCCACCTGTTCAGTAGATACTGCTCAGAGGTACAGGCAAGCATGGGAGGAGTATGGCTGAGCAAGTTTGCAGATGACTGCTAACTGTGGTCCATAATCGACTCTACGGCTGACACAGACATCCTCCAGAAGGGTCTTACAGAGACAGATACCTGGTGTCAAAACAATGCCCTCACCAGAATGCCAAAGAATGCATAGTCATCCTCTTTGGATAAAACAAAGTGCACACAAATTACAACATAGGTGGTAATCCAGTATGTACAGAGAAAGTAATTATGACCCTGGGGACCCAGGTAGATAGTAAACTCTCCTTTGATGGTCACATGGCCAAATAGTTTAGAAATTCCTTTTATGTAGCCCACCGAATGTCACGTAATGTAACCTACTTTGTCTAGTCTGATGATATCACCATCCTACAAAAATACCTGTGGAAAAAAGAGCTCCCAGTAATGTGTACAGCACATCATGTTAATGCATACTCCTCTAGTATCATAAAATAATCAGGTAGGGGTTTGAATCCTGCACTTGACAACTGTGTGTTTGTGTGTGTATTTCCTTGGAGAGGAGCAAGCTTTTTGGAGACTACTAAAACAGCTTAAAAGTGGAATACTTATCTTTGTCAAGTCTGATGATGTCACCATCCTAAAAGTATACCTGTGGAAAGGAGGACTCCCATAATGTGTATAGCACATTCAGTTAATGTGTACTGCTCTAATATCAGAAAGTAGTTAGGTAGGGGTTTGAATACTGCACTTGGTGTGTGTGTGTGTGTGTGTGTGTGTGTGTGTGTGTGTGTGTGTGTGTGTGTGTGTGTGTGTGTGTGTGTGTGTGTGTGTGCGTGTGCGTGCTCTATGTGTGTGACACTGTTGGTCAATGTGTTGTGGGTTTTGCTTTTACTACTGTATGACATATCACAATGACAACAGTATGTGCATTGCACATGTCAGGTAGCTGTGTGGCAAATACATATACGTACATGTGACCTCAATTATTTCATAGGTGGGAACCCTGCTTTCTCCATGAACACATCTGTTATCTTTGCCAGAGTGTGCTGCCACTTTCCAAACCTTAGGTCACATCCATATGCTTGTGACAAGCCCAGCCACTGCAATGATCCCTGGCCTAGGTCATCCATGTCACACACACTCATTACGCTTTCTATTGAATAGTGTGAGTGAGGGTTTATGCCTGAGGTATATTTCAGACGTGCTCAAACACAACAAAGTATGTCAATGATGGCTATTCATTATAGGTGTACAACAACATTTGTGGATATGCATACAGACCCCTTATTGCTTCTATGATCCACTGAGGGATTTCAAAATACCTTTGGAAATGTGATTACCAAAGGAGAGATGACATTACAATTGGCTGTATGTACACATCGGTACCTGTTCGACATGTTGGGGGCTACTACCTATGTGTTACTGTTGGAATACTATGTTTTGTAAAGGTGGGTGACTATGCTTTAGTTGGCTTATAGCTTTACTGCATGGGTTTGACACCAGGCGTCTGTCTCACTATATATAATTCTGTCTCCCTTTAAATATATATATATATATATATATATATATATGGGTCTACCTGACATCATCGACAGCGGAAAACACCGACAAGCGAATCGCGAGCACCAGAAGATCGACAATGCAGAAGACTGACGCGATGGATGAAAACACCGACGCTGAGGATGGCGACATGGGAAAAGGCTGTGTAAGTATGCGGTAGTGATGGACGTTAGGGTGCGAGTAAGGTAAGTGTGGATATTGATGGTCTGTGGGGATAGGGTTGGGTTAAGTTAGTTAGGGTTAGGGACTGGGTTAGGTAAGTGTGCGGTAGTGATAGTCTTTGGGTTAGGGGCGGGTTAAGTGAGTTAGGGTTAGGGCGCGGGTTAGGTAAGTGTGCGGTAGTGATAGTCTTTGGGTTAGGGGTGGGTTAAGTGAGTTAGGGTTAGGGTGTGGGTTAGCTGAGTATGCGATAGTGACGGACCTTAGGGTTAGGGTTTCGGTTAGGGTTGTAGATAGTTGTGTATGTGTGGTTTAGTGTGGGTTTGTAGGGATTTTGGTGTGCTTGTGTTGTGTGTGTGGTTTTTGGACAGGGGATGTGTTTTGTTTGTTGATTGTTGTTATTGTGGTATGTGCAGTGTATGAGGTTTCGTGTTTGTGTACCGTCGGTTATTTCGTTGTCGGGCATGTGAGGTTTCGTGTTTTTGAACTGTCGGTTATGTGGTGTCGGTAATTTTGTTGTCGGTGTTCTGGGGTTTCAATTATGTCAGGTAGAACCATATATATATATATATATATATATATATATATATATTTATATATATATATATATATATATATATATATATATATATATATATTTATATATATATATATTCATACATATACACATCCATTGGTGTACATATACATATACATATAGGCACATATACAGTCCACCTTACATGGTGGGAATATCAATTATGCAAAGGATGTGAGGTATATAGTAATGTAATGATATTTCACAGTCTTGTGAGAAATGCATTGAAGGTGTTCTCAGCCCATGTAGCTTTAGCAAGCCTCACTGGCTGCAACATTGCAAACTTAACAAATCACACCCACAGTGTTTAACCACTGCATGTCATATAGCAGCACTGTATGTTGTCTTGTTTGCCACACACTACAACCTACATACAAATATGCACATAACAACCTTCACCAACATATATATGTCCACCTTTCACATACCGTTGCAGTATGTCCCTTGCTCTATGCACATGTACAGATGTTAATATGTCTGACATATACATATCTCTCCGTATGTGTGTGCCTTACACACACAAGGTCCACACTGTTGTAATTCCCTGGACCTCACGACTGACCTGTTGGGCCTTGCTGCAACATGAACATATGTCACATGTGAGCACACAGTACTAGTAGAGGGTGTGTATATAGCTACAAATGCTAGATTAGCATACTAGCCTGGTACAGCAGTTGCCAATGCTAAGCTACACGTTAATATGACTATCATGCATGTGTTACTCTGTCACATCCATGTTTATATAGCTGTTTGCACTACTCCCCCAAACAGCCATTGTCCACACTACTGTATAGAACACAGCTAACATGGATCAGATGTTTGACAATTAATGCTGAGCTACATATGTCACAGTTATGTTCCCCTGCACACAGCTACACACTGATTTGTCCATGGCAGTAGTTATGCTGACATCTGTGCATAGATACGTACTGATGCCACATATGGATGTTTCAAAGTATGTAGAGTACTCTTCAAAAACATCTACTACATGCCAGTAAATACATAACTGTTACATACCTTTCCTTTGTATGTGTTGGTATTATTAATTTCCGTGTTCATTTTGCTTTTGAGTTTGCTTTTGCTGTTAATGTCTCTCTCTCTCTCTCTCTCTCTCTCTCTCTCTCTCTCTCTCAGTGTCTGCAATGGAGTGATTGCATGTGTAGGCAGCAAGTACAGCCTGCTTTTATATGTATCTGCACATGTGCATGTGATGGCCTCTGCACCAATTGGTGGCCACCATTTGGTAACTGCATGCAGCCTGCTGTGTGGTAATTGCATTACTCACTGTCATAGCAACCCAATGCTATAAATTGCTAAGTCAGGTAGGCATAGCCCTTTCAGCTTTCCAAAGTGGGGCTCAAACTTGTTTGCTGTGGACACCGTTGTTTAAGTCAGAAGGTTGGCATAGTTCTTATATCTGAAGCTAGGGGTGTAGCCAGTGATTTAGATGTTGTACTCAGACCTGAATGTTGCCACTTCCAGTGCACACTTGCCGGTGTAGAATTTTACTCACCCCTGCAAATGCTAACACAGGATACATGGGAGTATGTAGTTTTTTTTCTCCTTATACAATTAACTGCCATAAAAAAGTAGTTATTGAGATCTATTCTTTTGGCACATAAACTGTTTGTGAACTGCTATACTGTGAATATTAATGTACTCACTTCTGAACAGTTTATTCTTTTTTTAGTGTTGACATTAGCACAGGCTGCTCATGAAAACTGGACAATTCCTGCACTGAGTATGCCTACCTACATCCTTGGTAGAACCTGAACACACAGGTATATTGTACATTTGGGTAGGGATGCAGCTGTGCAGAGAGGGTTATGTATTATTGTGTGAATGTTATCTTGCTGGACTTAAAGGGTTGCTGTGTACCTGTTAGTTTATCAAGGCAAGTAGTCTGTCTGCATAGCTCCCAACTGTGGACCTATCCAGATGGTAGCCAGATGTTAGCCTGTTATTCTTTGTCTGTGCAACACACAGGTCTTTTCAGCACTGGTGCAATGGCATTATTACACTCAGTTGCTACCAGTACATGGCTACATCCTTTTTTATTTCAGTGCTGTCCTCCTACATAAGGGTATGCTTATGGAACTCCTTGCAAAGCTATTTGCACAGTGTGTAACAGCAGAAAAGCTGATATGACTGTGTGTTTCTGCCTCTGCCAGGCCTCTGAAACACTCAGGTACATATTTGAACAGAGTCAGGGAAAGGTAGGTAAAAGTGAGGCACACCTTCAAAATAATAGAGACAGTAAGTGGAGACATCGAGAGAACCAGTGCATATGGATTACTACACCTTTTCTGAAGTTCCAGCAGTTTCTAACTGTTATTATTGTCATTATTCATTAAGTGTAATACCCCACCTTTCTGCCTAATGTTAATACTTTTCAGAGGGATTCAGAGGGACACAGCTAACATATGTTTCAAAATCAGAGACATCCCTGAAAAGTAGTCACAGTTGGGATGTATGTCCTCTGCCCTAATCAGATATGCCACTGTTTGTCCTGCTATGATACTGTGTGTGGGTTGTAAAGTGCTGCTGTAACATTATTTACTGATAGAATGGCTGGTTCTCTTATCACAGTCATGTAATGCAATCCCACAACAACTGCTGGTAAAGTTCCACAGAACAAGTTTTGTGTTATGACATTCCTATTTTTCCTTTACATTCACTCATTCTGATGCATGATATATTTATTTCAGCACCAACTTGTATGTCTACTGTAGCTTAGTGGTACTTCATGCAGTCTAGTGTGTCCAAGGTCTGGGGTTCGAGACTGACACATGTGTTTTATTTTGCTGCTGAGCAGAACAAGGGCCCTGACATACAGAGTGACTAAGGCACTTTTAAGCAGTTGTAAGCGGGTTTGCGTGGGTTTGCGAGATACTTAGCAATGCTTAGCTAAGCACACACAAGCGCACACTCGCGCAAACCCACTTACTACTGCTTAATAGTGCTTACTCCCGCTAACTCCCGCTTTCATTTCTTTGAAAGAAAAGAAAACGGGGAGATAGAAAGTGGTGAAAAAGGGGCACAAAGAGGGAAAGACAGTAGGGAAAACAGCTTGGGATGTGCAGGATGGGTGTAGGGAAGGTCCATAGCTCCCCATTTCTTTAACAGCAACAGCTGTGCATATGCAATAAATTTGGAGGGGAATATGAAACCTTCCACCCCTGAGAGAGGGGTGAAAACAACAAAGTATGTTTTACTGCCAATTAAATATTAGTTTATGTGTCCAGTGGACATGTGTGCAGAATGGGCAGCTATGTATGGGGCGTCATTTTTTTGGGAGCAAATTGCCCTTTTTTTTCAGGTGAGAGTGGAATGTGGGGTAGGGGAAGTAGGTATATTTGGGGAGGTAGGTTGGGGAGGTAAATAGGCAAGACAAACAAGATGCATACAGGGGCAGAATATGACACATGTGGTGGGTGAACACCATTGATGGGGAAGGAGGTTTGGAAATCGCAAGCCCATGAGCCCACAGATGGCAACAGTGGCACTGAGATCCCCACCCATGGGCAGTCATCACTGCACCTTCACAGCCCAGGGGGTGGCTGTGCTGGGGGCTGCATAGGAGGGGCAGGCTCACCCGTGATTCACACCACTCGTGCCTCAAGCTGGCATAGAGGATCCGCTACAGAACGCTCAATCTCCCTACGCACCACAGCCTGGACCATTCACAGGGTGATAGGAGGCCCTCCTCCACCCACGCTTGCACAGGGGGATGAGACCCATCTCCTGAAGCACTTCCACCCGAAGGTGGCACAGGGCCAATGGAGGAGGAGGTCCCAGGCTGGGCACCAGACCTGCTGGTACCAGGTGCCATCGCCAGCTGAGGTGGGACAGGTGGGTCCGCTGGGACCAGCCTTCCCATATGTTCTATGTTTAGGGGGATTTAATGAAAACATGGGTTAGTAACAGTCAACAGCATTCCCAATAAGTTATAACAGCATGCAGAAATATTCCCATTAACCCAACACACCAAAGTTCCAACAGTTGAACAGCAATCATGACACATGCATATATAGAACAACAGTAGACATTACAACAGCATGCAGGTTTAATTGATGGCAACAGGCCACCAACATTGTGGTATTTAAAAAGGGCACATGCATCAAAATAAATGCAGATATTTATAAACCAATAGGACATATATCTCAACAAATGTTTTGAGATTAGACATACCAATTGAGGAGTGGAATTGCATTTTTTATGCACATACAGTAGGGTGGCAAATGATAGCTTCATTAACAACTTATATATCCTTCTAGTTTACACTACATTCCTATTAACTGCAGTTATATGTCCCATACATGTATTATTACACGACCCAATTTGTCCTTAAATTGCGAAATGGGTTTTGCTAGATCTTTACATACATGGGCTGTATCTGACATACAAACTGTTCGGGATGCAGATGTTACTACTGCATATTTTGTGAGTTGCTCAAACACACTACTGCTGAGATGGTACTCTGACAGCTCTTCTTTCCTATACTTATCTAGATATGTTTAGATGAAATTATCAGTTATATGTTAACAGCTCCCTACATTTCTGCCAGCACAATGACATTTCTGGGGAACATAATACCAAGCTACTCATGTGCCAGATTAACCTGTACATGTTGGGCATGAACCAACAGTTGGGGACTGTAAATATGCTTAAAAGCTACTGACACTCCCTTCATCCACTTTATATGGGCCTACATAACTGTGTGTTAACAGCGCTTATACAACAGTACTATTCTATAATGCAAGAGTACAACAACATATCAAAGAAAATGACACAGACACACACCAGGAATTATACCTTTATTAAAGACTTATAACACTTTTCTAGAGGCTCTCTCATTTATTTTATATAACAGTACATGCAGAATAATTATTAGAGAATTATTATACCTTTATTTATTTGTTAAAACACTTTTTTCGGGCTCTCTCATTTATTTTACATAAGAGTACAAGCTGGATAATTACTAAATTACCTGGTGGCACAGCCTTAGCAGCCTATTGGCATAGGCTTGCTGATTTGCAGCTCGGACACCTGCAGTTGTGAAGTCAATGAAGTGATATTGAGACATACCTATCCATAGTATAGACTAGAATAGCAATTCTTACATACTTACTTCCATGGCTACTTACTCAGTAGTGGGGCATTTTCCATCTCACGGGCTGCCTGGATCCACTGGTCCAGTTGACCGCCTTGCGTCTCTTCAGGTCTGCATGGTGGTGTCTGACCTGCTCACCAGTCTGAGGGACACCTGTGGCACTGGAGAGTTCATGAGCTAAATGGTCCCAGGCTTCCGCTTTGTATTGGGTGCCCTGGTATTGGCCCCGCAGGAGTCTATCCTCATGATTATGGACAAGGAGCCAAACCATTACTTTTGACTCCTCAATGCCCCAACGTTGCGTTAGAAAACAAGAGCCCTCTCCAGCACCGGCCATTGCTGCCTGCAGATGGGAGCTACAACTAGTTATGGCAAGTATTCCCGCTTATGGAGCTTAAATATGCATCATTTCCCGCACTTATTTGTGATTGGCCAGTTTTGAAAAAAACTCAGCTGAAGGCACACCTGCTTAGCAATGGGTAAACTTCCATTGATATGTATGTGTGTGTTGAAAGTGCATGCTTATGAAAAGCTGTCATGGCTTAGTGGTTCAGTACTGTTATTATGGTGCACAGTATTCTGGGTTCAAGGCCTGTCATTGCTTTTTTTTTTTTCTACTGGCCAGACCGGCTAGGAGGTTTGGCTGTGTTTAGGCAACTTTGCTCAACTTTGCTCAATGTTGCTCTACATTGCTCTACAGTGCTCTATGTTGCCCGATGTTGAGCTAGTTAACGCTGTGCACTGTTACGTGCAATCATGTTCTGTTTGTGCTGGTTGGCGCAATGCGCAGCTCCACGCAAAGCTGTTGGGCCAGTTAAAGCAGTGCAAAGCTATGAGCCATTATACTTAAATATGCTGAATACTGATAAACTTTGCTTAGCAGTGCTTCACATTGCTTAAGATATGTTACTTATGCATTCATCAGTATGCATAACCATTTCACCTCCTTATTTTTATATATATATATATATATATATATATATATATATATATATATATATATATATAAAATTTGTTCAATACTACATAGGCCATTTCAATACGTTTTACTAAGATTTAAAAGATAAATGCCAGGAATTATTTTTATATACAGATTTTCAATAGAAAATAGAAAGGGGAGTGGTGGGACTCGAACCGGGAATGCCTCCTCTTTGTAGGAAGACTCTACCACTACATTATTTCTATTTGGCTTAATTTGCATATAAGTTTCTTATTATCCTCTTCGTTGTCTAAACTGCTAACTGTAGCTAAGCAATGGGTAAACCTGTGCAAACACGCGCAAATACGGGCAGCTATATCGGGAATAATAAAAAAAAATAAAAGTTTTACATTTTATAATTGTACAGGGGTTTAGAATGTGGGGGAGTGTAGTGTTGGGTATGTACACATTTGAGCGGACTTGCTCATGTCAGTTGACATTTGCTGATTGAGCCGATTGAGGGACTTGCAGGGGTGTGGATTTTTGGACTGCTCGGCAGTCCGACACACCCCCTGCACTCGTGCACGCTCCGTGTTAGCCTTAGAGTTGAGTCAGCACGTCCTCATGAATATGCATGGCATGCTGATGTCTTCTTCTTAGGCAGCAGTTTCCATGTAAGACTTATTTATTCTTACACGGAGGATTAGTGAATCCCGGCCAATGACTAATAAAATACGTATATGAATAAATAAACTGACATAATGTTGATTGTGTCTACCGTAAAGCACTGGTTTTATTTATTTATTTGTTTGTTTGTTTATGTGTTAACATGTAAAGTTACTAGGCACAAATGTCTCTTTTAGAGGTGTGAGTAGCTCTGTGTCTATTTATGAGACTTGTTAAAACTCCTACTGCAGATATTGTTGAAGCTCATTAATTACTCAAAGCCTTATCTGTCAGTACAATACTACCAGATGTTTAATTCATCATTTTCCTATTGCTGTTCAACAGTATCAAGAGGGAAACATTTTTGATAGTATACAGTTGATCTAATTTCAGATTTGTGGAACTGGGTCATAACTTAGGGAACCTAAATTAACTCATACTCTACCATCAGAGCCAACATAATATGTTCTTGCTGTTTGTTGCATCTCTTCCTACAAAACACAAAGTGAGGGCTTTATTTACTCTTGTTCACTTCCAATAACTGTCTTATATTTGGAGCCATAATATTCTTTTAAACGTTGCGCATTTCATACCATTCGTTTTCATTACCATTTATTCCACCGATATTTTTCATTTTCACTTTTTTTGCAAGCTTCAGTTGATCCCAAAGACCATACCATTCCTTGCTGCTCACTCTTTGCATAGGCAGATGCTTACATGTCTCTTCATTGCAGGACCATGACCTAGTTCCATCCTTTCGCATTACCTTTTGGTGGCACCAAGATGAACAAGCATGCTATTATTTTCATGAAATTCTTTTTCACACCGCATTACTGTGGGTCTCCTATTATAATTCTGAATACCATAATTGCAATCCACTGAATGTCAGGAGTATAATACTGAGTGCAGGAAATGCATAGCACCTCAAGGCTCCTGTACTTCAATGTATGTTCCCTACTTAGATATGCAGTGGGGGCACAGTTACTGTGTGCAGGTTGCAGATGTATGGAATGGTTAAACCCCCATGTTACAGCTGCAAGATGGCATACTAGTTAAACAGATAGTTCTATAGTGTGATAGAGAGGTAACAGAATTCATTTCTCTGTGGATATGGTACTTTATTTCTTGCACATTTGGAGTTCAAAGAATGCATAGGCACAAATTAGATATGGAACACAGCTTGTGCTCTCAACCAGATCCTAGTTTTTGTTTCTCTTTATATTCACTTTCTCTTGTTCTCCTTTTTTTCACATTTACAATTTTAAATTTATAATCTTTGCCTACTCAAAACATCATGTCTGATATCTAGAAAACAGCCATTGTTAAACCCCTCAAGTAAAAAACTAACACATTCCACACCACTGATGTCTGTCCCATCTCCATTCTTTTCATACTCAGTAAAATCCTTCAAAAATAGTTTGCAATCAACTCATCCATTACATCTTCCTATATAATTTACTATCCTCAAAGCAGTATGGCTTTTGGGCTGGTAGGAATCTACAGCTCACTGGACACTTACTTTTCAAATCTTCCTGGTTATGGGCAAAGTACTTCTCACTGGAGCCATCTTTACAAATCCTGCCAGAGCTTTCAATGTGGTCGATCATATCATTCTGTTAGATCACCTTCCTGAACTTAGAATTAGCCCAAATACAGATCCCTGGCTTAAAAATGATCCTTTCAATTGGTGCTTCTCTGTTCAGTTTAAGAACACTGTCTCTGCATCCACCCCTGCCCTTTAAGGAGTCCATCAGGGCTCCATTGTAACACCCGTCTATTTTCCTATTTGATTAGTAAACTACCACTTGACCTCCTGCACCTCTGTCTCTACTACGTTATGCTGATGACATGGTCTTTCCTCAATCAAACCTGACCTCCTCAGCCATATAACAACTACAAGGTGACTTCCTTTCTCTTGTCAAATGACTTAATAATAAAAGGCTAATTCTGAATGCTTCCAAAATTAAAACAATGCTGTTTGGTACCTTCCTTAAATGGCAGAAAAACTCTCTTATCACTTCTCATTCATGACCATCTTGACAACCCTGTTGATCAAGTGATCTCCCTTAAATACATTTGTATATATGTGGATTGATCCCACACTGAAGTTTCATCTGCACCTTGAACAAATATGGAATAAAATAAATTCCCTCCTATATTGGTCCTATAAAAATGTTACCCTTTCTTTGCAAACTAACCATGAATGCCACAGACAAATGTATTCTTTTAGCACAACTTGAATATGGACGTCCACTGATTACAGCAGCATCTCCTCCATCAACCAGTCTATAAACAACTCATTTGCTATTTTCTTACCCTCTTCCCTAGAAATGAGCATCATTGTATCACACTTAATAAAGCCAACTGACTACCTGTCCAGCAACATGCCAACCTGATTCTTGGATTCCAGCTCTACAAACTCCTCAGAGAACAGCCCTGCCTTGCCTTGCCTCCAATCTTCTTAGACAACCTCCCACTTGGAATAGAAGAAGTCTTAACCACTCTGGGCTACTTCTTCAATGTCACAGAACCAGACCTCATTGCACTAACCAAGCTTTCTCCAGGCTAGGCCCCAAACCCTGGAAGTCCTTCAGTACTATTTTTAAAGACCTCAGCTTATACCCATTATTTCATGTTCATTTAAAACATCATCTTATGTACAAATCAGTTTTCCAAATGCTTTCCATTTTGACACATCACCTAACACCCCACTATCCCCTTCACCAGTCAGAAATCTTTGTCTTTTTACATTACTTCCACACACTATGTGACATCTTTTCCACATAGTATATATTGTATATGCTTAATTTCTGTGTGCACTTATTTTTGCTATTGTTTACAATTTCTGCTCTATTCCTTCACTATTTCAGTCTCTTCTTCTTTTTCTCACCACTTCCTATTGTCCTCTGTACCATGTATGTTATTGCTACTGATTTATTGCTGTCTGTGCACAACATTTTGTTTGCATTCATAATATTTCATGTTAAGTTGTTTGCCTATTGTAATTTATATTTGACCAGGCTGAGACTGAAATAGGCCCGTTTGGATCAGTGCTCTACACTGATTACTAAGTTGAATAAATAAATAAATAAACAAAAATAATTGTATCCTGCAGGCTTCTTTGCTATTTCTTCTTCTTTTATTTTTTACTTAGATTAAAGTTTGCCTAGTTTTTCCTGGCAAGATGGCAGTGCCTTGTGTGACAGCTGCATCTCCGGCTCCCGTTGTGCACCTTTTTGTTTTATTTTGTATTTTCATTGACTGGTGATGTGGCGGCCTGTTTGGCCTCATTGAGTGTGCAGCTGCTTGCAGTGGTGGTCTTCATAATGTCTGTGTTTTGAAACTTTTACATTTCTTTTTTATTGGAACATGAACATATGGAAGTTGAGGCCTTCAGTGGAGAGTTGGCCAGTACAGAATGCAGGAAGCAGAAGTCGTAACCTTGTCCGCCAGTGCAATTTAAAGGGACTGGATTTGTTTGTTTGTTTCTTCAACTGAGGTAACCAGACTGGATTTGAGATGCTACTGATGGGTCAGGGTATGGACTGGTGATGGTGATGGTATGGATGGTGGAAACTGAGTAAGCTCATCTATCTAGTTGTGGCCCGAAATTTTTAAAAAGTTGACTTACACTATTACATCAACAAAACTGATTTGTCCAAGAGTGTATTGCTTAAAATATGTCTACCCTTCTGCCCTTTCTAAGTAACTGTATGTTTAAGTCACTTTCTGCCTGGTATTTTATCCTTCTGCTTTGCTTGCTGTTAAGAGCCTGCAGCATGATTTATTAGAGATCAGTTATCATTGCACAACCTATGCTTCAGAAGTTACAAAGCAAAATATTGGACAGCGTCAGCTGGGTTCTAACCATGCTTTGTGGCATAGGCACACATAAGCAATACTGATTTGTTCATTAAGCTGCTGGCTTCACATATTAAGGTGAATAAGGAATTCCAACTCACTAGCAGGGGAATGTCATAATGCACATAAGACCTGATGATGCACAGCATTAGATGCATACCAAATAAATGATGTCATGAAAAACCTTTCAACATAATGCAATAAGTGTTAATCACCTTCATTTTCAGAGATGTATGCTTCCTTCTGAATGCATTTTATCAAGACTTCAAACTGTAAAATCTTACAGAAGGAAAGGCAGTGTATAGATCTGTTTTGAGATAAGTATAGACCAGATAGTGAAGCGGTTAAGGTATTCACCTCCCATGCACAAGGTACAAGGTTCGATCCTGACCTCCGGCCAATGCATTATCTCTGGCCTTTGCATTATCTACTTGTGCTTCTGTGGGGGTCCCCCAAATCATGCTGAATGTTTCCATCTGAAACTCACCCATAAATGGAAGACAATAAAAAGGGGAGAATGAACAAGAAAGTACTCAGTGCTCAAGTACCCCAAGACAAATAGAGGAGGAAACAGACTTAGTCGAACAAGAATGGAAGCAGCTCCAAACAGCATGTGGGATGACTACAGAACAGATATGTGGCCAAGTAAGTGATAAGGTGGGAGGTTGGCATAATGGTCAGGGTATTTCCCTTACAGACATGAGATGCAGGGTTTGATTCTCACATGGGGTTATTGGCTAGGCTTAAAATGGCCCACAAAGGCAGTTAGCCTAGTACCAATCTAAAAGCACATTACATAATATGTCATACACTAGAAAGTCAAATTAAAAATGCAATGATTCCACTATAAATAGGCTCATAGGTTCATAGGTGTGTACTAGGCTAATGGCCCTGGAGCCTTTACAAGCTTAGCCCATAGAAGTGCCCTGGCATCTTGCCAGCTGATGTTAGTTAACAATATCTCTATCAAGTAGAGCCACTGGTCTGGTCCCCGGGGTGAAATTTCTATTACCCATCCACTCATCAAGATTTCTCTTGAAGAGGGACATGCTTGACATGTATGGGAAGTCTATTCCAGACAATGGGCAGTCTCTGGGTGAGGAACCTGTCCCTCCAGCATGTTCTGTTGGCTGTGGTAATGAGGTTGAGGTCTCTGGAGTGTGTGTTATGGAGGGATTGGGATTTCTTTAGATGCAGCATTTCTAACAGAGCTGGGTCAGACATGGCTTTGTAAGTCAAGCAGAGATTGCCTCTTAGTAATTGATATGAGGCAGAGAATAGCTGGAGTTTTTTGAGTCTATCCATGTAGGGCATGTGTTTAAGGCCCATGATTCTCTTTGTGAGGTACTCTTGTGGCTTTTCCAGCTGTTGCATGTGTCTAGTGAGGTACATGCCAAATGGGGTATTATACTCAATGACTGGTCTAATGAGGGAAGAGTAGAGAGAGACGATGACCTCTTTCTTCCTGGATGCAAAACCCTTGGTAATGAGATGTGCCACATAGAAGGACTTTCTGACCACAGTGGCAATGTGGTGGTTGAAGGAGAGGTTGCTGTCAGCCTGTGTCCTCAGATCTCTTATAATGCCTTCAGTGTTCAGTGGGCTCTCATCAATGTGGTAATTAGTGGAAAGTGAGTTTTTCCTCAAAGGGGATGATGACACATTTTTTTGGCATTAAGCTTAAGGTCATGGTATAACACCAGTCATTGGCCTCAGTTGGACCTTTCTGTAGGATGTCTACAACTCTTGGGGAGTTAATAATGGCTCCCAGTTTGCAGTCATCTGTGAACTGGTCTGCCAGAGTCCCTCTGTGTTGGCCTGGACTTCTGAGAAGTAGATGCCAAACAGGAGAGTACCCAGGACCAATCCCTGTGGGTCTCCACTCATGACTGATTGGCAGTCTGACTACTTTCACACTATGGGATCTATCTGTGAGCCAGTTTGCAACCCACCTAGTGATATAGTGGTTGATGCCTAGTTTGGTGAGTTTATCAATAATTCCTGAGTGAGGAATGGTATCAAAGGTCTTGGCCAGATCAAGGTAGGCTGAATGAACTGCCTTGCCCTTATCCACAGCTCTGGTGACTGACTCAAAGAAGTCAACCAGGTTGAGCAGGCATGATCTAATGTTTACAAAACCAAACTGTGTGGGATTTAGAGCTGGAGATTCCCTTTATCCTTGTTAATTAGGTCCATGATGATGCACTCCAAAACCTTTCATATCAGACTCATCAGGCTAATGGGGCAATCATTCCTTGGTCTGTAGTCGCTCCCCCTTTATGGAGAGGGATGACTGTAGCAGTGCACCATTTGGTAGGGACAAAGTCTGAGGTGAGGCTGTGATTGAACAGGGCACACAAATGTGGTGCCAGTTCACTTTGTAGTTCATGTAGAACACATCCAGGAATACTGTCAGGTCCCATGGAAGCTGTATTCTTGGCCTTGGACAATGCAGCTTTAACCTGTGCTACAGTAAGGCTGGGTACCTGGCATTCCTCTGGTATTGTGATTGGTCTTTTGGGGGGTTAAGTTGGCACTGAATCTGTTGGTCAGTATGTTGGCAACATCTGTTGGCTCAGTATAGGAGGTACCATTGTACAGTAACTCACAGCAAACCTGGGTATTGCCGTGGATATTTTTGATATAACTATAGAACACTTTGTGGTTGTTTTTAGTGTCTACTGCAATTCTGCCTTCATAGCTGGATTTAGAGGTTTTGATGCGGGATCTCAACTTTTTGTTGAGGCTAATAAGGGAGTTTTTCCAGTCTTGGGACTTCACCTTTTTCTGCAACAGTTTCTTCTTTCTGTTGTAAAGTTTATTAATGTCAGGGGACCACTAGATTGGCTTCCTTTTTCTGGAGGAGAGCATCTTGGTTCTGTTGGGTATGGCTAGTTCCATGCATTTATGTACATGTTCGTACAGTGCATTAGTGTATGATTTGGCAGACATGCATCTATTTCCCATTGACATGGGTGGTGTGAAGTTAGCCACTTCTGTTTTTAGGAGCCCAAAGTCAGCTTTGGAGAAGTTTTTCATGACATTACCTTTGCTGGAGGTGTGGGTGAGATGTGGATTTCCATGGTGATTAGATTGTGGTCGGATCTATTCAGGGATGAATTGACTATTGCTGTAGAGCAATAGTTCAAGTAGAAAATGAACTGACAAAAGAAAAACTGAAGAAAAGAACACACTGTGAACAAGCACCAACACTGCACTCAGCTCGATGAAGAAATAAATATAAAAAGTCGTTCTTGTACACTTTAATACCAAAGCAAAATAAAATTAAGCACTTTTCGTTTGGGAAATATCCAAACTTCTTCAGATGTAGAGCAAAAACAAAATCAGTCAGCCCAGCAAAAATCCACTGTATATCATGAAGAGTTAATTGATTAATTGCCTGCAAGTGGATCACAACACTCATTTAAAATTACACTTCACAGTTACATTGTTTTGCTAACAAAACCAAAATGAACCTAAAAACTTCAAGACTTTACAGTCATCATGACACAACAGAAATGATTACTTTTGCTAAGAATAAATATAAATATAAGTGCATATGTAATAAAACTAACACCCTGACCTAATTACTATGCAGTATTTTGAAAACATAATCTATACAAAACAAAGTATATAAAAGCATAATATAAAAAATTGTTAATTCATGATTTCATTATATCATATTAATAATTTGTCAATAAAATAAAATAAGTAACCAACCATCCAACCAAATAGCATGTAAAAATACCTAGGAAATTACCTAAAACATTTTTACCTAAGCAAGCTTTTTAATTTTGATATACTTGCTAAAGAATAAATTTCATTGATACCTGGGGGGGCACAGAAGTTTAGTAACAACTGCCATTTCAATTCATGTTCTTCGAGGTGTAACTTAACAATGTTACTATCTAAATACCTCACATTCTCATGTGCAGCTACCTGTGTTATGACTCTAAATTTAAAACCATGGCTGTGGTTATCTTTACAGTGCCTAGCTAGAGCATTATCCATTTTTGGTTACCAATAGCATAGATGTGCTCGTAAATCCTGTCACGCAATCTATGATCGGTCTTACCAACGTAGAAAGCCGGACAGGCATTGCACTGTGCAAGGTATACCACTGACCTGGAATTACAATTGAACTTGCCCTTAGTATAAAAATTGTAGTCCCTTACTCGAAAATTTTCACCTGTTTCAATATAAAAACAATATCTGCATGCATCACACCTATACATTCCTACGTGCCTATTTCATGGTTTTATGGTAGTTTCCATCAACTTCTTTAGGTTCTGTCCCTTCCTATATATAATAGTCGGAGATACCCCCAATTTAGCAAAGATCTCCTTATCCACTGAGAAGAGATGCCAGTGTTTTTTAACTATTGACCTAATCTCCTCTACCTCAGGGTCAATAGTTAAAAAACACTGGCATCTCTTTTCAGTGGATAAGGAGATCTCTGCTAAATTGGGGGTATCTCCGACTATTACATATATGAAGGGACAGAACCTAAAGAAGTTGATGGAAACTACCATAAAACCATCCAATAGGCACGTAGGAATGTATAGGTGTGATGAATGCAGATATTGTATTTATATTGAAACAGGTGAAAATTTTCGAGTAAGCGACTACAATTTTTATACTAAGGGCAAGTTCAATTGTAATTCCAGGTCAATGGTATACCTTGCACAGTGCAATGCCTGTCTGGCTTTCTACTTCAGTAAGACCGATCGTAGATTGTGTGACAGGATTTAAGAGCACATCTATGCTATTGGTAACCAAAAATGGATAATGCTCTAGCTAGGCACTGTAAAAGATAACCATGGCCATGGTTTTAAATTTAGAGTCATACCACAGGTAGCTACACATGAGAATGTGAGGTATTAGATAGAAACATTGTTAAGTTACACCTCGAAGAACATGAATTGAAATGGCAGTTTTTACTAAACTCCTGTGCCCCCCCAGGTATCAATGAAATGTATTCCTTTGCAAGTATTTTAAAATTAAAAAGCTTGCTTAGGTAAAAATGTTTTAGGTAATTTCCTAGGTATTTTTACATGCTATTTGGTTGGATGGTTGGTTATTTATTTTATTTTATTGACAAAGTATTAATATGATATAATGAAATCATTAAATATTTTTTTATATTATGCTTTTATATACTTTGTTTTGTATAGATTATGTTTTCATAATACTGCATAGTAATTAGGTCAGGGATGGGTGTTAGTTTTATTACATATGCACATATATTTATATTTATTCTTAGCAAAAGTAATCATTTCTATTGTGTCATGATGTTTGTAAAGTCTTGAAGTTTTTAGGTTAATTTTGGCCTTGTTAGCAAAACAATGCAACTGTGAAGTGTAATGTTAAATGAGTGCTGTGATCCACTTGTAGGCAATTAATCAATTAACTCTTCATGATATAGACTGGATTTTTGTTGGGCTAACTGTTTTTGTTTTTGCTCTACATCTGAAGAAGTTTGGATATTTCCCAAACGAAAAGTGCTTAATTTTATTTTGTTTTGGTATTAAAGTGAATAAGAACAGCTTTTTATATTTATTTCTTCATCGAGCTAAGTGAAGTGTTGGTGCTTGTTCACAGTGTGTTCTTTTCTTCAGTAGAGCAATAGTTGCTCATGTTAGTAATAATCAGGTCAAGGATGTTGCTTCCTCTAGTGGGGTAAGAATGAGCTGGTCCAGGGCATTGGAATTGATGAATTCCAGGAAGCATTGGGCCATGTATTGGTGCATGAGTAATTTTCACGGTTGATGGAGGGGTAGTTGAAGTCACTTAGTATGAGAGTGTTGGGTTGGATCCTAATATTTTCCAGGGTACTTAGGAACATATAAATGAAATTAAATAAAAGTACAGAGCCTGCAAGGCATAGACTAAAACAACTATTAATACATAAGTGAACAAGATAAAAATAAAGTAAGCGCTTTCACGGTTATCACATGCTTCATCAGACATTCTCAATACAGCAAAAAAGCAATTAAATAGGATTACGGAGAAACAATCAAACCAATAAAAGACCAGCCTCTAATTAAAACAAGGGCTATACTAGTGTTTCAGAGGGTGTGCCTTCAAAAAAGGTTTTAAAGTAAGAACACCATTGAGACCTGGAGGTCTCTCTGCATTAAGAAGCAGTACCCATTTCTGTTCTGCTGCTTCTATACAATTGGATAGGTCACCACCCCTCAGATTTGAATCTAAAACCTGAAGTACAAAAAATTTAAAAACATGTGTTACCCCATTTTCTAAAGTATATAATACCAAAGCATTACTTTCTTTTTTATTCCTGATGTCCCTTTGGAGCTCTAAAACCTTTTCTTTAAGGGATCTATTAGTCTTGCCTATGTAAAAAACATGGCATAACTGGCAGGAGGCAAAGTAAACAATGTTAGTTGTTTTACAATCAGCATTAAAACTAACATTAATGGTAAAAACCTATATTGGGATGTGTGTATGTTGGGAGGGTACAAATATATTTACAAGCTGAACAATTCCTACAGAAAAGTACCAGTCCTAGTAGACTCTATCCTATTATTAACAGAGGAAGATCTATAACAAAGATGCTTCTTCAAGGAGTTGTTATTCCTAAAAGAAAAATGGGGTGTCTCACTAATCTTCCCTCTGAGTTCTGGTACACAATTCAAAACTTTCCAGTTATCCTTAATAATATCACAAGAATTGCTAATGTCACTAGAATATTGTAGTGAAACCCTAAAAATATCTCTGTTGGCCAATGGCGACATATCTGGGTCATTACTGGACTGACCAGCCTCAAAGTGAGGTTTACAACTACCTTCCCTCTGTGTCCAGGCTTCTGAGATGCATGCGTCTATCTCAGTATCAGTGTAGCCCCTCTCAAGAAATTCCTGTTTCAGTGATTCAAGGGCTACATGTGCAGTTTGATCATCATTGTGTAAGCGTAACAATCTGTACACTTGGCCCTTCAAAACATTACGGGAGACATGTCTAGGGTGCGTGCTTCTTTTATGTAAAAGAACATTTTTCCATGTAGGTTTCCTGTAAATACTAATAGTAAGGTTAACTAGATCAGACCTGTTCAATTGTACATCCAAACAAATCTGTATTGTCAGCAGAATATTTATATGTGAATCTAAGGAAACTAGTCGTTTGGTGTACAAATTCAATAAAACTTTCTAGTTGTTCCACAGTCCCTTGCCATAACAAAACAATATTGTCCACAAAATGAACGTACCAATGGATACAATCAAAATAAGTATTCTCACATGTTAATAAATAAGTATTTCCCCATTGTACAAGTGCTAGGTTGGCGTGGGTATTTGCACAAGCAGTGCCCATAGCCACGCCAAACTTCTGCATAAATAATCAATTTCAAAAATGCAGACATTATTTTCCAACACAATATCAAGTAGAGAGCAAATAAGTGTGACCATTTCTCCTGTAAAGCAATTATTCTCAACCAGGAATGACCTAATGCCATCTATTCCCCAATCATTGGGAATTCTAGAAAATAAAGAATCAATATCTAACGTAACAAGAATATAATCTCTGCTAACGTCCAGCATTTTAACATAAAGTCTTTCCAAAAAGGTTTTACTGTTCTTCAAAACACTGTCACATTGTTCCAATAGGGGATGCAAAGTATTGTCTATAAAAATCAACAAAGGTTCCGTGCACCACCCTCTACCCAAAACTGTGGGACGCATGGGTGGTAAAACCAAGTTCTTGTGGATTTTCGGTAAACCATATATAGTTGGAACAAGGGGTTGCTCAACATTAAAATATTTAAAAAGATTCTCATCCATGAGACCAGTCATAAGTAAATTAAAATTTAAGAAAGAAACTTTCTCCATTATATCATTTACAATCAGCTTAGAGACATTCTGATAAGTATAAACATCATATAACAACAATCTCATTTGTTGCATTTACAAATTCCTGTCTAAAATTACAATGCCACCCCCTTATCTGCAGGTCTGACTTCAATAGAGTGTAAACTTTTTAGTTCATTTAGTGCTACATAGTCTTCATGAGTCATATTACAGAAAGCCGGTTTAGTCCCTGCAAGAAAACATTGTCTAAATTGGTTTTCGCATGTACGAATAAAAGTCTGTATCATTGGATGTGGTAAAGGCACGAATGTGCTGGGTTTCCTGTATATATTAGACATACCTGTGTTATTTGAATTAAAGGTAGATTTTAAAGTCAAAGATCTACCTAGCATTCTCAGATCCTTCAGCAACTCAGCTTGGTCTGCTTGACGAGCAGGGACAAACGATAAACCCTTATTTAAAAGCTCAATTTGAGCCAATGTAAGTTGAAACAAAGAAATGTTAAAAATCAAGTTTTGATTGCTTGTTGCAGCCAGTCCATGCTGTGTGGTCTCTGCAAGCATCCTTTCCTCCCTGTACTCCTCGACTTGCTCCTGATGGGTAGAGGGGACTGTATGGGAAAAAGCACAATGGATTTCCCTTCTAAAAATTCATTAGAACTCTCACCAACAGCAGCCCCTCGTGGTATGGAGGTTGTAATACTATCTTTCTTTTGTTCGTTAGAGGTAGATAAAGGTGGAATATTCTGAATTAGCAAAGCAGGCGCATTATTTATATTTTGTGAAGAAGCAGATTTCCCAGTTACTGGAGCTTCACCAACAGTCATATTAGAAGTAGATGACTTAGGAACACTACCTGTGCCTAGCGAAGTGCCTATTATTTCCTGAGGTAACCGATCAACATGAGAGGTCACACGAGTGTTAAGTTGATCCCTCGGCCATGCAAAAACTGCATTATTGCAGAAATCTCGAATATCCCTTTGGAATTTTTTTACTTTTGTCAACTTTAGGCGTTTCTCATAAGCCATGATATTGTCATATAGTTGATCTAACTTGTCAGCAATCACATCTGTTGTAAACTGTTTGAAAATATTAGCTTTCAAGCTAACAATATCACTTAAAAGCTGCTTCTCCATGGGTAGAAAACAGGCAACCAGCAGGTTAATATATTCAGTACTGAATTTTAAATTAAGCTGCTGCCATCTCCTCAGTAACTCTGGGTAGGTATCAACATAACTAGGCATATTCAACACACAGAGCCCTCTGGGGATAACATTATGCTGTAGAGAAGCTTCTAAATGCAGCCTCTGCCACTGTAAATGCTTGTATTTATAGAGCTTATTTTCTAAGTCTCTAAAGGAATGCATGAAGGCTAAAAACTGTTCATTCTCTCTAGAATTATCATTAGAAGTAGAAGTCAGGTCAATGTTAAGCGTAGCACCAATAAGTGGATTACCGTTCATATTCAAAATATGGCTCAGGCGACTTGTAGCATCCATAGTCATTTGGGAAGCTTCCAATCTATAGGGTAACTCAGTAGCAGCACTTAGCCTTGCTCATGTTGTAATTCAAAAAATATATAAATAAAGTAAAAATAAACAACAACACGACTCAGAACGGTACAATAAGAAACAAGTAAATGAAAAATAAATAAAAGCACTGAGACTGCAAGGCTTACACTAAAACAACTTTTAATACACAAGAGAACAAGATAAAAATAAAGTAAGCGCTTTCACGGTTATCACACTGCTTCATCAGACATTCCCAATACAGCAAAAAAGCAATTAAATAGGATTACAGAGAAACAATCAAACCAATAAAAGACCAGCCTCTAATTAAAACGAGGACTATACTAGTGTTTCAGAGGGTGTGCCTTCAAAAAAAGTTTTAAATTAAAAACCCCACTGAGACCTGGAGGTCTCTCTGCATTAAGAAGCAGTATCCATTTCTGTTCTGCTGCTTCTGTATGATTGGGTAGGTCACCACCCCTCAGATCTAAATCTAAAACCTGAAGTATAAAAAATTTAAACACATGTGTTACCCCATTTTCTAAAGTATGTAATGCCAGAGCATTACTTTCTTTTTTATTCCTGATGTCCCTTTGGTGCTATAAAACCTTTTCTTTAAGGGATCTGTTCGTCTTACCGATGTAAAAAACATGGCACAACTGGCAGGAGGCAAAGTAAACAATGTTAGCTGTTTTACAATCAGCATAAAAACTAACATTAATGGTAAAACCTATATCGGGATGTGTGTATGTTGGGAGGGTACAAATATATTTACAAGCTGAACGATTCCTACAGGGGAAAAGTACCAGTCCTAGTAGACTCAATCCTATTATTAACAGAGGAAGATCTATAATAAAGGTGTTTCTTCAAGGACTTGTTATTCCTAAAAGAAAAATGAGGTGTCTCACCAATCTTCCCTCTGAGTTCTGGTACACAATTCAAAAGTTTCCGGTTATCCTTAATAATATCACAAGAATTGCTAATGTCACTAGAATATTGTAGTGAAACCTTAAAAAATATATGTGTGGACCAATGGTGACACATCTGGGTCATTACTGGACTGACCAGCCTCAAAGTGAGGTTTACACCTACCTTCCCTCTGTGTCCAGGCTTCTGAGATGCATGTGTTTATCTCAGGACCAGTGTAGCCCCTCTCAAGAAATTCCTGTTTCAATGATTCAAGGGCTACTTGTGCAGTTTGATCATTGTGTGTAAGCGTAACAATCTGTACACTTGGCCCTTCAAAACATTATGGGAGACATGACAGAGCATCAAAGGGACATCATGAATAAAAAAGAAAGTAATGCTTTGGCATTACATACTTTAGAAAATGGAGTAACACGTGTTTTTAAATATTTTGTACTTCAGGTTTTAGATTCAGATCTGAGGGGCAGTGACCTATCCAATCGTATAGAAGCAGCAGAACAGAAATGGATACTGCTTCTTAATGCAGAGAAACCTCCAGGAATCAATGTTTTTACTTTAAAACCTTTTTTGAAGGCACGCACTCTGAAACACTAGTATAGTCCTTATTTTAATTAGAGGCTGGTCTTTTATTGGTTTGATTGTTTCTCTGTAATTCTATTTAATTGCTTTTTTGCTATATTAAGAATGTCTGAAGATGCAGTGTGATAACCGTGAAAGTGCTTACTTTATTTTTATCTTGTTCTCTTGTATATTAAAAGTTGTTTTAGTGTAAGACTTGCAGCCTCGGTACTTTTATTTATTTTTCATTTACTTGTTTCTTATTGTACCATTCCGAGTCTTGTTGTTGTTTATTTTTACTTTATTTACTTAGGAACATAGAGTGAGTGTCTTGGGACACGGTTGTGAACCTATAGCAGGCTACGACCTGAGTCGCCATCTTACCCAGTGTTAGTTGTACCTGAAGTATCTCAAGTGCGTTATGCTGGGCTACTAGTCTGGAAGTGTACATATCCTTTATGAATATGGAGACGCCACTGCCTTTGGAGCTTCGGTCCATGTTCTGGGGCTGAAAGGTGCAAAATGAGTTATAATCTAGTAGCACAGGGGTGTTTTTTGCTGCTTTAAACCAGGTCTCCATTACAGCACAAATGTTGATATTTACTATTTTGAGGAGTGCTTCAAGAAGTGCATCTTGAGATTTAGACTTCTAGCACTGAGCAACATGACCCTCAGACTGCATTTATTTATAGCTGTTACGGTGGTAATTTGGTCTTTGGAACATCACATAAAAAGGCACTATAGGGGTGGCAAGAGCCTTAGCCAGTATCCAGAAATCCAGGAGGGACAGATGCAGACCATCTCTGGCAAAGCATTGAGGTCTGTCAATCAGGTCATTCCAAGCAGACAGATACTGGATCCCATTAGAATAACACCAGAAACTTAGCCAATTGTTGTTTTCTGCTTGTACTGTGGTATCATTCAGGGCGATGGTAGGATGCTGCTCAGGGCTAGGGTCATACCTGCCTGGGCCACATAATTCAAGAGCTCCTGCATGTCTCTTTTCATGTAGTCCAGGTAGGTGAATCGTATGCCATTCACAACCACATGGACAGTGACAGAGTCATACTTGTACTTGTTGTGGAGTGTCCTGAGTGTGTGTGTTATGTGTCGGATTCTGGCACCTGATAGACAGCTGACTATTTCCTTCTCCTTATTTAACCTAGTGAGTGGGACATCAGTGTGCCTCACTATCGAGTCACCTTTGATTCATGTATTGGGCAAGCTGTTTTGCCTTAGGGGCTTAGTTTGAGGGGCACACTGGGCAGGTGAGCTATGTGTCTTGTGATTTGTGCTGTGTTGTGGTGGTCGAGTGCATTTCTGCCTTAGAGGTCTCTGTTGTTTGGGTAGAGTTCTATTGTGTGGTTTGTGTTATTATGTGAGAGCTGTGGTGGTGGGTGTTCTGGAGGGCTATGTGTTGCATGTGGTGTGGTGCATGTGTTGACATTCTACTCCTGACGAGCTATTCCGGTCTTGGCTTGAGAGTGCATGGCTTCCAATTTGGATATATAAGTGCATCTCTCACAAGTCTGAGTGTTGGAAGGTAAAAGGTGAGGGTTGTCTGTGTACATGAGGCAGTTGCTACACTGTCTCAGAATGCCCAAGTTCACCAGGTTAATAGGAGAAAGCACAGGGAACTGACCTTTAGATATGCCAGGAGGGATGGTCATTATTACTAAGTGCTGGAGCTGTTTCCTTCTATATTCCTTTTCCAGCAAATATGTCACTCAAGGTGTCTGAGTCTGTACAGAGCACTGCCAAGCACTTGAGGGGAAACTAATATGTAGACCCTGAAAATTTAAGGATGAAGTATTTAGGCAGATATTCTGAAGTTAGAAAGAAATCAAGCAGTCTTTACTGAAAAATAAAGAATTAGCTTGTCAAGAATGATAAAAAGAGGGGAGTCGCATGAATGGCTACTTCCTGGCTACTACTAATGCTGGTCTCAGCACAGTTTCACTCTGTTGGGATGCAATACTCCTTTGCTTCTTCTCTCACCAGAAGCAAAATGTTAGTACCAATCCAAAGAAGAGAAGCAGGCCATGGCCTGTTTCATGATCCACAGTCCTGTCCCAGATGATGCAAGGGTCTGCAGGCTTGTAGCCTTTTTTTGGTAGATGCCTCAAATAGCAACTAAACCAATCAGATACATTAAGCACAGACATTCACTCTCCAACCAGATAGAGTCAGGAATCAATGCACTCTGCTCCTACTCTAACCAGGATCAGAATATAAGCACAGATTCCAAGCTGTGACCTATACAGCAGTTATTAAGCTTTCTTGTGATCAGCAGTCTCCAGGAAATAATGTAACTGCACTCCTTCTCTCACCAGGAGAAAACAGAAGCACTAATCCCAAGATGATTACTGAGAGGCAGAATGTGGTCTCTCCAATAACCGGTGGTCTTGCAATAGATGCTTAAAGGTAATATGAAAAAAAATGGTTTATCCTAAACACTGCAGTGTGCACTAGAGGAGTTAGATGTGAATGTAGGTAACTTATGTTTTACCTATTTAAAAAGTTAAGTTTTAGTGGAGAATCACTATTTTTAAAACAACAAGATAGATTGAAAGGGGTGGTCACTTTTGTATTCTGGCACTATGGAATAAAGTAGGATGGCCAATACATTTTAAATGAAAATGCTGTGCTTACTCCTACCAGCAAGTAAAAGCAGAGAGGAAATGACATATATGGTCAAATTAACATAAGGGGCAGGCAAATAGAAAGACAGTGGTGTTTAAGAACACAACAGTAACCAAGTGGGAGAGTGGGAAATTTTCTGTCTGACTCACAGAGACAGAGCTGTGGTCTCTTTTCAAGTTTTAATATGCAGTTAAAAGCAGAATTCAAGTAAAACACAGTGTAAAGAACACACATCACAGTATACAAAATAGAAAAAGGCAATAAAGTAATACAAAATACAACAAATAAAAAGCAAACTGACCTTTCCCTCATAGCAAACTGTAGTAGAGTTTGGGTCAGCCTTTCCAGTAAAGCTCTGAAATGTTTTATTTTAATCCCTTAAATAGAAAGTTTAGTTCCTAGCTCCACTTTATTATTATTAAATAATCCTTGGACATTATATGATATGGCAAATGGAATGAGGTCATATAGCTCAGATAGGCTTCAAACTATGTCATCTGTCATTTTTAATATGATATTACTATGTGTCATCACGTATGGGTAGGAATACAGTAGAAGTCATTATTAGGAATGATCAACTGCCAATAACAATTGTCTCTAATCTTGCAGGATGTATTTCCTGTCATGTTCATGACCTCCCTTTTAAAGCATATTATTTAAGTTTGCTGATTCACTCACTTGTGTTTTAGTATGTTTCCACTTGTCTGACTTCTTAATATACACTTTCAGTGCATTTTGCACATTTATCATCTAAATGTTTTAGAGTGGGCTAACATGCAATCTTTTTATATTATTGCTGCAATCCTAGGTTTTATATGTAGTTAATATACCCAGCAGGCTATAGCACTATCTATCTTGCTTATTTATTTCTATGTATCCCTTTCTGTCTGCCTCTTTCTCTATGCCTCTCTCACTCCCTCTGCCTGACCCCCCCCTCTCTCTCTCACTCACTCTCTGTGAATTGTGCACCTCAGTTTACACCACACTTAAATCAAATCTGGGCCATCCAAGTACTATAAATTATCATTTTTATTTGGATATCTATGTCTTAAAACATCTTTGTTTATCAGAATTCTTTAATCTTTGACAACACACAAACCAAAATGAATAACAGTATCATTTTTATCTTCAAAATGTTTTTTGTTATAGGAGAAAAAGGTAAGAGAAGACACAGGATAAGTAAGGACGAAATGCATTTTACATTTTAAAGCAAATCTTCCAGGTGTTACAACTCCTTAAATTGCTACGTTTTATAACTTCAGAAATGTTCAGTAGATCAGCAGGGCTTTTTGGCATGCACTTCCAGTAGTATTAGAGAAGATACGATTTTAGAATTTATTAAGATTCAGATGTGCAGAAAGCTTTGTTTGTCTGTCATATATGAGCCTATTTGCTTCTCTTATGAGATTAGCCTTGGTCCCACGTTTCATCACAGAGACATTCCCTTATGAATTCATCAGTTTATTAAGGCTGAAGTGAGAGAAAGATCTGATCTTCTTACTCTTTAAACAGGCTTATTCTCTGCATTTAGCCACATTATTACCTCTCCCTCTTCCAGAGATTATGCTGCTACAAAGTCAGGCCTTTTTCTTTTCATAGATTTATTCTACTGTTTGCTGTCTATGCATGTATCTACAAGTAGTTTATTCTGAGTTAGCTACTGAAGTTATTAAAAATAAACTGCCTGTCATAGATATGTCATATGTCTCAGAACTCTTTTTTTGAGCCCCTGTCTGCATCAGCTCAGTAAACAGTAATAGCTCTTCAAATGATTGTCTTTGCTTAATCATTTTTAGTATTACAACTCTGCTGGTCCTTCTCATTGTATATTAGCACTGCTCACTTTTGACAAGGCATGCTGCCTATCATTCATTTTATGATAATTCTGGGAATATGTGGCGACTAACGTTAATGGCTGTCAGCATGGCAGGAAGAGGTGGTAGCCTCTATTGGCCTGCAGTTTAGGTACACAGCAGCAAAGTGATACAATAACTGCGTGCACGTGTGTGTGTGTGTGTGTGTGTGTGTGTGTGTGTGTGTGTGTGTGTGTGTGTGTGTGTGTGTGGGTGTATGCGTGTTTCTGTGTGTATGTGTTGAGGGAGGATGTTATGACTTTCAAAGAGAGATAAAAAGCATTTCCATTTACTTTTCCAAGAAATCTATTATCATTTATTAGTTTATTTTCCCCATTAAATTAAAGAAATTGCTAATAGCAGTTTGATGGGAAAAAGTGAAGTAAAAATCTCCTTTAAGTTCCTCGAATGCTGCCCGTTCTAAGACAATACATTAAAACACTGATTAGTAGTAAGTGGTCAATGTGAGCTCAGTTACAGATATCAGATATGCTCACAGCAGCTTTTACAGTAGCTAACAGCAGTCCAGGAGAGCAACAACTAAGCCTGATGTTGCAGCTCAAAATTCCGAAAAAGAAACCCCATGCAGCTTCTCCACATCATTATCATAGTTTCAATTTCTGTTCAAAATAATTCTGTTTTAACTGTCATAGCATTCCCTCAGCATGACTTTTGCTACCTTTTTGTCGCTGACTCTTATTTTTATGAAACATTCTTCATAATTAAATGGCACATAATGTTAGCCATGAACTCTGTGCTACGGTACTATCGGTAAATTTTTTGTTAGCACCATTCGTGCTATTAACCATGCCCACTGGTTGTAGCCAAATTTCATTTTTATTATCAATCGCAGTAAATAAATAGTCATATGAACGTTTCAAGACATGGCCGCTGGCTTTGCTTTTATTATTATGAATAGCATGCATGTTTTCTTTTGTAGTTAATAGTTATTTCATTTTTACAACTATCTTTTATACTAACATAATCTTTGCAGCATTGTCTTTAATATATGGAAAATTACACTTTAATGGTTATTTTAGAATAATCATCATTCATATTCTTTCTTTTTGGCCAAATATAAAATGAGACCTTAGCACTGTAAGAAAAGCTGCAGAAAGTTGATACTGTGAGATATAATAAATCAGATAAATGTGTTACAATATGAGAGGATGCTTCCTGAATTAAAACCAATTACAAAACCCCAGTGTGTACATAGAAAAAACTGTGCAATATTTAGCACTGGCGGAGACCTACGTTTAAATATACATCATGCATTTTATAGCAGATTAAAAACTGTATATAACTATATAACCTCTACCAGTATGTTCTGTTTTGAAGACAATATTCTAGTTTTGTCGCAAGTACACACCCAAGAGGTTATAAGATAGTGTTTTCGCAGTGCTAAAATGTCTTTGTGTTAGTAGCAGATATAATATAAAGAGAAAAAGAGTACCGTAGTTTAGGTATAATGACTGACTGCAGAGAGTCTCTAAATGATTATCAGACTTTTCAATTACTATGTTATTTTTATTAACAGGTTTTAAAGGGCTTTGTAGGAGTATAGATGGTAATTATTTTTTTCAGTCTGGCATGTATGTGCTTTAAATAAGATTGTGTGAACTATTTTAAGCTAAGAGTAGAATGTATTATTTTGAAGTTATTTGTGCATAATGCAAGACAATGGCAAACTGCACTAGGTTAAATTTGTTTATTATATGATTGAATTTGTCTAGGTTTCATTTATGGATATTACTCTTTACAGGAGATGAGTACATGAGACTTATTTTCACTTGTATCCTGATTATTGTTAGTCTGATTTTTCAGTCAAGAAATGGCTAGACATATAAAAGTTTTAGTTTCTTGTTGGATTTTGAAACTGTTTAGTGTCTGAGACTTTTTGAATGTGAGTGTGTTGGTAGGAGGTAGTGTGGAAATCAGAAATATTTGAAATAAGAGAAGCCAGTGGCACATACTAGTAGTTTTATTTTATTTTGATTAAAAAGAAGTGATGTCTGTTAGGCATTGTTGGCAGTATGTTGTGTATTTTGAGCAATTTCCTGTAGCTGTTGTATAGATTTGTCTGCAGTCATTCTCACATTGTAATACACTAGTGTTTTTAATTAATTTGTTCATATCAATCCTAACAATGTCAAACAGCAGTGGATATGAAATAGATCCTAAAATAGATCCCCAAAACAACCATCACAAATAAAGATTGAAATTCAGAACAAATATGCTGTTGATGTATTGATTGACATCTATCAAACTTTAAATCAATCCAGAGTTTTTTGTTAAGATTTGAATTGACTAGTCACTGTAAGAGCAGCTTGTGTTGAAGGATTTTGGAAAAAATTTGAGGAAGAGGATGGCTATCATTTGGCCCTGGTTTCTTAGCCTGTTAACTATGACTAAGAAGGATAGTGAGTCTATGTATGTTCTATTCTAGGACAAAGTCATGCTGGTGTGAGGAGAGTAGATTATTAGACATGAAGTGCTGTAGTATTTATTGAAAAATACATTTTTTCCAGAAGTTTGGCTGGTGGTAACATTATAGCAATAGTTAGTTGTTCAACAACTGTGTTGAGTTTTAACTTTCATGTACTGGGGCTATATAACACTTTTTCTATAACAGAAGGAAATACATTATTTTATTGACCTGTTTAGGATAGTAGCTATAGGATATGCAATTGAGAGACTGCGATGTGAAGAAATTATCATGGGAGGTTATCTGAGGCAAGCAAAGTGATTTTTTTCAACAGTTTTTCAACACTTATAATAATGGTAGTGTCTACATTATATTTGCCATATAGTGATTTTTTTCCTTGAGTGGTTTTGTGTGTAGTGTATTTTTGCTTGTTACCTTGGTAACAGTTTCGGCCATGGTGGTTCAGCAGTTAGCATTGCCACCTCACAGCAACAGGTTATCTGGTTAGATCCTCAGCTAGGGTCCCTTCTGTGTGGAGTCTGCATGTCCTCCTTGTGGTCACGTGGGTTTCCTCCGGGTGCTTCGGTTTCCTCTCACATCCCAAAGACATGCTGTCCATGGATTGGACACTCTAAATTGGCCCTAGGTGTGAGTGTGTGCGTGTGTGTGTGTGTGTGTGTGTGTGTGTGTGTGTGTGTGTGTGTGTGTGTGTGTGTGTGTGTGTGTGTGAGTGTGTGTGTGTGTGTGTGTGTGTGTGTGTGTGTGTGTTTACCTTCTGTGGAATGTTGGGTGCTGGGCTGGCAACTCGACACTGTAAAACTCCACTGCCAATCATGAGCAGACACGTGATCCACTGTGGCGACCCCTAACCGTGAAATGCCAAAAGAAAAATAAGAACCTTGGTAACAGTTTCCATGTAATGGATATTTATTTTCAATGTGATCTGATTAATTTGGGAGGAGATATGGGTGATTTTTTAAAACAAGATATATTAGATCATTGCTTGAGTCCAATATTCTTTGGGATTAGATTTTGAATTATGTTGATGCTGACATTCTAGCAGTAGAATTCTCCTGCTCTGCTACTTTATTTTTTATTTTTGACATGCAATTATATTTTCAAAGATATCCTAAGTACCTTTTAAGTAGATATAAATACTGAATACCATCTTAAAGGATGTCAGAAAAAAAATGTTATATCTTATTATTTTTCTGTCAATTTTTTATCTGGAGGGTTTGTTTACTTGTAAACTTGAAATAAGTCATTTAAAAACAAACCCACAGGACATTTCCTTGAAAAGAGAACTTCAGTCTGTTCTTACTAATATACAAGAACTTTCTCTGAAAATGGACAAAATGGGCAACTTTGAATAAAAATGTTCAAAGTACATGGAAAAAATGCATGAGACTTTATAACAACAGAAATCTCAAATATCCAGAATGGAATAAGCTTTAAATGACATGGAAACAAGGTTATCTGAAGATGAAAACAATACTGAATTCTTAACTGAAGTAAAGTATGACTTGGAAAGCAGATGAAGGAGAAATAACATTCATATTTTGGTTTTCCTGGAAAAATAGAAGGAGAAATCATAGTGACTTTCTGGTTCCCTAAGATTTTAAATTTACCTGAAGCAATGTTGTATGGTATTGAAAGACCACTTCTCTTGCGTCTTCTTCAAAAAATAATCTTCCATCGAGATCTATTATTGTTACAATTTTTTTTTTTTATCTCAAGACAAAGAACCAAATCTTAAAACAGCTTGGTCCAAATCTCCTATCAAGATAGAAGATAGAATAATAGGGTTTGATAATGACTACTCTTCTGCTGTGATACCTAAGAGAGCACATTTTCTTCCTCTGATAAAATAACTCAGTTAAAGACAAATTAAAGTGCACTTGCTACTTCCTGCCAGACTCAAAATATTTCTTTCTGATGAAACCAGATCTTTTGAAGGCTTAGACTCTACTATGTCATTCCTGATAACTAAGGAAATTCTTGAGCAAATTGAAGAAATGGATTGGAACAGTAGCCCTTTGAAAAGACACGCTGAGAGAAATGGAAGAAAACCAATGAAAAGAAAAATAAACTAAAGAAAAAATAAGTTTTAACTTAAGTTGCTTTAATATTATTCAGCAGCAGTATATCATTATATTTCTAAGCTCTTATGATTATGTTTATTCATTTCCTTTAGTTTTGAAAAGAAAAGAAGGAAACATGGATGCACTCTTCTATAAGGTAATTAAGTCTTAATTTCACTTTTCCTTAATATTTAACATTGTTTAATATATAACTTCTTATAACTAATACACACACACACACACACACACACAACACACACATATATATATATATATATATATATATATATATATATATATATATATATATATACATATATATATCTATATATAAATTTTAAATCTTTTTTTACTGTTAATTTAACAGTACTTTTTTTACATTCATATTTACTTGCATTTCACCTTTCATACATTTATCACAGTAATATAATCCAGATAAATAATCATAGAGGAATTTTAGTTTGCATGAGTGTGTGAGTTTGAGATTTGAGATGCATGTCAGTTATGTTTCTGTTGGTAGTTTGATTGGGGTCTAGGAATGTTAAATGTAGAGAATGTGTATCTGACTCTGATCCTTTTGTTTTTAATATAAAAGTTAAAAGTTATTAATCGGTGGTGGTGATAATATGATAGAATTTAGAGATTTAGATATGGTACTTACACTGTTTGATTTTTTGGATTATTTATTTTGTTAGTGAAATGCTCTTGTTTTCTTGTTGAGGATTTAGTGGTGGATCTGCTGCTTGTTAATGGTGCCATTTTTTTTCTTTTCCCTATCTTTTATTTTCTTTTGTTTTATTTTTGTAATGTGAATTTGGTGTTAATTTGTACATGACAATGAATACAGAGGGCAGATATGAATATTTGTTTTGGTTGTGGTTTTCTGTGAGGAAATGGCAGTTTACATGCTCTGATATGTCGTGAACAACAGCTGTGTCAAATTTGAGTTATTTTAGCTCATGCACTTAGTTTGGCTCTTCAGAGCGTGTGCATTTTTTTTTTTTTTACGTTTTAAGCTGATGGTACTTGATAAAATTTCCTGCTGAAGCTGCAAGCCTTGCTGTGCTTTAATAAGAGAGGAAGGGAGTGGTTCTGGCCCAGAATTTGTAGTTATTGGCTGTTTGGGCGGTTTTCCATCTCTCTCAACTTTTTAATTTGAAGGCCTGCATTTGCACTTGTTTCTGTCCTGTAACTCCTGGGCCCATCTCATTTGCTCACTCAAAAAAAAAAAAACAAATTTTATCTGCTTTTACTGTATTTGTGTTTCTTCCTACTTTATTTTGCTTTTGCGTCATCTTAAAAGTACTCAATTGTATTTATTACTGCATGGTGTAACTCATTCTAAGCCTTTTAGTTTAAGCACTTGGGCTTCAGACCAGTTGTTTTACATTAAGAAGGTTTGTGGTCTGCACTGTAGTGGCAGAACAGGTAGCTTACATCCTTCTAAGTTGGGAACTGCTGATCGAGGGCTCAGTGCCTGTTATTCTAAAAGTGTATTAATTCTGGTTTAAGTACTTGGGCTTCAGACCAGTTATTTTACATTAAGAGGGCTCGCGGTCTGCACTCTTGTGGGTGGAGAGGCTGGACTCTGCCCTTCTGAGCTGGGAATTTCTGGTTAAAGGCTTATAGTGCCTGCATATTTTAACTGCTTCTTACTGAAATTGGTACACCTTGTTTGCTGTAGCATAGACTAGATCCAGGCCTGCCGAATCTAGCTTTGTTTGTATAACTTGATCACTAATCCAGGCATTCTTTAAAGTATTCAATTGTATTTATTACTGCTTGGTAGTAACTTGATTAAAATGTAGCTATCCTTCTAAGTCTTTTGGATTAAGCACTTGGGCTTCAGACCAGTTGTTTTACATTAGGAAGATTTGTGGCCTGCACTGTGGTGGCAGGACAGGTAGCTTACATCCTTCTAAGTTGGGAACTGCTGATTGAGAGCTCAGTGTCTGTTATTCTAAAAGTGTATTAGTTCTGGTTTAAGCACTTGGGCTTCAGGCCAGTTATTTTACATTAAGAAGGTTTGTGGTCTGCACTCTTGTGGGAGGAGAGGCTGGACTCTGCCCTTCTGAGCTGGGAATTTCTGGTTAAAGGCTTATAGTGCCTGCATATTTGAACTGTTTCTTACTGAAATTGGTACACCTTGTTTGCCGTAGCATAGACTAGATCCAGGCCTGCTGAATCTAGCTTTGTTTGTATGCTTGTTGTTTGTTTGCTTGTTATTTCCCTGAAATGCTAATTCCACCTAAAACGTGGCTTTTCAGCACTTCTGTGGATCCCTAGTGATATCTGCTTTGCTTACTGTACTTATTTCCTTGTTTCACTTGAAAGAAAGTTACTGTTTGTCGTTTTTGCATTTAAGTTACCTGTAACACATTGCATTTAAGTTACCTGGCACTTGCTCACTAAACCAATTATATAAGTCAGCACTAAAAAATTAAAAGCACTACACCCTCACAAACTCCCCTTGAGTACCTTGTTCCCCACTGGCCCTTTTTTTCAATTATAAAAGAATTCCCAATACTATTCTAGCATGTCCAAAGGTCAGTTGTCAATCTCCTCTCCGGTCCAGCTGGTGAATCTGGGAATCTTGAGGCAATGTTACAACTGCCTCATATACACAGACAACCCTCTCCTCCTCCCAACAAATTCCAACACATGTGAGAGATGCAACCATATAGCCAAACTGGAGGCTAAGCTCTCTCAACTCAGTACTGGCGTAACCAGTCAGGAGGAGAAGGAAACCACACTCACTACAATTCCAGTCTCACATAGACCTACCACGACAGCAAACCAAACATATAAACACACAAAAACATACTCAGAGGCTCTAAATAAAAATCTGCCTAAGCAGCAGAGACCTCCAAAGCAGACACCCAAGCAACCGCTACCCCAAAACAAAACACGTGCAACACATAGCTCACAAAGCCAGTGTACCAAACAGTCACAGCCCTTAAGGCTAAACAACCCACCTGATACACTTGTAATAGGTGACTCTATCATCTGGCACACTGACGTCCCGCTCACCAGACTGAACAAGGAGAAGGTCACGGTGAGCTGCCTGTTGGGTGCTAGGATCCGCCACATAACACAAGCACTCAGGTCACTCCAAGGCAAGTACAAATATGACTCAGTCATTGTCCATGCTGGTGTGAATGACCTGAGACGTACCTCCCTGGCCTACATGAAAAGAGACATAGAGGAGCTCTCTGAGCATGTAGCCCAGGCTGGTATGACCCTGACCTTGAGTAGCATCTTACCCTCACCAACAATGATGCCATAATATGAAGACAAGATGATTAATTTCAACAATTGGCTTAAGTATTGGTGTCATTCAAAGGGGATCCAATGCCTGTCAGCCTGGGATGACATGCTCGACAAGCCACGATGCTTCACTAGGGACGGCTTGCACCTGTCACCCCTGGGCTTTTGGACATTGGCAAAGGCTCTTGCTACCACCATAGTGCCTTTTTTAGGCAGGGCTCAAAAGACAAACCCACCTCCATAGGTATCACAAGGGATAAGAAACTAAGAGTAATGCTACTCAACACCAGACGTCTAAACCTCAAGATGCACACACTCGAAACTCTCCTTAGCATGGAGAACATCGATATCTGTGCAGTAACAGAAACCTGGTTCAAGGCTCCCGAGAGCACCTCAGTACTACCAGGTTATTCCTCATACCATGCTTTTCGGCCCCAAAACTTGGACAGAACCACAAAAGAAGGGGGAGTATCAATATTCGTCAAAGATACCCACACCTCCAGGTTGGTGGCACAGCACGAAGCATCAGAGACTATCCATGTGCAACTAACAGTGGGTAAAACTGCCTCCCAGTTTATAGCCTGCTACAGACCACCCTCCTAAACCCAGGAACCCCACTCGGCCTTCCTGAGAACACTGGAAAATATGAAGGTCTCTCCAAACACCATTATATTGGGCGACTTCAACTACCCAAACATAGACTGGGAGCATTACTCTAGCTCCAACACCCTAGCCCAAAGGTTCCTAGAATTTATAAACTCAAATGCTATGGAACAACTTGTTATCACTCCCACAAGAGCGGAAAACATACTGGACCTGATCATCACCAACATGGGGACTCTATGCTCCAGACCAGAAGTGTATCCCTCACTGGTAAGATCAGACCATAAACTAATCTCACTGGATATTCCCATCCCGACCCCACCCCCTGCCCAGAAAACCACAGTGAAAAACTTCTCTAAAGCAAATTTCACACTCCTCAAAACCGAGGTGGAATCCTTCAAAGCCCATGGGCCTGTGGAAAATATGGCCCAGACCGCAGAATCCTTTATAAATGCATTTTATGAACACCTTCAGGAATGCATGGATCATGCAATCCCAAATAAAACCAAGACCCAATCCTCCAAAGGCAGACGTCCTGTCTGGTGGACCCCAGCCATAAACAAACCATACAGTAGAAGGAGGAAGCTACTAAATGATAGAGCAAAATCCCAAAAAGGGAAGGCATCTCTGATCAGTATTAGCAAAAAACTACGGGCACTCATAAAATCGTCTAAGGCCAGCTTCGAGAGAAAAATTGCACAGGACACTAAGGATAATCACAAGGCTTTCTTTAGTTATGTTAGGAACCTGGGTGGGAATTCCCAGATATGCTCAGAATTAGTCCAAAATGACAAAAAATACACTGAACCCACAGACATTGCCAACATCCTAGCTGACAGGTTCAGTGCAAACCCCCCCCCACCAAAAGGGCAAATATTTATCCCAGCAGAGTGCTGCCCCCCTGTCATCTCAGATGCTCAGGTAAGAGCCGTCCTCTGCAAAGCAAAAAAACACAGCATCAATGGGACCAGATGGTGTCCCGGGCTGCGTCCTACATGAACTCCGAGAAGAGCTAAACCCAAACATAAAACTACTGTTCAATCTCAGCCTTACTACAGGATATGTACCCAAAGAGTGGCGTACAGCAACAGTGGTCCCTCTCCACAAAGGTGGTGCCTCAACGGATCCTGGAAACTATCGCCCCATAAGCCTGACTAGCTTGGTCTGCAAAGCTATGGAAAGGATCATCATGGACCTGATAAATAAAGATATTGGGGACCTACAGACACTGGATCCTACCCAGTTCGGCTTTGTTAAGGGCAGATCCTGCCTCTTAAACCTGGTCAATTTCTTTGAAACAGTCACCAAGGCCATTGGCGAGGGGAAGGTGGTCCACACAGCCTACCTGGACCTCGCAAAAGCCTTCGATACAATACCCCACTCGGGCATTATAGATAAGCTCACCAGCTTAAATATAAACCCCTATGTCACTAGATGGGTTGCAAACTGGCTCAAGGACAGAACCCACATGGTTAGAATTGCTGGAGCCATGTCAGACTCCAAACCAGTTACAAGTGGCGTCCCACAAGGCTCAGTCCTGGGACCTTTCTTGTTCGGTATATATTTCTCGGAGGTACAGGCCAGCACGGAAGGACTGTGGCTGACCAAATTCGCAGATGACTGCAAACTGGGTGCCATAATCGACTCTCCAGCCAACACAAGCATCCTCCAAAAGGGCCTCATAGAAACAGACAACTGGTGCCAGAGCCATGGCCTCAAGCTAAACGCCAAAAAGTGTATAGTCATCCCCTTTGGCACAAACACAGTGCCCACAAACTACCACATAGGTGGTAATCCATTAAGTACAGAAGAAGTAATTAGGGACCTGGGGACCCAAGTTGATAGCAATCTCTCATTTGACAACCACGTGGCCAAAGTGGTTAGAAAAACATTTTATATAGCCCACCTAATCATGAAGGGATTCACATCTAGATGAGGGGAGGTCATCGTGCCTCTTTACTCATCCCTCATCAGGCCCATAATTGAGTACAATGCCCCTTTTGGGATGTACCTTACCAGACACCTGCAGCAACTGGAACAACCCCAAAAGTACCTCACTAGGATGATCAAAGGGCTCAAACAGATGCCATATGCTGCCCGATTAAAGAAACTCCAGCTCTACTCAGTGGCATACCACCTGCTCAGAGGCGATCTGTGCCTGACGTATAAAGCCATGTTCAACCCGGAATTAATGGACATGCTGCACCTCAGAAAATCCAAATCCCATCGAGCTACGTGCTTGAGAGACTTGAACCTCAGCACTGAAATAAATAGGACATGCTGGAGGGACAGATTCATAACCCAGAGGCTCCCTTCACTCTGGAATAAAATCCCAGTCCAGGTTAGGCAGAGTCCCTCATTGACTCTCTTCAAGAGGAATCTTGATGGGTGGATGTGAGATCGTAGGTTTACCCCGGGTATCACTTCTGTGTCACTGTTAGACAGAGGCACTGTATACTAACCTCGAAAAAGGGCATAGCAAAATTTATTTAAATGGGTGGCGAAAGCCAAACACACTCTGGCTAGGCTTATAAATGCCCTAGGGCAGATAGCCTAGTATGAACCTATGTACCTATGAACCTATAAGAAACATTGCAACAAGTACTGATTGTCAACTAAATATGAAATAAGCAGTTCAGTCATTTAACATGAATGGTCAAAGGGCAAGTGAAGTGAGCAGATTTAAAGGCTCTGTTTTTTTTGTAATTTAACTTTAAATAAGAAGTCAAATGATTAAATAAAAAGTAACCCTTTCATGATTTAAGTTTAATCTATTTAATTGGATGGTCAAAATATGACTATTATTATTTATTCGTGGTCTCTTTTGTTGACATTTTGGGGATTCTCAATACTCAAACTCTAATAGTGGAGTTAAAAAATCAGATTGCTAACATATTTCAATAATTAGTAGTAGTTACAGTTCATAGCTTACAGAGAGAGTGTGTGTGTGTGTGTGTGTGTGTGTGTGTGTGTGTGTGTGTGTGTGTGTGTGTGTGTGTGTGTGTGTGTGTGTGTGTGTGTGTGTGTGTGTGTGTGTGTGTGTGTGTTAATATGTATGCATTGGTGTTCTTGAATTATATGGTATATGCATGTGCATTTATTTTATCTGTGACAATGTGTCATATCATTTTTAAACAAGAAAGTGCAGTGGTTTGTTTCTATAAACAGAGTTGCAGCATAGTTTACCACTGTCCAGCTCTAAATAGCCTGTGCTTGTTTGTTAAACATACCCATAACAAATACTGAACTGCCCTAAGCATTCTGTTTATGATTGTGCATCAAAAACATATTCCTATAAATCATTCTAGAGTAAATTTTAGCAAGGGATCTTGATCCTTGCTTAAAAATAAAACATAAAACATAAAAATCAAGATAATTTTTCACAGTGTAGTAATATTCCTTAGACGCACTGTTACCTGACAATCAGTTTTTGATCAGTCAGGATGATCACTTTGACTGACATTTTAAATCATTTGCAGTTTCACTTTTTTTTATTTATCCATTATAAGCAACAGCACTGAAGCAAGATGAAAGTATCATCTTCACAGAATGTTTATATCTTATATAAATAACTATTTGCTAGCAGTCATGAAATAAGATAAGATTAATAAAATGAAAGACCTAAGAATATGCATCATCACAAATAAAGTTTGTGTTGTGGTTTGGTTTCAAGTTTGCAACTACTGTGTCTATATATAAGAATTTGATTAAAAATAAACATTCTGTTTAGATATATGAGTGGCAAGTAAGTCTGTGTAGTAAAAACCAAAACAAAAAAATAAATAAAAAAATCAAGGTGCACACTATAAATTGTGTCAAATGCAAATTTCTAACAATTTCCTGAGACCCCTTTATTTAAAGTAAGCATGTGATGACTGAGAAATTCTTATGACAATGTTTCTTAATTCAGTATGCATATTTGTTTCAGGAATAGGACAATTTTAGTATGTTTAACCTGTCTGGCTCTTGCCTATCAGTGTGTATTTGCAGCAAGCTGCATTAATGTGTTTTTTTCATAGGAAGTAAAATGTTTTATTTCTGTAGTTATAGATTAACTATAATTAAGGGGATATAAATTGTTTCAGTAATAATTTAGATTGTTAAGCTTTCTTTTTCCAATTATAAATGATATTATTTGGGAATTTGGTATATATTTATTATAAGTCTCTAACTTGTGCAAGTTTTGAATCTAATTGGTACTGTTAGTTATTTTCTTATATTATTAATAATATAGTTTCATATTAGAAATATACAATGACAGGTTATAACAATATTGTTTACACTATGACTTACTTTTTCTCACACATCCATTGTTAGAGCGGAGCCTGTATGTCAGGCATAGATGTATCCTCAAAAGCCTGTAGGAGACAGAATACAGGGATAGGGCCTTGAGGCGGTCAGCATAGGACATATTACTTACGTCCTGTATTCTTTTAGTGAGGAACCTCTGTGGACATTCCAGTTGTTGGATATGCCTGGTTAGGTACATACCAAAGGGGGCATTGTACTCAATGATAGGTCTGATGAATTCCAAATACAGTGGAGCAATGACTTCCTTGGACTTAGATGATATACCTTTCTTTATAAGTTGCACAACATACAATTATTTACTCATCACTGTAAACATGTGATGATCAAAGGCTAGATTGCTATCTATGTATGTCCCTAACTCTCTGACTGTTGGGTCAGCTCTAAGGGGTGTTTTGTCAATATGCTAGTTACCAGGGATGGATGACATCCCAAAGAATATTATTATGCATTTCTTGGCATTTAGTTTTAGTCCATGGCTCTGACACCAGTTGTTTGTCTGTGTCAGCCCCTTCTGGAGAACATTTGTGTTAGTATGAGATTCAATGACAGCTCATAATTTGCAATCATCTGCAAATTTAGTCAACAAGAGACCTCTGACATTGACCTTGATTTCTGAGAAGTAAATGCCAAAAATCGCTAATTGTTAATCACTATGTAATCCAATGTAACTACTGTCTGTTTATTTTACTGTGGAGCTTTTCTCCCCGGGCCTCCGCTGAAAATGGACCCACATCCAGTCGGACACTCCCGGTCAACAAATTTAAATAAATAAATAAAAATAAAATAAATAAATAAAAAGGAGCGGTCCAAGGACTGATGCCTGAAGGACACCATTTGAGACTGGCCTCTTCTTAGAGGTGAACTCCCCATTTCTAACTTCCTGGGTCCTGTCTGTGAGCCAGTTGGCTATCCACCGGGTGACATAAGGGTTTGTACCTAACTACTTGAATTTGTCAACAATGCTCGAGTTGGGTATTGTATTAAATGCCTTGGCCAGGTCAAGGTAGGCAGTGTGAACGATTTTGTCCTCATCCATTGATTCGGTGACTTATTCAAAGAAGTCCACCAGGTTGAGTAGGCATGATCTGCCCTTGATGAAACCAAACTGGGTTGGCTCCAGTGTGTCTCTGTTGATCATCTCCATGATAATTCTTTCCATGGCTTTACATATAAGACTAGTGAGACTTATGGGTGTTTAGCTTCCAGGGACAGCAGATAGCCCACATTTGTGCAGAGGGATGACTGCTGCCTTTCTCCATTCATGAGGCACAAAGCCTGTTTAGATGCCACAGTCAAATAGTAATTCCAGAGGCCCTGATAAGTCATGCTTCATGCTATTTAGAAAGCATCCTGGGATATTATCTGGGCCCATTGATGCAGTGTTCTTGTTCTTAAAGAGAGCATTAAGGACCGTTTCCCTAGTGATAGTAGGAGGAGTTTTATTTGATGATATTTTCTGAGGGAAGGGTGAGGGGAGAGAAGAATAAAGTTGGAGCTGAATTTATCAGCCATGAGGTATGCTACATCTTCTGGCTCAGTATAGGAGGCTCCATTTGCAATGAGCTCTGCATAAAATTGTGTATTGCCTTTTAGGTTGCCGACAAAGCTCAAGAATGCTTTGTGGTTGTCCTTGGCCTGAAAGGCCAAGCTTACCTCAAATTTGGCTTTGGCAGACTTTATTTGTCCTCTGAGTTGTTTGTTTAGTTTCATGAGAGTGCTTTTATCCTGCTGGGTGCTGCACCTCCTAATTTTTGTCATGATTTTCTTCCTCCTATTATACATCCGATTGATTTTGTGATTCTACCAGGGTGGCTTATTTTTTGAGTTACTTCTGTACTTCTCCCTAGTGAGTACAGGTGCCTCTTTGCAGCTATTAACATGGCTCTACAGGGTTTCTGTGAACAGTTCTGCATATGCAGAAGTGTTCTCAGGGTTTATAGGGGCTTGAAATTTTGCCAGGTTCTCACTTAATAGCAGGAGGCTAGCCTTAGAATAGTTCCTGAATATTCCTGGTTTAGCTGGGGATCCAGGTTTTATTTTTACTTCAAAGAAGACCATTTTGTGGTCTGACCTTACCAGGGAAGGCATTACAGTAGGGGTTGTGCAGCAGTCTCCCATATTAGTGAGGACCAGTTCCAGTATGGTTGCTTCCCTGGTTGGTGTATAGACTATCTGGTCCAGGGAATTTGTCTTTACAAAATCCAGGAATCTCTGTGCATGCACATTTGATGTTGTATTGAATTCCCAGTTAACAGTGGGGTAATTAAAGTCAACCATAAATATGGTATTGGGTTGGATGGTTAGTATTTCTATTAAGTTTAAATACATGGTATGGGTTTCCCGGGTCATAGATGGGGACATATAGCTTGCACGGAAGTGGTATTGGACTTGGAGATTTGGACTCATTCTGAAAAGGAAGCATTATACTGGTGGGAGATTTTAACTGCATATTACATGATAAAAATTATAATATTATTAATAAAATAAGGAAACCTGCTTCAGCAAAAGCATTAATAGAGTTTCTAGATTTATTTAATATTAAATATATAAATTAATTTTCAGAATCAGACTCATTTTTTTACCCATTTTTTACATAGACATGCAACAAAAATGACAGGTTAAAATTAGTAAAAATGGGAATAATAATTTGACAGGAGAAAGCAATAAATTAAACAGTAACTATTTTGAATTTTTAAATCACAAAACGATGATTAATCTAGAAAAGATTAAAATAAACAATTATTCTATAAATCCTAAGTTCATGCATAAGTTAGCTAATAGAACAAAAATGTTTATTAAATCTAATCATATCAGAGAGTTATAGTCTCCAATAATAATAATAATAATAATAATAAAAAAAACATTCTAGGTGTATTTAGGACTCACTTTAATAAATTTAATCAGTATAATCCAACAATGGACACACAAGATATAATTAAAACATTCATAAAAAATCATACTAAAAATAAATTATCTGAAGATCAGATGAAATTAATCGATAGGCCTATTTTAATATCTGAGCTCAAAGCTCAAATTAATAAAATAAAACCTAATAAAGCTCCTGGTAATGATGGCATGAGCTATGTAAATTAATGCCTAAAGATGCTCTGAGTATTTTACAAAAAGTATTTTCAATAGTTAAAGGTTTACAAAAAGTTCCACCATTTTGGAAATACACTCTAATATCTCCAATTTTAAAAGCTGGTAAAGACCCAACAAAACACATTTCATATGGGCCAATCTCACTATTAAATATAGAGGAATGTAATAAAGCCTACACATTTTTTTTTCTGTATAGGCATTGTGCCATGCTGCTTACATGGCTGCAAAAATTTTTAGATTCAGTAAGCAGTGCTGAGCGGCATGCACACATGCACCAACATGGAAACGTCTGTGGAAAACCACCTCATAAGCAGGTGAATCTCATGCAAATGAGGCAGGTAGAGCAATCCAGCAAGCAGACTCTGTGTCAGTGGCTATAGTGTACATGGAAAAATTCTGTGTACAGGAGTGTAGACAGAGAAAAGGGGTTATAAAAATGTAGATATTTGGACAGAAATGTCATACCACATACACATATGACTGAAACTATGAGCCTGTATGTCAAAAAAAATTAAGGAAATAAGTTCATTTTTTTTAATAATCTGAACATTTTTGAGTGATGCGCTACAGTGCGCAAACATGTTTTATAGCAAAATTTAAAAAAACATTGGAAAAAAGAAATTAATTAGTATGTGACAGAAACGTATTACAGGACTGCGCATGGGGTCCACACAATCTTGAATTGGTGCTGTAGGCAATGTGGTTTGGCTCTGAAGTGTATAGTTTCCAGGCAGTGAGCATGGACACCTATGCAAATGAGGTGGAGGTACTGAATAGCAGAAAGGAGTAATCATGTCCACATATCCCCTTCGTGTAGGCTTAGAACCATGTTGCTGTTTACACACATGGTAGCTGACACCAGAGGGGAGTGTCTACTGACTTCTAAGCTCATTTCAGCTAAGGTGCGCATATTTGTGCAGACTGCTGCCTGGCTGAGCGTGTCCCCTACAGGAGATGGTGTGTCCAGTAACTTCTAAGCTTTGTTTACCTACTGTGCATGTTTGCTTGTCATGCCACCACACTCGAGTGTTTAAAAAATAAATGTATTTGTAGGCAGGTGCAATACATCATAGTTGCCCAATCACACACTCTGCAACAACAGTAGAGCTCTCTAAAGTATGCATACACCCTACATTCTGACTTTTCTCCAATACTCTGCACCATTGGAGCACAGAGTTGGGAATTTTAATTGAGGGAATGCTATGGAATGCTGCAGGTCTGCGGCACCGGTGTGTGTACTAGATGTGAAGTCAGTGCTGCTGCTACTGCTGACAATAGGCCTAAACAGAGAAAGAGAAGAATGTTCAGGCCCAGGGTAGCCTGCCAGGAGCTACATGAGCTGAAGACTGCAGAGCGCTACAGGGTGGACAGGGACATACTACAAGAACTCACTGAGCCCTGCTGCCCTCAAATCATACCTGGACCCAACAGAAGGGAACCAACCCAGTGGAAACAAAGGCATGTGTAGCCCTTAGGATACTAGCTACAGGTACTTTCCAAAGACCAATTGGATATATGATGGGGTTCTTACAGGCATCAGCATCCAGGGTACTCCACCGGTTTTTAGATGCCATGCTACCGCATGCCAGTGAGTACTTTTCTTTTCCTCTCACCACTGAGGTGAGGGCCGCCAATATGCAACACTTCTACCATGTAGCACACTAACCTGAAGTACTGGGTGCCATAGATTACACTCATGTACATATGAAGGCACCAACTGGTGAGGATGGTAGCATCTACATCACCCGCACGGGGTACCACTCCATTAACTGCCAGGTTGTGTGCAATGCCCAGGGGATTATCATGAATGTGTATGCTGGCAGCCCTGCAGTTATCACAACTCTCATATCTGGTATGTATCACAGCTGTAGCAGATGTTTGCTAGGGGGACATCCCACATGGCCATTTACTGGTAGATGCTGGCTACACCCTGGAACCTTGGGTGATAACACCCATCAGAAATACACATACACCCACCGAAGAATGTTAAAATGAGGCACACGGACAAACTAGGAGGAACATCATAGAGCATGTGTTTGGGCTTCTGAAGTCATGGCTCCCATGCCTCAATATATCTGGTGGTGGCCTGCAGTACCCTCCAGGCACATGTGTACATATGTTCACAGAATGTTCAATGCTATGCAATAAGAGCCTGCTGAAACAGCTGCAACATGATCAGCAAATGGAAGGGATACACAGCACCCACCACTGCCTAGGCCACCATGGCCTCAGTCATAGGAGGGCTCGGAGGAGGAACCCCCTGATGATGTCCCTGTAATCAGACATAGGCATGCCCAATATGCCCTGGCTTTAGCTAAGAGACAACACACGACACATTCACTGACAACCTAGGGTCCTAGGGACTGACACCTTACCCCTACTCACATACATATGGTAAAATTGATGCCAGGCAACCCTCATAACCTGCACATATACATGTATTGGCTGTGTACTGCTTGCATCAGACAGAGTTAGCCCTGAACTACAGTTCTGTCAACCACTGCATTCGCAAGGTAAATCCCTAACCTACACACTACTTGCAAGGATTATTATAATATGCTATTGTATGTATGGATTTGCTGCATTTATGCAAGGAAATATAGTGGCCTATTTGGACATAAGTAATATCCACAGTGGACTACAGTTACCCAGTCTACTAGTATGTGTTCCTTAATATTCATTAGGCCTCATGGTTGGAATATACACTACATCAGGCAAGGGAGAAGTTAAACAGTGGGGTCACATGACAGCTGGACTACTGTGTATCACAGCAGAACATGTGCTGTTGCTCCCCAACACCCAACACAGCAGTTTCCCCATATAAGCTCTGTAACAGCAGGTCATCAATGATATATCAGCATCTCAGGCAAACTCAGGGCATTGACAGAGAAATCTAGCACACATTGTATGTCTCACGTAACACAGGAATAATAACGTACATATGTATGCTTTTGATTGTGTGATGAATGAATACTCTCTGGCTGTCAGCTTGCATGGCGGATTAGTGGACTACGGAAGTTAGCATGGGTAATGCCACTGATGTTTCAAATCTGGAGGTATCCACATCTTTTGCATGTGAGGTATTAGTATGTTGTTGGTGTCACAGAGTGTCAGTTCATGTGTTGTGCAACTTTATGAACCTCTGTCACATATTAATTACATCCGACATCTGTAGAATGCCATAGACATGTTGAGTGAAGTGCAGCACTGCAGAAACAGGGACAGATATCAGTGTCTGTAGCACACAAAATCCCAGACTGGTGTACAGGGAGGTGTGACCTGGAGTCACTTTATAATTACTGACAGTCTCACTGGGCAAGCCCATACACTTAGTTAAATGGAGCGCATTTCTGTTGCCCCATGATCAAAATGACATGCATATATGTACACATATCTGTCTGTCACTATCTCTCTCTCACATACATAGTATATGTATCAGTATGTAGTTTCAAATAGATATATACCTATATATATATATATATATATATATATATATATATATATATATATATATATAGATATAGTTATATATGTATATAAAAACATACATCTCAGTCTCTCCCCATTTATCTACTTAACACATATACATATCTTACACACATGCACACAGCTACATTTATATATACATCCCTGTTATATACAGAGATATGTGTGTGGATGTCTGTATTGTCTTACATACACTAATACTGGTGAGTAAAGCTGCTCTATCACACATCTATAATGTTGGTCAAAGAATCCAAAATAAGAGCTCAACAGTACATTATGCACTTACCTACAGACCCCTGTGCCAGCTGGGTGTCACTACATTGCAACAGGTGAGCAGGTGGTGTGATGTATAATGTTGTCTATGCACGCATAGACAGGGCACATTGTCCCTGCTCACAGGCCTGCCCATCAAAGTGCAAACAACTAAATATGGCCATATTGGTTACTGTAGACACATAGCTTCGATAATAGCAGTTAACTCACTACTAGGATACTAGATACTGATAACAGTATGAAGCAATATCACTCTGCAGGCCACAGATGCTGTTCATCACAAGCCTAGTTTGTGTAATCCACAAGTAGTTTGTCTGCAATCACATGTAAAACAGAAATCATCCGTGACGCATGCAATAAGTATTGTGGTCTATAGTGTGTAAGACTTCGTATGTAAGGGTTCTAATCTCACTGCAGGCCAGTTGGTGCATGCGTGTGTGTATTCCCCTGCCAAACAACTGAGAAACCCTGATTTGCTAACAAACTGTGATGGTTATGCACTTTTTGGCCCTGTAAGTTGCTGCTGACTTCCAAACTGCCCTCTTCTACAAGGCCTGATGATGTCATCTACCTTAAGACTACCAGTTGCCATTGTAGCATCTGACTTAAGCTGTGGCACATGGAATAATTACTGTGATAAGACTTGGTAGGTAAGGGTTCTAATCTCACTACAGGCCACTTTGTGCATGAGTGTATGTCCATACAGCATAAAGAGATTGGGTTTTGCAGAATCTTAGTTGTAGCAGGTGATGTGGTCCTCCAAATGCCTGACCACAACTTGGCCTGCTGATCTCATCAAGCATAATATGTCCTAAACTGACAGTTCTATCAGACATGTGATGTGTTGCTTGCATCATGTACTCTGATCTGTAGTGTGTGCCATTACATAGGTAAGTGTTCTAATCTATATACAGCCAACTTGCACTATTTGCATGCCATACCATGTCCTGTAAGCAGTAATTAGGAGTGGTGCTATCCTCAAAGCAGCCATGTTTGTGTGTGTGGCTGTTAGAGCAATTTACATCAGCTTTGGTACCATAGCATACTGGCCATACAGCCATCACAGTCATACACAACTGTATACCCTTATTTACATGATCAACACATATTGCCTCAATCCAAGAGGACACAGTCAGAAGCCCTGTAGTGAAATGATGGTCACCCAGCCAGTCATACAGATGGCATGTGCTGAGTGCCCTGAGGTGTTCTGCTTGCCATTAGCCAGGGCTCTCTTGCAAAAGTTGGTTAAAGTCTCCTAGACAAATCTCTCCCACATGCATGCATTATTAATGTCACACACTTGGTTAATGTCTTTACAGTGATTAATCCATGTACTATGCCACTTAGGTATACAGCATTTGTAATTAAGCACTGTGACACATTGCCCCATATGCAAGGCAGAGATCACCTCTGAGTAGTCTATATGACACTGGTTACAATGATACTCATTTCAGATGATGAAGATCTGACGTTCCCTTGTAAGGGACCATATTCTTGTGTGCAAGTGCCAGTACTGCTTGGTAAGGTCCATTACCAAAAGGCCATTGCACTCAGATATTGGCATTCTGAGGGATGAGTACATGGAGGTTACGAGTATGTCAGTTACAGGTAATTGTGCCCTCAGTTTTGACACATGATTGCCATCATACCACTGGGGAGACATGGTGATTTCAGGCACATCAGATGTAAACCTGTCTGACCAGCTCTGTGTGCCCAGTTCTTTCACTCCTAAGTATGTACATCACATGGGGTGACTGATGTCCTACTAACCAAGTACATAGGTGTTAGTGATGGAAATGATACTATATATATATATATATATATATATATATATATATATATATATATACATGGAGTTTATAGCCATTACTATGTCAACAGGCATTTGTTTATCAATACCCTCTTGTAGGATATTGACATATCTCACAGGCTCCATGACTGCTCTCACTTTGCAGGCATCAGCCAACATCATTAGCCACATACAGTCAGTATTCACTTGTATCATGGTTAAATTGATTCCAAGAAGTAGATGACCCAGGACTGAGCTTGTTGAACACTGGTGCTTACAGATCAGCTATTGGAGGTGGATGCCCCTATGTTGGGTAGGTGTGCCAACAATGGGCCACTTAGTGACCCCTACAATGATAGTAGTGTGGATGCCTAGGTGAGTACTTTGTGCATGATACATTAGTTGGGGATATAGTCAGGGAGCTTGGCTCATTCCCTGAGATGTTGTATGTCCTGATGTCCCTTCATCCAGGTCCTTGGTGACTGCCTCGGATATGTCCACCACATTTAACAGTCAAGATGCCCCTGTCAGACATCCAAACTGTGTACAGTCAACCTTGTGTAGATCATATATATGTGTGCTGATCAGCTCCATGATGATTGCCCCTATGGCCATACAGATATGGATGCTCAGGCAAAAAGGTCTACAGTTCTGGTGGTCAATGCATGCACCACCTCTGTGTAAGGGTATAACAGTTGGCATTGTCCAGTCAGCAGGGGTTCAGCCAGTGGTTTCAGTATAATTGCAAAGTGTTCCTAATAGTGTTAGTAATCCATGACACATCCCATGTAGGACACAACCCGGGATGCTAGCATGTCCAATAGATGCTATATTTCCTCCATAGAGAATCCATTTTCAACCTTCTTTCTTTATATGGAAGTTATGAGACAGGTTGTAAGAATGTCACATATCACATGTGGTGGCGATAAGGGAGTAAAGTTGACACAGAACATGTGGGACTACAGGTTAGCTGTGGGTACAGACCCATTCTATGTGGCATCATTACGTATGAGTTCCCTGACAATCTGAGCCTGTGCTTTGAGGTTACACATGTAACTGCACTGTGCATTGTGGTTCTGCTTTGTATGGGTGGCTAATTTTGCCACTTACTGTGTCTACACAACATCATAACACTATGTGGTTGTTGTAGCTCTCACCATTTAAGGGGGGGCACCCTCACCCCAACTGTCACACAGCAATGTCCACCTCCTATTGTACAGCGTGATAATGGCAGTTGTCCAGACAGGTCTGCTATATCATGAGGAGCCTGTGTTCCTTCTGTCAGGTACAGCTGAGTTCATGCAGTTGTAATGCTGCTGGCATAATGCATGGGTGTACAGCTCTGCATACATGCCATCCCATCAGAGGGGGGAGATGCAGTCAAGCTAAGTAAACCATCCCACAGGAGGTAATAAAAGTCTTTTTTCAAATATATGTCTGTATTGTCTGCAAGTGGAGGTTACTGCTGGTAGTTTCAATGAAACTGATCTGTGGTCAGATCTCACCAGGGAAGACCTCACATGGGAGGCTGCAGTGGTTACATACAGTAACGGCTGGTGACTTCAAATTAAAGGGGGGCTGCAGGAGACAGCTAAATGGATGGGGCCAATGGGAAGGGGTGTGGCCAACTAGAAAGGAGAGGGGCTATACTCAAAACCACAACAACTGGAACTTTAATTAAATAAATACACTGTCCTGGGTGCCAAACCATCATTACGAGAGTCCAATCAAGACAAACTGAAGTGTAGAAGAAAAAATCATTTCAATGCATTGGCTACATGACAGCTTACGTAATATCTAGTTGGAAATACTAAGGTTGCAAGGCATGAAAAAAATAAATTACTTTTTAAATACATTACTGGAATGCCAGTCAAAATCAAGTATAAAAAAAACAAACAGGACTAATCTCAAACCATTTCTCCTTGCACTGCAGTTCTAATTATAATTTATATTCAGCTTTATAAAATTACCAAGTAACATGCCTAAAGTAGCAATATCTTTATACCCCCACTTGTAAAAATGTTTCTTATCCAAGAAAGACCTGCTGCCTGACAACAACTATCTACTTGTTTCATGGGGAAGACATAACCAAAGTAAAAAATTAACAGAAAACAAGAAACTAGCTCTAGATAAACTTCTTAAAGGATTACTGCACAAGTTATGGACCACAGATGATAGATTGGCATTCTGTTTAGTTTACGGGTAAAGCCTGCAAAGAGGACTGCAAGTCTCCAACAAATGTAATGAGGTTCTGAAACTACTGCAATCCTGTCCTTTATTACAAATACTGTCAAATGCATTTCAATACCTAAGGCTTATATGTTATCTAGTTATGCAAATATTATCTGCATGGCAACAACAAAAAGTCTTTCAATGTTGGTAATTCTTAAGCTTACTTGCATCTTACAATCTTCAAAAGCTTACCTGATGGTCATTAAAGCATAAATTGTTTCACTTGCGTTGGAGCTGTGGTCTGTGTGTTGGTCGAAGAAGTTCTGGAGTTGGTATTACGGTTGTTCATTAAAGCACTGCTACTTAAATACAGAGCAACAAGGCACTGCGATAGCATGCATTTTCTGAATAAGAAGCATAAATAATCAGTATAAAAATATGAGAGAAATCCAGAACATTCTGCAAAATCAAGGACAGATGAAAAGCCACTGTCTTACTTGTGTCTACCTTGGATGGGGGAATACTCTGCACACTTACACTGCATAACTGCTCCTTGCCTTGCTTGGACACATCCAGAGTCATTACATGGGGGAGTGGGGTGCAACAAGTATGTCACAATTTGAAATGTCTCTCGCTGATGGTGATGGCTCTGACACTCATACCGCTCAACCTCAGAGCAGGAAATCTGGACAAAGACATACATAGAAGTGGGACACAGGCCTCCAAATAAGGAAGATTTTTAAATATTGCTCTTATAAACTTAGAAAGATAATAGAATAGTAGCAGGTCTTGCATTAGTATGAATTTTCTGAAGGGTATGAAATCTGAAACTCAAATGTGTGCCATTCTTTTCTAACTTCAGTCTTTAATGATTTTCCACTAATTTGCCAGAAAACCACAATTTTATGAAAAAATGGACCAAAAATGTGATGCAAAAATATAAAATAGCCACACAATACAGCTGGGAGCCTGTCAAAGAAGGGACACCTTTTTTAATATTAGTACTGTTAACTTGAGCAGCTGGCAAAATAAGAGAATCTACATGCATTTCTGAAATACAAGTAATCTATAACTCTGATCATTACAGTTATTTAGAACTGTAAACCCTCCACGTTTTCTTCCAAAACTGCCCTTTTGTGGAGGGATTATTAGGGGGAGAGCAACATTGTGAGCCAAAATTGGGGACAGTTGAGAGGTTTGGATATTCCTAATTCTATAAAGTGATTTAGTTGCACGTACCTCTCAACCTCTTAATGCAGGAAATCTGGAAAAGGCCAAATATATTGGGGCAAGATACAAACAGTACTAAAAATTGCTCTTATATAAACCAAAGACAGTTAATAGAATAGCAGGTCTTGCTTTAGCATGCATTTTTCTGAAGGTTATGATGTCTGAAACTCAATGTCTGTCATTATTTAGTGACTTCATTCCTAAATGATTTGCCAGAAAACCACAAATTTTATGAGGAACAAACCAAAAACAATATGCAAAAATTTGCAAAAATCTGGACAGTTGAGAGGTATAGTTCAGCCAGGGCTGTCTGAGTTTGCTGCCCTTCCCCCCCTCACAAAATCATGGTCGAATCGAGCCTCCCTCCTGCAACCATTCCAATGTCCCATTCCTTGGTTATTTCACCACATTTACCACAAACACTGTAATGTGCATACTGCTTTACCTCAGCAATGATTTGGATTTCATTTGAAAGTTTTATTTTGCATTTTACAGCACAAACACTAATAGTTATCTGATAAACAAAGCAATGCAGTCTCACAATGAAAATAGACTTAGCATTAAAACTTCTCTGCCCTTGAAACTCACATTCATTGGAAAAGCATTGAAACCCACATTCAAAGAAAATACCTTTTGCCAGTGGTGGATAAAGATTAACTTTGGGCTGTTTTCAAATCATAGGCCCTTTGCACATGAAACATACATGTGCTTTTTGATACACCTTCCTGATTGTATTAAATTATATTCCTTGTACAATACAGTACAGTTGTTAGAGGGCATTTTAAATTTGTTGTTTTGAACATTTTTCCAGTAAACAATGAAACAAATTGCATGCACCAATAATGAAAAAAACTGCCTAATTCAGAACATTTCCATCATAAAAGTCTACTCAAACTTCTACAGTCCACCAGTATCAGTAAATATGCACAATCTCTGAAGAAGTAAAAGTCATCTAAATAATTCCACATTAAAGAAATCTGTAACTAATGAAGAGGTTGCTGCTAGCAAACAACTTCATATTTCATTGTTTCATCTACAAATATAGTGCCTGTTGCCCTTGAAGAATAAATTGCCTATGTTACATTAAAAAATGTTAAGCTAGTAATATTGCAATAGGGAATGGTTGGCAAACTTATAGCAGGTTCATATTTACTAGGCATCTTCGCCAAAAAGGACTGCAGCATCCAACCCCTTTACAACACAGTACAGTATCAGCAATACATCTACCTATTGTGGGAGCAGAACCCACAGCCTTCTGCATCAAAAGCAAGTACGCTACTTGTTGTGCTATTAACAATACAAGCCAACTCACCATAAGCAACACTAAACTTTTGTTCCCCTGTAGCTCACAGCTCCTTGTAAAATCTACTACACACTCAGCTTTATCTCTGAACTTTGCAGCACAAGAAATCTGAAAAAAGCCAAAATTTATTGGGAGGGAAAAAGCCCAAAAATCAGGGACACATCTTAAACATTGCTTGTATAATTTTGTAAAGTTGCTAGAATAAAATGCGGTGTAACCACCATACATTTCACTGCCAACTCTTGAACCCAGGACCCTGTGCAAAACAGTCAGAGCAACATGCCACTATGCCATATCAGCTGTTTTGTGAAAGAGAGGAAGACTGAAACTTAAATGGCTACCATTTAGAGAATTCAGTTCTCACCATAGCTGTCAATCTCTTCATACAAAACACCTGAACAAAGCCAATATTGGGGAAATACAGCCCCCAAACATATTCAATGAATTCAGTTCTCACCATAGCTCGGAACCTTAGCACAAAAAACCTGGACAAAGCCAATAATGGGGGAATACAGTCCTAAAAATAATACAAATTTCAAATATCCATCTTATAAACTTAGAAAATTGCTAGAATAAAAGGTTTTGTGTTACCATGTACTTTCTAAAGAATATGAAGTCTGAAATTCAAATGCCTGTTACTTTTATTTATTTAACATTTGTTATCCAGGAAAGTCTGACTTGGAATAAAACCCAATTTTACATTTAACCAGGAAAGTCTGACTTGGAAAATAAGCTAATTTTCAGCAAAGGCCCAGGGGGAAACACTCCACACACATGTCTTTGTAAGGCAGGAGGACATGCAGACTCCACACAGAAGGCACCCAGCCAAGAATCAAACCACAAAACCTGTAGCTGTCAGGCAAAAATGCTACCACTGCACCACTGACTGCACAAGGAAACCAAAATGCAAAAAACACAGATTTTATGAGGAACAGAACAGAAAAAATATGAGTAAAAAATCTGCAATTTTTTTACAAATGGTGGTGGATAGGGAATTCAGGCCCTTGCCACCTGCACCCAAGGAACAGGGTTCAAGCCTGAGGTATTCTCTACCCACCACCATGTGTTATCTCTAGTCTCCAATATATAGCAACTGGGGCATTACACACACACACACACACACACACACACACACACACACACACACACACACACGCACACACACACACACACACACACACACACACACACGCAAACACACACCCTTCTCAGTCCCAAGCTAATGGCTACACAGTACCTGAATTCAGTTTTTTTCCAGTGTCTTCTCCTCCTGTCCAAGCTTATGGCTGGTTTCCCTTTCCCTGCGAGAGTAGGCTCCAGTCTGCAGACGATACAGTCTGGAGTTCTTCTGTTCTATGCGGTCATTACCAAACAGACTTCTAGGCATCTGCAGGGCAGAGATGCCTTTCCTAATATCCGGACTGCCAGAAACAGCAGTCTGGAGTTCCCTGAGTTCCAGGAACTCCAAGCATGCACACAGGTGGGGGGGGGCTGCAGTCCTGCAGTTGTATAGCACATGACGCCCCTGGTTACCCATGTTGGTAAACACATGTTGCAACATGTTGGTTCCCCTTTGGGAGATGTCACAGCACTGCTCCAGGACATTGAAGTTTAAGATGTAGACTAGCATGCTACCCCACAAAATGGTGCACTGATATATCTTGGTAGAAACATGAACATGCACGTACGCACAATGGGTGTCTGGATACATGGAACTGCTCCTGTAGCCAGCTATTTTTTGATTATGTGCTTTCCAGTACTGAATGGCACTTGCTGCATCTCTCTGGGAAATCACAGTATTTCACAAAATCTGGATGTGTATCTGTCCTTAATGAGTATGTATACACCATCTGCATTACCTTGAACACTGTCATTTTGAGGCGTGAAGATATGGATGGACATGTAGTCTGGTATGGTTATGGTGCTGTCCAGAGCCTTGAACCCCATGTCCTTGACTGCACACATGTTTGCATAATCCAGAGTGAGGACACATTCCACAGAGTGGAGTTCAGTTTTGCCATATCCATGATGTTGTATAAAGATGGTGTTCTCATTGCCACCTTTTCCCTGAACAGTGGTGGGTGTGTCAGTAGCTATGGCCATTACTCCAAATCTTAGGGGTGAGAGATAAACACAATCACTGGTGAAGCACTGATGTCTGTTGAGCAAGGCATCTCAGGCAGACATGTAGTAGATCACCTGACAATGACACTATATGCTAAGGCAATTATTGATTTCCATCAATTCCCATGCGCAGTGAGTCATCATCCCAGGTGAGTGTCAATTGCAGCCGCAAGGCATGCGTATACCCATAAGAGACACAGACTGGCTAAGCACAATTATGTACCTGCATACAGGCCAATCACTTATGTCCCTAGTTGTATACACCTGCAGGAACTATGATGTCAACATTATGTTAGCTGATACCCCTTGATTTGAGGCAATGTGTGGTAAGGCCTATTGTTTCTTACCAAAGACAGATATTTGTCACCTGTCCCATATGAAGCCACTTGACACAAACATTAATGTGTCTTACAATGTAATCACCTGTGATTAAGAGGTGTGATGTTGTGTTTTGCTTCGGGTGTTTGACAGGTGAGAGAGTGGTGTATGCAGTATTATGTGTACTATGCACTCCAGAAGAAGGATATACTGAGGTGTCTGTTTGGCAATGTGTCTGGTAAGGATCTGCACACATGTAGGTGTGTGTGATGTGGGTGTAGGGGGTGCTGGATGTGAGCTTTGCATGCTGGAATAATGCTCATTGCCATATGTAATGAGTGGTGTTGGAGACACCATGGCAGCAAAGTTTGAAATGCAGTCACATCTATCACACATTGTGTTTGTGTGTCATAGGAATAGAGGGGTGGAGACATTCCCAACACCTAAGCAGCAGGTCCTGCAAAGGTAGGGTCATGCTGCCACACCCTTGGAGTTGACAGCCTGATATACTGTGTTTGTAGGCACACCTTGCAGTGAAGATGTGGATGCCTGTGCATGCATAGGGGACTTGTTCAACTTTACTGACATTACATCGGCCTCACAAGCATATGATGCCTGCCTAGCAACTAGACAGCACACTGGTTGTTGTGTGATATGATGTGGGAACAAAGACATGTGTGTCGGGTACATAACTGTACAGTATGACATGCCTAGGACATGTGGGAGGTGAACACACTATGGCCAAAGTTACCAGTCTGCTGCAGTAGGCCTCACAGCCATGTCATGCAGATGTCATCAGTAATGTGTTGAAGGCAGGATGCATGACATACTGTGAAAGTGTCACCTTCGATGGTTCACAGGCAGTGTGCTGATTGTTACAGCAAGTCTGGACATCTATGTCAATGGACATTGTATATTATACTGTGGCACTACAGTAGTGCTAATAATCCCCTTCTTGTCAGTTCCCTATTAACAAATGGCTAACCCTGGAAGCGATGGCATAACACATGCAAAAGCCAACTGATTGCCCAGGTTGCTAATCATTGCATCTACTTGGAAAAGAGTATGTGAAGCCTACAGAGGCTTTCATGTTGTGGGACAGCTATGTGGATGAACAAACAGGCTGTGTCCTGCTTGTCATCATGGGCTTCATAGTACCATTTTGTATGTGATGATGGAAAATGTATCGGAGCATGGTATCCCATATGAGAGTGGTGTCAGTGAGACCAGCATTAGTAGTTGCCAGGCAACGGCAATTCTCTAGACTTCCCAGCTTTCCACAGTCTTGATAAGGTAATTGTGCCCTTCAAGTACACACCACTTGGGTAATGTTCAACTGCAGAATACATGTGTAAAGCCCCCACCTTACCTTCAAAGGGTATACATATTACACTTACCTAATGTGTTTGTTTGCACTCTGTACACACACCTTGTATGACTCTCTTCATCGAACAAGTTGGGAACAACTGCAATGCTTAGTTGCACAAAGGAAAACTAGCATGTAGTGCCAAGCAGTGTCTCCAGATCTCTGAGTCATGTGACATGAAATGCCATGAAAGGAGTTAGCATGGATACTAGCAGTAACACTGTTGTACACCTACTGACACTGGACCACAAACCATTTGTTATGCTCAAGGCCAAATCATGCCTACCAACTCTAACTGCCAGACCCCATTGAGTGTTACACTATGCAATGGATGACAGGAATATTACTCACTCTACCTACCATGGCCTGACAAGGTGTTTGATAATATTAGGCCAGCAGGCCTTGCCAGAAACTGTGTAGGTTATCTACTAAGTGTTATGACAGCTGGTGGGTAGGTAAATATCTGACAGTCATAATCTAAGAAGATAGCATTGGATTTTCCCAGACATTATTGATGGCGTACCCCTTCTACACATTCCCTCTCTGCAGTCACAGCCACTGTTAGCACCCTCTGACTGGTTGCATTAGCAGGTGATACCATATCAGGAGCTATCACTGAATCCCACACAGAACCAACAGTTAACCAGGATAGCCATGTGACACACATTCAATTGCTGTCTGAGCCCCTGACAAATACTAAATGGCAACGGCTACACAATACTATCTTTTAGAAAGTCATCTACTCTTGGGAAATATAGTAGTGTCCACACACAGTTGAGCCATTACTCATAGATGTATGGACACAGGGAGAAATGTAGCCTATAACATCCAGTGTTTGGTGAGATGTGGGAATGTATTCAATGTTGAACATCATAAACACATAGGTCTGTGATGTAACTTCCAAACTGTCATTGCCATACTGAATGTGGCATTCATCACACCAATAATTGTGTACAATGGCACCCTTGCTATGTCACTACACAGACATATCTTACAACTGTAGCAGCCACACAGGTTCCATGGAAATATAATACACATTGCAGATAACATGTCCTATGGAGTCCACGTCAAGATCATACATGTATAGTCTATGTCATAAATGCTTTGGAGGGGGATGTGTATGGCTACCATACAGGGATGTGTCAGATCCCTCTGTGTACCTCCCACTCATCCATGACAGGACTAACACATGTCTTACCCAACCTACACACCTACACCATCACTGTGGTATACATACTACATGTTGGAGAGACAGGTATGTCACACAGACAGTACACCTTAAATGTAAAAGGCCCCCATGCATTTGAAGCACAAATCTGTTGTGACAAACATAATGGGCAGATTACACCATGGGATGCAGAACATGACAATCATAGCTGTTGTCAGACAAATGTCTGTACTGGTCACAGGAAATTTTAAGATGGGTGATCCCCAGTACCACAGCTTGTAGATGTGTTATCTCCCAACAACCTGATGACACTTATCAAGCGTATGAGCCCTTTTCACAGATTAGGGATGCATGAGCATGCTTAATGAGGCTATTGTCCTTGTTAGCCTGTTACACACATATGGACTTATGGAGCCATGCACCTATAGTGCTGTACCTTGCCGAGGACATATTTCTTCTTTGCTGACAGTCTATCCTGTGTTGTGATATCTATGGCGGTCTTGCTGCTGTGTGCCCATAGATGTCCTCAACAGAATCCTGAAACAGAAACAGGTCTGTGGCACACCTTTCATTGTGTAAGTATACAGCAATTACAACATCATACAACATAAGGTACATGAGATTGTGTGGCTTATTCATTGCGAATGTAGGCATACAGTATCTGTCAGTAACCATTACAAGTGGCATGGCTAAACAATTCATTATACAAGTACATGTTAATTTATATAGTCACCTTGTGCATCAGATGCATACCTTCATTTCTCCTGCATCAGTTATGAGAATGACATGGATGTGGCACAGGTATCATCACTTGCACAGGGTATTGTGTGGGGGTGCAGGAGGCCTAGGCTGACCCAAAAGGCTGACAGCATGTGCATGAGTCAGGAAGGGAAGCAGGCAAGATGGACCATGGAATTGGGAATTGTGTTGTGTATGTCTGTAGGTGACCTGCCTTTGACAGTGGTGTGGGAGTGTGCATGTACACAGTCAAGCTCAGTGCTAGCCCTACATGTGTGTATGTTGGACAGCTTTGAATCATGCATGGTAGAGCTGACAGCTCACCATCTATGACCCCGAACACAGGAACTGGCTTTGCACTAACACCTCTATGTCCAAGGTCAGAAGCAGTGCTAGTACCTGAAGGTGGCTGCTGTCTACTGGGACTGTGTTCCCCACAGAAACACCCAGGACCATGAGGATATGGCCTGCCACATCTTAGTGTGGGCAGCCACTCCCCTCTGTAGAGCTGGATGTGCTGCCACTATGAGACCGTGATTGTGTACAGCCACATGGACTCTCAGCAGATGGGGTTGCTGACCTACATCTATGAGGCTGATGCTCAACTCCAACCATACATTCCAGCACAGACACTGTGCATTCCAGCACAGACACTGTCTCAGCTTACCTTCTGTCCACTGCATCAGTGAACCAATCCAGGGTTTTACCAGTGTGGTGGAGGCAGTCGCGGTTGTCAGGCTGTGCTGCATCCATAACCCTGAGCATGCATCTGGAGTTTCTTTCAGAATGTGCCTGTGCCTCCATGATGGCCCAAAACATACGCCAAGTGAACCATGATGTGACACATGCAACAGGTGGTGGAAGGACAGCAGGTCTTCTACGAGCACCCCTATCAATCTGCCTGTGTGGAACCTTACCAGATCTCTGGCTATGGCCAGTGTCTGCACTCACTGGAGCCATAGTTGCCACACTTTCTTGTTCAATGTCACCATGCTCTGACTGTCACATATCTGTAGCTCTGAGGACTGGGTATGTGTAGGCATACTGACTGCCTGCAGTGATAATGAGGCAGAAGAATGATGTCAACCTTTGGGACATATTTAGCCCCTGAAACCCCCACTTGTGCCTCACTGTGGCCACCATCATCATCAGAGTCTGAAAAGACACTGACATCAGGTTGTGTAGGCAACAGAAACCAACCCCCCTGGTCACTTGTCATAAGAGAGGAAAAAGCATTGCATTAATACTTACACTATTATGCTGTGCAATACTATGTTGCAATAAATGTACATCTCTATACACTGTTGGCACTATTACAGACATGTTGAATCCCCAACCTCATATAGTAGGACAAGAGGACATTACTATTCCCACTAACAGCTGTAGTTACTTGAAAATAAATGCTCTTTACACAGCAGCAATCTCATCCACAAAAATGAGGTTCACTTTTGACATATGTGAAGACTCTGGACAGTTGACACTTATTGCAATATACTATGTCCTGACAATACTGTCACATTTATCAATGCGGTGGCACCTGCAAGGCATACGTATGACTGTAACATGTGTACAGTCATAAAATATATGTGCAGTTGGCAATCATGCCGACTGTACAGCAGTCCAGGCAGCAGGCCTTGGATGACACTTTCGGGATTGCATTGCTGTAAACCTACATCTATATCAAAACAGTGTTGTGATTATCAGAAGCAGGACCATGGCCTTGTCTGATACCTGATGTACCTTTGAAAAGTACGGGGATAAGTAATGTCAGTACCACCGCATGTTGCACCACAACAAGTAATATGTCTATATATCTCAAATTTAAAGTAGCTAGTATGTTAGTTATTATATCGGTCAACATATGAGCAGGAAAGTCAAACTCCAGTCAAACCCTTCCCCCCACAAAGAACACAGACCTGACACCCAAATAAGAGTATTCACACCCTGACACACTGAATGCTACAGTATTGCAATGATGATCAAACTAAGCTTACCTGCATGCTACTGTGCCATGGAAACTGTGGCACCCACATCCATGATGTACAGTGTGATGGATGCCTGGGAGCTGTCATGTGTACCTAGGTTCTTCAGGAATTCCTCAGTGGCTGAAAGTGGTCATTCTGCTGCAGGCCTTCCACTGGTGGCATCATGATCCCTGGCTACATCTGCTGCTCTTCTGCATGCAGCATTGATCATGTCGGTTGTGCAGTGTCATACCTGCTCATATGTCCTCCTCTGATGACCTGCAGCATTTTTGTCATGGACAAGGTCAGTCCACAATGCTGCTCGCTCTTCCCTGTTTTCCCTTCCCCTAGATAATAAGAGTTCATGTTGTTGACAAGGCCTTCAAGTATAATCTCATTGTCTGCATCCATGAAAGGTGTACAGCTTCTTGGGTATATGTGTCCTGAAGGACAATGGAATGAGAACACATGTCCGGATCACATATGTGAAAGTGCACTATGTAGAGATACAGCAAAAACAGAATGACTGGCAGTATCCGCACTTGATCACACATATCATATTTAACAGTGTGCAAATGTATTTCTGCACCAAGGTCCCTGTTGTACATGTATTTTGCCAGTAATGCTTTAGCAGGTATACTTGTAAATAATCCCTCACTTATATCCATTCTTGTATGTTTGGGTTTCTAGTAATGTACTCTTGTACCAGACTCCAAGGTGCAATCCCAATTTTTCCATTTATCTTTAAGCAAGTTTGTGTAATGTGATGCATATCCATGGAAACACTCTTAATGATTATAACCTGCAATTACTATGTTTTGCTTAAACCACCTGTTTTAATTAACAGCTGTGTGGCATTGCAGGTTAATGCACCACCCTACATGTGTGATGGTTGTGTGTTCGAAGTAGGGGACAGGTGTTTATTTTGTACATGTTTATAATTTAAAACACATATATCAGTGTAGCTCCATTTAGCTGAGCTTAATGAAACTGAGTGACACACTGCTTCATGCATTGTCGTGCTAAAAAATGGGATATAGGAAAGTGGTGAAATGGGGAGCAATTATGGTGAAAACATAGTGAAAGGCAGGTAGGTATGTGCAGGAAGGGTGTATGAAAGAACCATAGCCATACTTTTCTTGTACAGCAACAGCTGTAGATGACTTTGGACTCTGTCCTTCAGAGAGAGGGATGAGGACAACATAATTGCATTGTTAAGCCAATTGGACCAAATTATGTGACCAGTGGACATGTGTGAAATGGAGAGCTATGTGTAGGACAATTTTTTTGAGGGGGACAGGTGCCCATTTTTTTTAAGGTGAGAGTGGAATATTGGGGTAGGGACATAGGTATGTCTGCAGGAGGTAAGTTGCCTAGGTGATGAAGCTTTTGCAAACAGGCAAGACAGACAAGAGAGCAGACAGGAGTGGTGTGTGACAAAAGAAGGGGGTAAACACCTTGGATGGGGAGGGTGTTTTGGAATCTCAATCCTATATGCCTCCACAAATTAGGAGCATGACTGAAATCCCCATCAATGGGACTGTGACACTGTTACATCATTGCCCTGAGGGTGGCAATAGTGGAGGCTGGGCTCCTAGGTGAACCTGCCCCACCAGGATGGCCAAATTCTCTCCATCCAATGCAGGTGTAATCCAAACCCACAGTAGATGATCCTGTGCACCAAACCCGGCAGTTCATCAAGGGTGACAACTTCATTTCCACCACCGCTCCCAAAGGGGGCCCCATCCCCGTCCCATGGGGTGGTACTACACAACACTGCAGTTAGTGCAGGGTCAGCAGATGGAGCACCACTAGTTTGGATTCCAGACATGCTGGGACCTGGTGCTGTGGCCGTAGGAGGCAAAGTAGGTGGATTATGTGGAACCAGCTGAACTTGATGCATTGTAGTAAAGTAGTTAAACAATAAGTTAAATTTAGTATTAACCAAACCAATGTTAGTAATAGCAGAATAGAACATAATATTTATTAATCCAAATAAATATTAAGGTATATTATGTGTAACACAATATTAAATAAAATAACAGTAAGTATGTTAACAGCAAACCAGTATGAATTAAATCATAAGGCCAGTAAAACAGTTAGTCTAACAAAATATGATAATATTAAATCATAATAGTAAATAATAATAAATTAAAGAAGATAAGGGGGTGGGGAGAGAGAAACAAATATACCATTAGTTACCTCACAGGTAAAACTACTATACAGAGTTCAACTACAAACTTCTACAGGTGTGCAGTATCAGTTGTGAGTACAGTGACTACAATTCTTCTATAGCTGACATAGCACATACATACCTCTCAAGTTGTTAACATGGGACAGTACGGGCCAAGCAGTAACAAATGCAGATAGACAGCTATACAGAACAGTTTCACATAATGTGGACTTAGTAGAAAACGAAACTTCCGACTCACCACGTTACTTAAAAACTTTTTTATTTATAAAACAGACAAAACGGTTAGCGCTTTCACGTATATTACTATACGCTTCTTCAGACAATTTAATATGAAATTCAACCACTTATTTATAGGGAGGCATAGCCCAAAATAATTCAATTAAATTAATCAATAAATCAATTAGCTGTGAATTTTGATCATGAGAATCTGTTCTAAATGCATATCTCTTAAAGGTAAAGTGCTAGCTGAATACTATGCATTCAATGAACTGAGCAAAATGCATAAAGTGTAAACAGTTTTTTCTGAATCAATAATTTAGAGTCAAATACATATTCTTGTACTATAAAATAAAATAATATTTATCATAATTAACTATTCACCAAGGACTTTTCTAAAGATCATTCTTAATGCTTTAACATTAAAAAGCTTTTAAAAAATTTTATAAAATCAAATGCTATGAAATAATGAACTTTAAATGTTATAAATATATAAATATACAATAGAAATATATAAATATATATAAATAAATAAATAAACAAATAAATTGATATAGACATATAAATATATAAATATATAAATATATAAATATAAACAACTTTCAAAAAGTATATGGTATGTAAAAATATAAAAAATATATAAAACAGAATTATATAAATATCTTGAATACTTAATCATTTGTATGTACTCACTCTAAAAAGCCTTAGGTTCTTATCATTTCTCAATAATGTAAAATCCAAAGTGTGGACTTACATAACTACCAAGGTGTTATGTAAATGGATTTGAAAATATATAGCATTCCAGGTAATCATTTATGTGATAATCATGGAACAGGCAGATTAGCCAGTTGTTAATTACATTACAAAAAATCATGACAATTGAGAGGCATGTGTGTGTGTGTGTACATTAAGTAAACTAGAAAGGTGTCATGCTTTAGCTGGCAGTCATGAGAGAAAAAAACAATAGCTGCGACTGCAGGGAACATCAGCAAATAAAGGAATAATTGACGACAGCAACTTAGAACAGACATGCAATGACTACAGCCCTAGTGCAAATATTAAGACAGATTCATTTAGGAAACCACAAGGCTGCTTAAAACTTTATTGGTATTGCTGATAATTCCCTGTGAAATCTACACACACTTTCTGCTCATAAAGAGGGCTACTTTAGACATATACCTTTAGTTCCTGGAGTGGAAGAAAATGTGAGCATTATGCCACTGAAACTGGCTTGGAGACAACCTTGAACCATACTATTAGTTGAGAAAGCATTTTACAGGGCATTCCCTTTGCATTGTAGAGCTATTACAGTTTGACACTTGAATGCAGTGACAGTAGAACACACATGCAATGAATAGAGCCCATTTATTGCACTACATTTCTAATTCCCCATCTATTGCACTACAGTTTTTACTGTTTATTGTTTATTGCAGTACATTTTTTATTCTTTATTGCTTATTGCAATATATATATATATATATATATATATATATATATATATATATATATAAGTATATATGTGTAGTGATTGACATTGAAACACCAAAATGTTGATTGTCAAAATATTGACCAAGAAATGTCGACAACATGAACGCTGACATGTTACTGTGCATGCAATCACCATGAGCATGCAAGTCCTCCTGCACTTTTCACAACCCATAATGATTATAAATACTAACTCTGAGATCGCAGAATGTCGGGGAAAAGACATATTTTCCAAATCCAAGAATTGTGCGAGCTCATACACCTATTGATCATCTGTGTAGCTGACCAAATTTTGTCAACCAAACATGGATATGATGATAGCTGGCTCCCCCATATGTCTTTATATATATATATATATATATATATATATATATATATATATATATATATATATATATATATAGATATGCATATGTTTGTGTGTATTCATATATGTTTCATATATATATATATATATATATATATATATACACACACACACACACACACACACACACACACACACACACACACACACACACACACACACACACACACTATTTATACATAAAATTAATGGCTGCAGTAGGTCTTGTCAAAGCTTTCAAGCTTTGTGAACTAAATGTAAGTATATTAATGAAAAATGAATAAACAGTTTGCAGAAACTTATACTTGATTCAAAAGCCATAAGCACAATGTCAACTAGCACCTTCTCATACAAGGTACTTCCTCAAGTTCTTGTATGCTGATGGGATGGATACTGCCACAACTGGTTTCTATACATTATTTTGTTTTCCTCATATCACAAATACACAGCAAATCTTCATTACAACATCAGTTTAAATATTCAAAAAAAAGTACTCCTGCTATGGTAGTTGATCATGCCCTGTTATCTTTTACACAATGACCACACCAGTCCTTTCATCACAGCCAGTTTTATTGTTACGACCTGATAACCATACTCAAAATATCTAATAGAACATCAGTATTATTTGGGGCAGGCACATGAGTTTTAACAATCACCCATGTCTCTCTTTGACTAAGAATTCCAATACCGCTGCTTAAATAATGCCAAAAAACTAAAATAAATTGCACTTATGGGCTAGATACTTAAGTCAGCAGCTTCTGGGTGATTAAAAAAAAAACAAACTTTAATATCACTTAAAATTTAAAAAGTATCTTTTCTATATATAAAAGATTTAAAATCTTTTTTACTATCTAATTTATGTATAGTGACATCTAACTAATTAACCATTTTATAATTGACAGAATATGTACATTTTAAAAATGTTGCTGTTCCTTGAAAATATTTGAGGAACTCTTTTATTTTATCTTCAGTGTCAACCCAAAAATACATATGTCATCTAAAAATGCACATAAAAATACCAACTTTGGTCATATTGTGAATTTATCAAATAGATATATTTCCACACCCTTAATACTATCATGCTGCCCACCGATGTCTTAACAGTAAGACCCCCTTGTAAACCTGCTTCCCAGCTCTATCTCCTTGTTTGAGTAATGAACCATGCATGACCATAACACTTTTACTTCAACAGGAGAGTGGGATGGCCATTACACTGACCAACAAAAGGGCAATGGACCCCTTATACCCTTCAAATTACCCCTTCATCTAGATCCCACATGCCCTGACGTACCTGCTTTAATTCCTTTCTGAGACATGGGAAACACATTTCCATCATGACCTGCCTTCTTTATGCCAACATCTAGTGCCAGACCACCACAAATAGAACAAATATGCAGAAACCTACAAATTGCCTAGAATAGCGTGTCTGCAATCAAGGATAGCAGGCTTTTGTCCTCAATGATCCTTCTTCTGCTTGTGCAATTTTAGCCCCCTCTCCCAGCTCTGTTTATCAAAGTCCCTAACCAAGTATCAGCATGCATATTTTCCCATTATAGTTATCAGTCCAAAACCATAAGCTTCCTGAAAAGCTCATCATACCATAGATACCATACCAAACTTCAGACTAGCTACTCCTTCCCTTCCATGAATTGATGGCAACAGTCCTCCTCACCCTTTTCCCTGTGCAGGCGTTCGTGGACAAAATATCTGTTCAATCAAAACCTTATGATAGAATGACTCAGATTTATACATTTGAAAGGTAAAATAAGCAGATGACAAAAACGTATAGAACTTTGCAAAACTCACTGGATTTATGCTGTAACTGAAAACTAAAACTCCCTGAGAAAAAAGAATAGCCAAAAGGAATATTTTTTGTTACCTGATGCATTGCTTTGCAGGAAGCCTGAGTGCAGGAAAAATTTTAAGTTAATATATCGATTAATCCTAAGCGTGAAGAGAAGTGACACTTATAGAATTCTAAAAATGTAAACACCTTGGGCTATTACCTGAAAGGGGGGATGTTTTCATGGCAATTTTACATTCAAGCCTTTAGAATAAAATTGACATGGAGTTAATGCTGAAAGGAGCAGTTTGTAATGTATATTTCAAAAAATAAAATGATGGAATGTATAGAATGTCTCTGACATTTCATAAATCACAGAGCTGGTAAGTTACATACTGCTGTCTCTTAACATCCCTGTGGCAACAAAATATTGTATTTTTTTATTTCTTGCAAATATGATCCCTTTCCTTGATAAACAGAATATATAAGTCATGAAAGAATTACATTGAACACTAATATGTGTATATAATTTATTACTCCTATAATGGTAGTCGAGTATTTGCATACCATTTTGGCTATACCGTGTAACCTGTACCTCTTAATGCTGTTAATGCCAGATTTTTGAGCTGTCATGTGTATCCTTGGCAGAATGGATTACTTTTAACCGTAATGTCCTTCTTCAAGACTAAATCTAGCAAGTCTGCTAAAACCAGCACTAATTACAGTGCTTTCAGAAATACTAGGATATGGTTTGCTTGTGGCAGTCCTTCAGAGTTTTACGGATGAATTCTTACTGACATAACATGCCTATAAGTAGACCGATATTATTCCTTTGTAAGTAATACATGCTAGTTGATATGTTACAGTGGCAGACAGAGGGAATATGGCATGATATATCATATCATCATAAAATGTCCATGCAGGATTTTACAAATATTTATTCTGCTTTTCTCACACTTCAAAGCAGTTTGTTGATTTGCAGGTCATGGCATTCTGAAGTATTGTTTTGAACATCAGTGCAGTGAACATTAATGAAATTAGAGGACTTGAAGTGCATCTTCCTTATCACTGTTTAGTCAAACAAAAGCAGCATTTATGATAGTGATGGCCTTTCAATGACATCGGTATAACAGACTTACTGTACACAACTCATTCCAGAGTATCTGTGCTTAGAAGATTGACCGTACTGTTTGTACCTTCCACGAACTAAAGAAATCAAAGGTTATAGAAATACTTGTATATGCAAATAAAATTAATTTCTGCTATAACAGTCACATGTAACCCTAAGCCAATATATCTGTGTGTGTGTTTATGTGTGTGTGTTTGTGTATCTATGTCCAAAGATCGACATTTTAGAAAGCTGAACTTCATATGGTTGAGACAGTATGATTGACTTTTGAAAAGTTGAACAAGACAAAGCAACAGAAGTCTATGCTTTACATGGGGGCAACCCAACTGCACCCCCCCCGTACCCTATGCATATTATGTATACCAACTCTGAGATAGTGCAGAAAAGGGCAAATTTCCTGAATCCCACTGCACCCCAATCTCCATACAAAAGATTCAGCATTTTGGAAAGTCATTCATGTGGTCTTAACCATATGAAGTTCAACTTTCTGAAACTTCGATCTTCTGAAGGGGAGCCATACATGTATATAACACATATATATATATATATATATATATATATATATATATATATATATATATATATATATAATATATATATGGATAGATAGATAATTACTAAGCATGTAGTCAAGGAGATCATTGAGGAGCCTGGCCTAGTTTCCTAATTGCCCAGATCACTATCTCGTTAAGTGCCTTGCTCAAAGTCATGCAGTAGACAAATGGCAAAATCAAACAGTGGACTAAAGACGTGACTAGCTAACAATTCATAGCCTCAGTCCTCTGCACTATGTATGTACACAGTTACACAAGCACACACACACACACACACACACACACACACACACACACACACACACACACACACACACGTCTGTGTACCTAAGTATACATACATATACATACATAGTTTACATTCTGTTTGTTTCTAGGTAATGACCCTACATGATCCCTATTCATACACAACCTGCAGCAGTCAGTACAAATGCATTATATAAATAAATAAAAATAGCAATAGCAAATAAAAAAGCATGTTTTGTGAGGTCAAGGGGTGGAAGGAATTTAGATGAATCAGAAAAAATGAGCAGACAGACAATGTCAAAAATTAACCTTATTACCCCCACCTGTGAAGAAGAAAAACTACTTCTTCTAAAAATAGCCTAACTAGCTGATTCTGTCAAAGAAAAAAAGGACAATTACACTTTTAAAATGGAAATTGCAAGCTATATTTTACAGTTTATAAAACTGGAATATTTGTCATAGTAAATATCCTTTTTAGTAATTGCTTTAAGTTCAAAGCTGATGACAATGTATTTTGTTTTCAACAATATTGTTATACCATGGAATTTAGCCCCTTGCATTTCCATGCCAGTCAGAAAGTAAGGGAAGGAAATTGATTACCTGGAGGGACAACTAGATGCTTGCATGCTGGTTATAATCATAGCTTTAAAACATATCCAGAAGGACTGTGTGAGACAAGCTTATTGCATGCAGACACTTTGACAAATGTATATATATGGTGAAAGCATGTTGAGTACCATTAACAACTATCATTTTATCAGGAGTATGTCTGACATGGACTGATTCCTGATGTTAGTACTCCATCAGAAATAAATGTTTCACCTTTAGTGGTCTTCTGGTACATAGGAAAGGATAAGAAAAATAGTTTTCTTATGCATCCAAGCAACATGCATTGCCTCATGAAGTAATGCAATATATATTTTTTTCAATAATAGTTCTTTATTACTTTTACAATTGTTCATACACATATTTGAGCGTGATATACACAGGTAGTTTCCAAACAATACTACAAAAAACAATCCTACAACATATGTACACTATATACATGAATGCTTTCATTTTAACACAAGAAAAGGCATCTGAAGAGTCTAGACAATAGGTATTATATCTTATAATAATTTAATTACTGTTAAAATTTGACTTTATAGTATTTATATCCAAGGGTTATCCTGGGTTCCACACATTAAGCCAATATAAAGTTAAACATTTGTTCCCAGATCTTCAGATTATTTATATGTTTGGTATGATCAGTGATTAGTAATTTGTGGGCTAGTATGTGTTTTATCGCTAGATTCTTAAAGTTGTCCCATGAAGTTTGCGATGGATTCAACCAGTTAGTTGCTATATAGAGTTTCATTAACAAAAAGATATAAGTATGGTCAATTGGGATCTAGTTAGATCATGTGGGGGAATATGTAATATAGTAAATTCCCAGGAAAGCGTGGAAGTTTGATAACCCACCTTCTGCAGTTGTAGTTTCAAGGAATTCCATAGTTTGTATATATACTTACAGCTCCAGAACATATGAAGGAGATCTGCAGTTTTATTTTTACAGTATGGGCATTTAGGAGAATTTTTAGAGTGAAATTTATGCAAGCTAAGACACGTATAATAAGCGTTACTGAGTATCATAAGTTGAGTAAAAGTTAACTTTTGGAGGGAAATTGATTTAATAGTTAAGTTGATTGCTTTTAATATTTTACTATTTTCAAGCAAGGGTATTTTTTCTTTCCAATAATTTGATAAAAGTAATGCAATATTTGAATTATGGCTTTCACATTATTTTGTAGATGCAAGTACACATCCCGTGTTTATATTCTGTAACTTTAGAAAGCATGAATGAAATTTGTATGAAGCCTCTGTTCAAGCTTCGAAAAGCTGACTTTTTAAGATTTTATGATAAGTTCAAGAAACAAGTCTACTCTAAATTGCAGTTCTGATGAGTGAATATTATCATTCTATTGTAGTTGTATTGTAATTCTTTGTGTATTTGTGTATGTCTAAGTCAGTGTGCATATGTGTGTGTGTGTGTGTGTGTGTGTGTGTGTGTGTGTGTGTGTGTGTGTGTGTGTGTGTGTGTGTGTGTGTGTGTGTGTGTGTGTGTGTATGTGCATACCTGTGTATATATGTGTATGAGTGTGAAAGTGCATAAGTGCATGTCTGGATGTGCTTGTGTGCATTCACATCTGTGCATGTTTGTGTGTGCACGTGTGCGTGCGTGTGTTTGTGTATGTATCGGTGTGTGTCTTCATCTACATGAGTGTGTATGTGTGCATGTGTGTGCTGTTTGTATTTTTGAGTGTGTATATCAGTGTGCATGTGTGTACGTGTCCCTCTGAGTGTGTGTGCATGTCTGCGTGTGTGCGTGAGCGCGTGTGCGTGTGTGTGTGTGTGTGTGTGTGTGTGTGTGTGTGTGTGTGTGTGTGTGTGTGTGTGTGTGAGACAGAGATTTCTCCTTGCTTTGCTGCTACAATGGGGCAAGTGTAATAATTACAGAAAGATGATTTTATTTTTATAGTAAGTGCCCTATACTATCATCCTATTTATTTCAGCTTTCCTGCTGATTATCACATACTGCTCCAGCACTTTCTCTGTCTTTGACCTTTGGCTTGGTTCTGTTATGGAAAAGAAGTGACAATGAACAATGTTGAGCCAGAGTGATGAAAAAGTTTATACAGAGATGTGTGTTCTGCCAGGGTATAAATGTGTTCTTTGTAGTTATAATGGAGGATGGCTTAATGGTTAAGGTGTTTGCCTTACAAACAGAAGGTACATGGTTTGAATCTCACAGGAGATAACTGGCTAGGCTTAAAATAGCTTGCAAGGGCAGTTAACCTACTATAAACCTATGAATAAGATTGGTGACTTCAGTTTCCTTCTGTAGTTTCTCTTCACTTTTCTTGTTTTTCAAAACTAGTACTTATTTGATAAACTATATCCTTTGATTAAGATTCTTTTCAGTTATTTAAATCCATCTATCCATCCATGCTCAACCCCTTTTTCCTACTTTGCACATGGGGTTAAGGTGTCACTTCAACAGTGACAGTCATCTTGAGCCAAGAGGGTAACTAGCCCTGCCACTGTAGTTCATCCATATCACTTACTCAAACACACACTCACACACACTCACACTTACAGCCAATTTAGAATGTCTAATACACCTGCTGCATGTCTTTGGAATGTGGGATGAAATTGGAGCACCCTGAGGAAACCCACACAACTGCAGGGAGGACATGCAGACTCCACACAGAAGGCACACAGCCATAAATTCATCATGTCTTGTGTTTTTAGTTTTTCTACTCTACTGATTCTTATGTGTCTGGAAGACATTTGCGTTATCAGTTTAGTTTCAAGACAAAGTTATTTAATTATACTTTTAGGTTCTTGAAAACAAAGGATCTTCTTAAAATCTGAGTAGCATGGTACACTAAAAAAGGTAAATGGTTTATAGTGGAGCTATGTTTATGGCTGAATCACCCCAGCTCAGAATTAAGGTTATGCAGGCAAATGTTCGAGACTCGACAGTGCAAGTCTTGAAACTCGCAATAATGAAGAGTGATTGTTCAGGTAAAACAGCTAAATATGAAACTAATTTTTATGCATTAAAAGCCTTTTTTTTCACAGGGCAAGCTGCTTTGCACCACCTGATTTGGAGAACTGCATCTCTACACCCCAACTATTTATAACTTTGAGATTGTACCTCAGAGAAGGGAAATTTTGTGAGATACAAGAATTTCAGGCTTGGTATGTATTTCTAACTGCACTTAATTATTGCAAATTATGGGGAGCAATGCTATTGGGTATCAAAAAAGGAGGGACCCCAATATCAAGTGCTTGGAGGTCTTAAATTTAGTGAACCCAACATCTCTGACATAAGTAATAGATTTTAATTCATGTCCTTGAAGATGGTTAAACGAACATACAATAACCTATTTTATTTTCCAGATTAATTGGCTATAGTCACAGAAATCCTTTTTGTTCTTTTTCCTTACATTCACCGAGAGCACATAAAAAAACTGAATTCAACCCCACAAGCGTACTTCCCTTTAAGAAGTGAGCATAGATACCCTGCTCCTTTCCAGACTATATTAGGGAATTGTAGATAATATCATTTTATCATATCTCCATCCAAGATTTTATTTTCTATGTCTGCCTTATTTGTCTCAAAAATCTCGGCGTTCTTTTAGCCTGGATGTTTGCCAGTATAGATTCAAACAATTGACTATAGCAGACACCTCAGGAACTTTCTTATTTTCTTCCTTGTCATAGACCTTCCCTTGTAGGACATGGGAGTGAGAGAGAGAGAGAAACGACATGGTGATATTCACTTACATGACAGGATATTTGTATTACATTAGGTTTCTTGAAGAATGTGGGTAAAGCTACAACGTTAGAAAGTCACTGTGCAAATACACCAAGAAAGAACCATAGTATAATGTTCAGGAAAACTGAACTTGATTCATATTGCAATCCTCTTATCTTTCTGACTCACTATGGCATACACTTTTGGCTTATCACATCTTTCCTATCAGCACTATCACTAGGCCATGCATTAGTGAAAACAAGAAATAGTTGTAGAGGTATATTTCCTAGTGTGTTATTTTTTTCTCATTTAGATTCATACTAATGAAAACTTATGAGAAAACAGGTTTCCAGATATACTTGGAGTTGTTATTCTGTATAACTTCTCTAATTCTACATCTTTCTTGAAGATAGATCAGAAAGATTAAAAAAGATTAGTGAAGGCATAAAGGACAACGTTTAGCATTTCAGAAAAAAAATGTCAGAAAGGGAAAATGGAAAAAGGAATCATGATAGCATATTCCATCTTTTATCTGTATGTCTGCCTAGGTATTGATTTGCATGCCACATTAAGACATTTCATCCTTAGAGGAGGTTTACTTATACTGGTAGAAGATAGTACTGAACCTGAAGAAATTTGAGAAAGTCATGATATGTTCAAAATTTGTTTTGACAAACAAGAAACTTCCTTCAGTGAAAAGTATAACTACTGAGGAATGACAGCAGTAACTCTTTTTTGTTTGCAACCAAATCTAGATACAGCCATCTCAGGCTAGTTACAATAATACAATGAGAACTGGTGCGTATGAGCTTCCTCAGTCTAATTAACGTCATATGTCAATTGATTCGTAGCATACCCTGTATAGTCCCTTGATACTACCCACCTCCAAAGGAAAGGGGGGATTCATCAAAGTTGTAAACATTATTTGTTTTGTCTCTTTGCAAAACTGGATGCTTGATTGACTTAAAGAAACTCTCTGCAGCCACTATGCATTGTTGTACATCAATTATACAAAGGGCATTTTTCAAAAAAGAAACATCATCATTATATACATATGTACAATTCTAAAATAAACCCATGTTTAACACGTGTTAATCTGTATCAGAAAAAAATAATTTCAGTCTCCTACCAACTGTAACTCTCATTTTTTTTTCTATCCTAAAATACAACAAAATCTTAAAATGTGTGCTCATCATTGAATACAAGACTAATTTCACCTCAGGGCCATTTTAAGCCTAGCCAATGAAAAAAGGCTAGAATCAAACTTTATAACTTTTATCTAGCAGAAAAAGACCAACCCACCATTTTATAACTCTTCTTGCAATGAATAATACAGTAGGCAAGGAACAAATTAATGCCCAGTATTTCATTTATTGCTAAGTTACATTCTCAGCAATGATCTTAACAACATATAAATCAATATCTAACTTATAAATCATTAGGTAAAAAACTGCTGGCCCTAGTTTAAGTCAGTATTGTTGAACAGAGTATGTGTTTTGACTTTAAGAAGCATTTCAAAGTGAGGGCACATGCGTATAAATAGAGAGCACGTGCAGGCAGCAGTGCCATTTTGAGAGAACAGCCAGAGTGTTAACATATATGAATGCGGTAGTCAGTCTGTTTATAAGTTTATTTAAGTTTAAGTTACTAAGCCTCAATCCTGATGTGTTTGTATGTAATAAAGCTATTTGAAATTATTTTATCATGAGATGACAGGATATTTGTATTACATTAGGTCTGTTAAATTTAGTGAACTCACAAATGTATTTCCCTTGAACGAGCGACATAGTGTCAAAAGTGGGATGCCTGAAAGAGATGGTACCAGAAATGGAGCATCTGAATAACATGGTATTAGAAGTCTCATCTCAACCTGCGCAAATGATTAAAAATGGTCAGAAATGAATTTCATGTAAAAAAAACTCACATAAATGATTTATTTCATAAAGAAAATTATATGTAGGACTCGCAAAACTCAAAGCTTATTATTAATCAAATGAAAAACACATTATTGATTAAGTGAAATGTACGAAACTGTGATATTTGATAAAATGATTCAAAATGTTTGTGAGAGTGTTCAGAACTACTTTTGATTTGCATAATGAGCATGTTGAAAGTAAAATGAGAACAAGAAAAGTATAACAAGCATGTTAAAAGTCGAGCACAGAAAAGCAAAGCAGCTGCATTTTTTAGTAAATGGCCACATTTTTTAATTTGAGCTACTATTTTGCATTGGCTATAGCTACTCAAAGTTTAAGTAGAGTTGTTCAAAGTATTTCAGAGTGTGCAGAATTTTGCAGTGTGTGTTTTATTGCAGTACAGTTATTTTGAAGAGTTTACTGTGTGCAAAGTACAGTTATTTCACAAAGTGCTGTCAGAATACAGTCATTTCAAGAAGTTTCTTGTGCTATGTTGAGTTCATTTGCAAAGTGCAGTCATTTCAAAGTGTTTCTTACTGAAAAAGATGTTTTTTGCAAAGTACAGTGATTTCAATGTTTTCTTGTGCTACAGAGACTTATTTCACAAAGTGCAGTTATTTCAAAGAGTATATGTGCTATTGAGCATAATTATACGTTTCTGGCATACATTTCTGACATATATGTATGTATGTTCGTACATAATTCCAAGGGTCTTTATTAATGTGTTCTATTATTATTATCATTCTATTAATTCTGAGGGGGTGATTTATGCCCTTAAATGCCCATGTAATAAATTTTATATTGGTGAGACCAAACGGGCATTTAAGGTTAGGTTGATGGAACATGCTAGGGACATAATTAATAATAGAGAAGAAAGTTCTGTAGCTGTACATTTTAAAGATTTTTATAATAGTAAAAATGAAGAACTTCAAGCCACAGTTTTAGAAAAAATAAATTGTTCCTGGCATAATATTTTGTACATCAAACAAGCTTTGGTACACAAGGAAGCTATGTATATTCTAAAATTTAACACTATGTATCCACAAGGTCTTAATGAAGACTTAAATTGGAGAGTATTTATTTAAATTATGTTACATTGTTAATTGATTAATTGAATTATTGTTTTATTAATTAATTTTGTATATATAAATTATGTGTGCTATTATGTTTTTTACTCCTTGAAGGGACGTCAGAGGAATACATTTGTTTTCATTGTTCTTTTCATTGTTCTTCATTTGTGGATTTGTGGATTTGCTAGAGTTGTTTTTCCTATTTTTCATTTGCTGGTATCTTGGTTGTTCACATCTTTATTAATGTGTGTTGACATGGCAGAGGCATTTCACAGACCCAGTCCACTTGTGTTTGATCATAATATTACAGAAAATTGAAGAGTATCTGAGCAGGAATATGATATTTTCATACAGGCAGCTTTTCTGATAAAGCTGCACATAGAAGGGCATTTATTTTGCTTAATCTAGTGGGGTCAGAAGTAATTGAAAGAGAGCATTTATTTGTGTATACACTAGCAGTATATGCAGGACAAGGGAACAACTGTCATATTGTTGTACAAGCTGAATCAAGGGAGGACCTTGTGTGCTTGAAATGTAAATTTAGAGAAATGTGTAACACCAGACAAATTTTACATTGGAGAGGCACTTATTTTATACAAGAGACCAAAAGCCAGGAAAAACTTTTGCAGCATATATTACTGACTTGAGAAACAAAGCTAAAACATGCAGATTTGGTGATTTGAAAGATGAGTTGATAAAGGACAGGCTTGTCTGTGGCGTTAATACCGCTGCAGTGAGAAAGATTTTTGCTTTGAGACAGTGATTTAATGTTAAACAAAGCCATAGAGATTTGTCAAATACACAAGCTTACAGAAAAGTACACAAACATGCTTACAAGTGATAAGAGCATGGTTTCATCAGCCTCTAGAATAAACATTGACAGCATGCATCACTAGGTTAAAAGAAACAGGTCTAAGCACATGGCAGCTGCAGCCCCTGTGGGATTTCCAGGGAGAGTCCATACTTTTCCAGCAGGTTCTAAGACTAGCTCAGTAAAATGAGCATGCTCAGTACAGCACAAGGGTGAGTCAGCAAAACCAAAGTCAAGTCTCATTGTTAACTGTAATAATTGTATTGCCAATCACAAGCCCAAAGGAGAAAAGTGCTTAGCATTTGGTCAGCAATGCCACAAGTATAAAAAATGGAGACACTTTCAAAAGCTTCATAAATTAAGCAAGCCTCATTCATTTATTAAGAAAGGTCACTCAAAAAGGCAAGTTGACTATATAGAAAGCTGCAACTCTGTTGTTTATGAAGCTGGTGTATCAGTGGTTGGTGAAAAGGTTAACGCAGTAGATTTGTTGGCAAAGATGAAGTGATTTGTACTGTCTCGATTAATGATAAACCCACTGAGCTCAAAGATTATGTCAGTAAAAATAGTTATTATTATTTTTATTATTATTTAACATTTTTTTACCAGGATAGTGCTACTTGACATCAAGTGTCTGTTTTCAGTGGAGTCCCGGAGAGAAAAACTCCATAAGTTTACAGAGAGAAGAAAAATTTACAAGAGAGACATTATAGAGTAGTAGCATACAGATGGTAGACTTTACTGCTGTTAGTATACAATAAGAGGATATTCCCTCTTTTGGTTAAAAATACAAGTGTACAGAATATACAATGAGAGTAGATAAGAACCAGGTAGAGCATTGCAAGATATTTCACAATTGAATAAGAGTATATAAATGTTTATGTTTTCCATATATACATTCCAGCAAATATACATGCAAGAGTATATACATATATATGCATACACACAGATACATACACACACTACATACATATATATATATATATATATATATATATATATATATGATCTATACATATACACACACACACACACACACACACACACACACACACACACACACACACACACTAGCTGATGAACAACTTAATTTGGCCAATTATGCAAAGCTTGTTGCTTATGGAGGTGAAGAGATTCAAACTGAAGGCTCAGTAGTGCTTTCATGCTATTTAGCTGGGAACAGTCACAACTTGCAGTTTTATGTAGTCAAAAGACCTGTAAAGTCATTATTTGGTCCGAGAGACAGTTTATAAATGAAACTGCTTTATTTTACCAAAGAAGTCCCCCATGTAAGCACATGTCATAGTTCCAGTTTCACCAATGCTATTTTTACAATTAGACCTAGAGGTAAGTCCAGTGGTCAGACCAGTGAGAAGAGTTCCCAGAAATTACTTATATTGGTCATTTATTTACCAGCTCAGGCTTACAACCAGATCCTTCTAAACAAACAGCCATTCTTGAGATGCCAGCTCCAGATAAATGTCTAAGCCTTACAACATTTTCTTGGTATGGTCAGCTATTTGGGCAAGTTTATACCAGACTTCAGTGAATTATCAGTGCCCTTAAGAAAGCTGACACAGAAAAATGTTACCTGGTTATGCTTGGAACAACACCAGAGACCATTTCATGACCTGAAACTGAAAATTGCCAGTCCACAAAAGTTAAGATACTATGATATCCACGAACCAGTAATTCTTTCTTGTGATGATTCAAAATTTGGTCTTGGTGCAGTTATTCTTCAAGAGGGCACACCAGTAGCCTATGTGTCTACAACTCTTACCCAAATTGAGATACAGTATGCTCAGATTGAGAAGGAACATTTGGCAACTGTGTTCGCATCTTTGAAGCTCCATGATTATATTTATAACCGAGACTGATCATCAACATCTAGTCACTATTTTAAAGAAGCCCATGCATACCGCTCCAGCAAGACTACAAAGAATGATGCTCAGATTGCAAAAATACAACTTCAAAATGGTCTATACAAAAGGCAAACTTCTTTATCTGGCTAATACCTTATCCATTTCATGCGGAAATAGCACAGAAAATCTTGATGCAGAGAATTTTGACTTTGATGTCATGGAAGTGCATAGTTTTCCTACCAAAGACTTGATGAGCTAAGAGATCATACTAAGACTGATCCAGTTTTGCAAAAGCTCAACCACTTCATCAATTTTGGATGGCCATCAAAGCAATCTTGTGTACCAACAGAAGTGCAACCTTATTTTCCTTACAGAGATGAGATGGTATCATTTTTCAAAGGTTCTAAAGTTGTCATTCCTACTTCCTTACAACATGAGTACATCAAGATTTTGCATCGTGGCCCCCCAGATTTTGAAGCTAATAAAAGAAGGGCAAGAGAACTAGTATTTTGGCCTTCTCTGTCAAAAGATATGAATAAAGTGCTTTCATCTTGTTCAGTATGCAATAGTACTAAACTGCATTTGCAAAAAGAGCCGCTTCAGCTAAACCAGATTCCTGAACTACCTTGGTCAACAGTATCCACTGACATATTTGAGTGGAATAGTCAACATTACTTAGTGTTGGTAGACTCTTATTCGAATTGGTTCAAGATTGATCTGCTCCCAACCTAACGTCAAGTACTGTCATTACTAAGTTGAAACGTTATCAGTACTCCTGAGTACACACAGTCAAATGGCCTAGCTGAACATGCAGTACAAAATACAAAGCAATTATTAGGGAGGTCAAAGAATGACAATACTGATGTTTTAATGAATTTGCTTAATCTCAGAAATATCCCTGTGACAATTTACTTGGCTTAACTGATCAGACACTTCTCTCTTGGCAAACAAGAACAACCTTGCCTATCAGTTCCAGTTTGTTTGTGCCTAATGCTAAAAACGCAAGAGCAATCAAAGCCCAACTATTCAAAAAGCATTCATTCCAGAAGTCCAACTATCATAAACTGAGCAGATTTCTTTGTCCACTAAAAGAAGGAGAGATAGTAAGGATGCAAATGGAGAAAGGTTTTGATCAAATTGGTCAAGTGAGAGGTGTATGTGCCAAGCTGAGATCTTAGGGTTCCTATCACATTGTCTTTTAAAAGTTCGAACATCATATGGTTGATACCATATGATCAAACTTTTAAAAGTTTGAATGTTTCAACTGAGATTCCCGTACAGCGCGGCAATGGAAGTTTTCCATTGTCTGCACTGTAGTGCGATCTTGGAGTTGTTATATTTAATGAGCGGGGGTGTGGGGGGTGCAGGATGGCTTGCCCTCCTGCTTAAGCTTTCAGGTAGGTTTTTTCTGTGTTTTTTTTTTTTTTTTTGGATTTTCGAACTTTTAAGAGTTCGAACATATGGTCTTGACCATATGGTGTTCGAACTTTTAAAAGTTCAGTTATCAGGTATAGACCCGAGATCTTACTTAGTACAATCTGAGGGTAAATAATACATAAGAAATCGCAGGCATCTTCTTCCAGTGTCTGAATCTGTAGCGCAACATTGTACCTGTGATACGGACTCTAGATCTCAGAGTAATCCAGACAATATTCCCGTTGAAGGACATGTGTCAGTACCTATTACCATTCCTGATGATGTCCCAGATATGCCTAAAGTTGAAAATTCATTAAAGACAGTCCCTATTGCTAAACCCAGTTCTAATTTGTATTTCACATGATAAGGTCGTATTTCCAGAACTAGTGTAAAATACATAGCAATCTGGACATGATTGTTTCATTTGTAATTAGTTCTGTGCAATTGCATGTCATTGATTGTTGTTATTATTAATGTGCAAGACTTGTTTCTCAAAGAAGGAGGATATAGAACAGAGCGTGTGTTGTAACTTTAAGAAGCATCTCAAAGTGAGGGAACGTGTGTATAAATAGAGAGCACTTGCAGGCAGCAGTTCCATTTTGAGTGAACAGACACAGTGTTAACATGTATGAGTGTAGTAGTCAGTCTGTTTATAAGTTTATTTAAGTTTAAGTTACTAAGCCTCAATCCTGATGTGTTTGCATGAAATAAAGGTGTTTGAACCAAACCCACAACTGTTTGTTTTATTCTGACAGGATGAGCAACAAGTATGCTAAAAAATAACTGCTGAGTAAGTAAGGTTCAGTAAATATTTCAAGTATAAGTTGGGAGGGCACTGAAAATAATCCACCTTATCAAAAAGAGTAGTTGAGAAAAATTACACTATTCTGTTGTTATTTTTCATGCTCTTATAAGTCATTGCACAGGCTCATAGGTTCATGGCTTTCAAAACGGGTTTCAGAGGTACATAAAGGTAGGAAGATTAGGAAGAAAGCAATTTAACTTGTGATTTATAGATAGGGTAATATCTGACTTTTTAGTTAGATAATATTCAGACAATAAAATATGTTATTTATCTATATATATAGTGCGGTAGCATTGTCGCCTCACAGTAAGACGTTGTCCTGTTCGAGTCTCAACTAGAGCGTCTTCTGTGTGGAGACATGCGTGAATGGGCGTACCTTCGTTGGAGGTTGTGCGTCAGGGCTGGCAACTCAGCATGTAAAAATCTACTGCCAATCATTAGTGGACTGGAGTTCTGCTGTGGCAACCCCTAACTGGGAAAAGCCGAAACACACAACAACAACAACAAAAAATATAGTTTTTTAGAATATTAGGAAGAAAGCTGCTTAACTTGTGACTTATAGATAGGGTAGCATCAGCATTTTTAGTTAGATAATGTTAGACAGTATAGAAGGCTATTTATCTATGTATATAGCATTTTTATGTTTTTTTATGTTTTTTGTATGGTTTTGTATGGTTTTGAATGATATATACTTTTGATCACATCATATTATATGCTGCTTTTCTATATATTGCCTTGAATTAATTTTTGTGCATTTTGTATGTACTTGTTCTTTTAACTCATTTAATTAATTAATTGGTCATAGTCATGTGACACAGGATTCAAGGTTTTTAAAGTTTGGAATGATGTCTTCTTGTAATCTTTGGTCCGAGGAAGCAACCAGGGCTGGTTGCGAAAGTGTTTACCTACAATAAAGAGCATTGGATTCATATTGGATTTTACAGTGGTTTTTGCTCCTTCAGTATGGTTTTTGCAGTATTAAGAGTTCACGCTTTTTTTCTGGAATTTAACTAAGAAATACTAATCACAATGGATGAACATGAATCATGGTTCCTACCAAACCATCATTGCTAATTCACTGAGAACAGCCAGAGCCCAGCATATATAAGTAAGCATAGGGACGGTTAGAAACATGAACCTTATAACTTCATACTGCCAGCTAAGGATCTGTGAAATACTGATGTACAGTCAATGGCTAACCCTCCTTCAAAATGGACACCTACTTTACAGCTTGGCAAAGCAAATTGCAGGCTCCTTCTCCTACAACATAAAGTGAAAGCAGCAACCCCCCCCCCCCTTAGTGCTGTTTTGCTGTTTTGACTTGCCTCAGTTCCAACTACTAGGGGTGAAAGACTTCTGTTTGCTTTCTATTAGCTCCTTGCAGCAACACAACTCAGTGCAATATATATCTCTCTGTCTTCTGTAACTCCTCTCCTCTACCAGTAATGAATGATTTCACATGGTGCCTACTGGCCTCTCCTTCCAATCAGTTAATGTCCTGCTGATATTCCTGTTAGGGAATGCATGTAGTGACAAAAAGAATGTGAAGCCATCCCCTGTTGACTCCCACCACCTGTACGCAGTGTCAGACACATCATTTATTGCACATCTAGATTACATGGTGCTCTGTTATTGCCTCTGGGACTCACACCTTCTGACATATTATAGACAAGCAAGTACCATGCTTCATGCCAGACACCCTCTCCTATGTAGCCTTTGATGAGGCACATCCTAACCAAATTATGAATTCCACATTTCTGTTTCTAATGACACTTCTGTTTTGGTAGAATGTGGCTCAGCCTTGTCACAAACTTGTGTCACTGAGTCCTTCTTCTACTAGAGAAAGTGACAGAGACCTGAAGAGTCATGTCAATATTCATTGATCGGAAGACCTTAATTTTATTAAATCTATAATAATTTCCTCTACATTTTATCAAGTTAAAATTCACTGAAGTGTCAAATATATAAAACAAACTAGTTAAACTTAACTCAGTTAACTAACAACAACAAAAAAAATATCACACAGGACTCCTTTCACACACACACAACCACACACACACACACGCACACACACACACACACACACACACACACACACACACACACACACACACACACAAATAGCTAGATGTAAAAAAAAATATACACACACATATAATTATATATATATATATATATATATATATATATATTCTGTACCGCTATATCCACTAATTATATGACTGCTTCACCACTTTACCTTCATCAAATATTGTAATTATTGGTGAAATCCCAGTTCTGGATAAATGTATTCCATGTCCATTAATCGTAAAGGATATGGGGAAATCTCTTTTAAATATGGTTAAAAAGAACAAGGGTGCTGATCCTGACTCCGTATATGTTAGCCACAGATCTCTCTAATATGGAATTATTCTGATGACTTTTTCTTCTGCAGATTGTGCATATTGACTGATATTGGTGTATTGTAATTACTGAAGTTTGAGTTGCCTTTTATGGTCGAAATGTTCTGAAATAGGCAGTTTTATCATTAGTGGTTCATACTGTTTATTTCATTAATTACTGGAAAATGTGCTTAACTACAGATTTAAAACTTTCTAACAAGTGGTTGTCTATTATACAAGAAATGTATTTTAATACAATTTGGAATGTGAATCAAATAGCACATACACGTATACATGGTCCTAAAATGTGTGTAAGGGGGTTTCAATGCCGTTTCAGTGAAAGTGAGTTTCAGTGCCAGATAACTTTTCTGTTCATGCCAAGTCTGTCTTGCTTGTGAGACTATATTGTTTTGCTTAGCAAATGAGTATCAGTGTTTGGGCTATAAAATTTTAAATAAACATTTTAACTTAAATCCAAATATCTGTAATCATTGTAGAAGTAAAGAAAAAATAGTATATGCACTGACAGGTTTGAACAGTGTTTATGGTAACTCAGGAGAAACAGACAAGTAATGCGACACTGGAATGACTGTGGGGGGGGGGGGTACTGTGTCTGTGGTGGGGGGAGTGCCCTGATGCTTTACCCTGCCTATGGCCCTATTTGACCATGATCCAGCTCTGACCTAAATTTGAATCGTAATATGTCCATGGTAGTAAGAAAACCTTTCTATGTGGTACAACTTATAAGCACAGACATGGCATCCAGATCTATGAAGGTCATAGCTCCACTATACTCAGCCATCATTAGACCAATAATCACGTACAATGTATCTTTCGGCATGTACCTAACCAGGCATTTGCATTAGTTGGAGCAGTCACAGAGGTTCCTCAGTAAAAAAAAAAAAATACAGGGTGTAAATAATATGTCCTTTATGGACCACCTCGAATCCCTGCCCTTGTACACAGTCTCCTACAGACTACTGAAGGGTGAACTAGGTCTAACCTACAAGGCATTTTCTGATCCAGCTCTGATGGATCTGCTACACATTCACAAAACAAACAGCACTAGAACTACCCAATCTAAGGCTCTAAGCCTCATCTGTTCCATAAACAAAACATGTTGGCAGGACAAATATGTGTGTCAGAGATTAGCCCTTTTCTGGAACAGACTGCCCATTCATGTGAAACAGAGCTTTTCCCTAAGCCTTTTCAAATGCAGTTTGGACAAATGGTTGACAAATCACAAATTCCCCATAGGATTTTGGCCTGTGGCCCTTATGAATAGGGGCAGTCTGTGGGTGCCCTAAGGCACAGACATACACCATAGCCATTCTAGTCCAAAGGAATTGATAAATGAGAAAACTGGGGCATAAACGGCTAGGCTTTAAAAGGCTCTAGGTCTGTTAGGTTAGAAACCTCCTTTGATCCTATGATGACTTTAAAACTGGAGCAGTTTTATCACCATTGTCAGATTATTTAGCATTCAGTTCTTATGTGTGTGAATTATTTGAATGTTTAAATAAAATTATTCTTAATGTCATTCTGTCTAAGAGTGATGTTATACAGTCTGGTCATTTCACATCTAAACAGCTTTTCTGGAAGGAAGTCATGTTAGACAGGATGTGACTAAATTCAGACACCTTGGTGAATATATAAGATCTAATGTAACATTTATAAAGAAATGCATGAGATGTTAAGGCAAACGCCATGTGTGTTAAAGGCCTCCTTCTGAGAACCTTTTTGACCAGCTCTGTTAAAGTCCTATAGACATTATTTAGAATGTATATTAGTCCTATAATTGATACAACTCATTATTTTTGCAGATATTAAGGAGGTGGGTGATCTTTCCATATTGGAAAGGATTCAAAGGAAATTTACTAAAAGAATTATAGAGTGCAGGACAATCAGATATCAGGAAAGTTTAGCTAAACTTATTTTCTACCCATTATCACTGGTTATATGGCAGACTGCATGTGGCATATCATGCACTTTGTGATGAAGAAACATGACTTTTGTTCAACACTGAGTAGCTGAAATCAAGGTGAACATCTTGTGGGGCAAATTATACTTCACCCATCTATCCATCAATCCACAACCCCTTTTTCCTATTGTTTGCACATGGGTCAGGATGTCACAACAACGGTGACAATCCTCTAGACCCAAGGTTTGCACCACTGGGTGGCTAGCTCTGCCACTGTAGTACAGCCACACCACACAATTGCACACACACTCACACCTATGGCCAATTTAGAGTGTCCAATCTACCTACTGCATGTGTTTGGAAGGGCAATAGCAAAATGCAAAACCACTTTTATATCAATATTTATGACCCAAAGTATTCTAAGAGCATTGAATAAACTAGTATTACAAGTAAGGAGATGTAACTCACAGGAATCATTCACCAATTCTTTTAGTTACTTGGTTTGGATTTAATGTCTACTCTGTGGCTTTGGATCCTGCATTATGATGGTCCTTTACCTTTAATAGAAAACTATGTAATTATTATTAAAATATAGTTTTAATTAAATAAGCTGACAAAATAGTATTGCTAGTGATGTTTATGAATTGTAATTAGTTTTATTCAGCTAAACCATAATATGGTTTCCTTAAGGTATTTGTAAATATCAGATTACTGTATGAGTTCATAGGTTCATAGGTTCATAGAAAGGGACTAGGCTGTGTTACCTTTCGCCATCCCCTTAGATTAGTTCCCTGTGCCTCAGTCAAGCAGAGCCATTGAAGTGATCCCTGGGGTAAACTTTCTGTTTCCCATCCACTCATCAAGGTTTCTCTTGAAGAGAGTTAGTGAGGAGCTCTGCCTAATGTAGATTGGAATCTTGTTCCAGAGCATGGGAAGTTTCTGAGACAGGAATCTATCCCTCCAGCATGTCCTAATTATTGCTGTGGTGAGGTTTAGATCCCTGGAGCATGCGGCTTGAGGGGATATGGTTTTCTTTAGGTGGAGCATGTCCATCAATTCTGGGTTGGACATGACCTTGTATGTCAGGCAGAGATCAACTCTGAGTAGGCGGTATGCAACCGAGTACAGCTGGAGTTTCTTCAGTCGAGCTGCATAGGGCATCTGCTTGAGGCCAGTGATCCTCTTGGTGAGGTACTTCTGTGGTCTTTCCAGTTGTTGCAGGTGTCTTGTAAGGTACATCCCAAATGGGGCATTGTATTCTATGATGGGTCTGATGAGTGATGCTTAGAGAGGCCCAATGACCTCTGGATGCAATCCCTTTTGTGATTAGGTGGGCCACATAGAAGGATTTTCTAACCACTTTGGCAATGTGATTATCAGAGGAGAGGTTACTATCTACTTGGGACCCCAGATCCCTTATTACGTCTTCCATATTTAGGGGGCTACCACCTATGTGGTAGTTTGTGGGTACTTTGTTTTTTCCAAAGGGGATGACTATGCACATTTTGGCATTTATCTTGAGGCCATAGTTTTGACACCAGGTATCTGTCTCAGTGACACCTTTTTGGAGGATGTCTGTGTCAGCCAGAGAGTCAATTATAGCCCCTAGTTTGGAGTCGTCTATGAACTTGGTCAGCCATAGTCCTCCTGAGCTTGCCTGTACCTCTGAGAAGTATATGTCAAACAGGAGGGGTCCTAGGACCAAGCCCTGGGGAATGCCACTTGTAACTGGTTTAGAGTCAGACCTAGCTCCCGCAACTCTTACCATGTGGGTTCTGTCCGTGAGCTAGTTGGCAACCCATCTCATGGCATAGGGGTTTATGTTCAGGCTGGTGAGCTTGTCTATAATACCTGAGTGGGAAATGGTGTCAAAGTCCTTTGCGAGGTCTAAATAGGCTGTGTGGACCACCTTTCCCTCGTCTATAGCCTTGGTAACTGTCTCAAAGAAGTCCACCAGGTTTTGGAGGCATGATCTGCCCTTAACAAAGCCAAACTGGGTAGGGTCCAGTGTTTGGAGGTTTCCAATGTCTCTGTTAATGAGATCCATGATGATGCGCTCCATAGCTTTGCAGACCAAGCTAGTCAGGCTTATAGGGCGATAGTTCCCAGGGTCCGTTGTGGCTCCACCTTTGTGGAGCAGAATAACCGTTGCTGTGTGCCACTCTGTGGGCACGTAGCCTGTGGAGATGCTGAGTTTAAACAGTGTGTTTAGGTGAGGGGTTATTTCATCTTTGAGCTCAAGTAGGACGCAGCTTGGGACACTGTCAGGTCCCATTGATGCTGTGTTTTTGGCTTTGGAGAGGGCTGTTTTAACCTGAGTGTCTGTGATTTCAAGGGTACTACATTCTTCTAGTATAGTTATGGGCCCTTTTGGGGGTGAGAGGGGGTGAAGTTTTCACTGAACCTGTCTGCCAGGATGTTGGCTATATCGGTTGGTTCAGTGTATTTTGTGCTATTCTACACTAACTCTGAGCAGATCTGAGAATTGCCACTTAGATTCTTGACATAGCTAAAGAATGCCTTGTGGTTATCTTTGGAGTCCAGGGCAATTTTTCTATTGACGCTAGCCTTGGATGATTTTATGAGGGAACATAGTTTCTTGCTGATACTGATCAGGGATGTCTTCCCTTTTTGGGATTTTACTCTTTTCTGTGCTAGTTTCCTCCTTCTATTGTATAGCTTGTTTATGGCAGGGGTCCACCAGACTGGTTTCCTTTTCTTGGAAGAAGGAGTCTTGGTTTTGTTTGGGATAGCATGATCCATGTTTTCTTGTAGGTGCCCATAGAGTGCATTAGTAAAGGATTTTGCCACTTGGACAGCGTTATCCTTTAGCATGGGGGCTTTGAAACTTCCCACCTCAGTCTTAAGTAATGTGAAGTTTGCTTTTGAAAAGTTTTTCACGGTGGTTTCTTTGACCGGGGGTGGTGGCGGAATGTGGATATCCAGAGTGATTAGTTTATGGTCAGATCTAACCAGCAAGTGGTTGACCTCCGGCATGGAACACCAGTCACCCATGTTGGTGATGACCAGGTCCAATATGTTGTCACCTCTAGTGGGGGTGTTGACCAGTTGATCCAGTGCATTTTAGTTTATAAATTCTAGGAAATGTTGGTCAAGGAAGTTTGTACTTGAGTAGTTCTCCCAATTAATGTTTGGGTAATTGAAATCACCCAATAACAGGGTGTCTGGTAGGACCTTTATTTTTCCCAGTGTTTCCAGGAATGCAGAGTGGGGGTCCTTGGACATGGTGGGTGATCTGTAGTAAGCTATAATTTGAATAGCAGTTTTGGCCATTGTTAGTTGCACATGGATGATCTCTGAAGCATCGTGCTATGCCACTAACCTGGAGGTGTGGGTATCCTTGATGAATATGGATACTCACCCGCCTTTTGTATTTCGGTCCAGGTTTTGTGGCCAAAATGTATGGTATGAGTTGTCACCTGGTAGTGCTGGGATGCTCTCTGGAGCCTTAAACCAGGTTTCTGTTACTGCACATATATCAATTTTCTCTATACTGAGAAGTGCCTTGAGTGCATGCATTTTGAGGTTTAGACTTCTGGCATTGAGTAGCATTACCCTCAGTTTTTTGTTACTTGAGCTATTTACGGTGGTGGGTTTGTCTTTTGAGCCTTGCCTAAAAAAGGCACTATGGGGGTGGCAAAAGCCTTGGCCAGTATTCGAAAGCCTAAGGGTGACAGGTTAAAGCCACCTCTAGCGAAGCAACTTGGCTTGTCAAGCATGTCATCCCAGGCTGACAGACACTGGATCCCCTTTGAATGACACCAGAAGCTTAACCAATTGTTGAAATTGATAATTGTTTCTCTATACCATGGTATCATTCTTGGTGAGGGCAGGATGCTACTCAGGGTCAGGGTCATACCAGCCTGAGCTATGTGATCAGAGAGCTCCTCCATGTCTCTTTTCATGTAGTCCAGGGAGGTACGGCTCAGGTCATTCACACCAACATGGACAATGACAGTGTCATATTTGTACTTGTTCTGGAGTGACCTGAGTGCTTGTGTTATGTGGCAGACACTGGCACCCAACAGGCAGCTAACAGTAACCTTCTCCTTGTTCAGCCTAGTGAGTGGGACGTCAGTGTGCCTGACTATAGTGTGTTGGGTATGTTATTTTACCTTAAGGGCTGTGATTGTGTGGCACACTGGTTTTGTGAAGTATGTGTTTCATGGTATGCGTTAGGGGGTGGAGGTTGCTTGGATGTCTGCTTTGGAGGTCTCTCTTGCTTTTGCAGATTTTTATTTAGAGCCCCTGAGTAAATTTTCGTGTATTTGTGTGTGTTTTTTGCTGGTGCTGGTTTCATAGGTCTATGTGAGACTGGTGGTGTGATGCAAGTCATTCCTTTCTCCTCTTGACTGCCTATTCCAGTCTTGGGTTGAGAGAGCTTAGCCTCCAGTTTGGCTGTATAATTGCATCTCTCGCATGTATTAGTGTTTGGTGGAAGGAGGAGAGGTTGTCTTTGTACATGAGGCAATTGTAACATTCCCTCAAAATGCCCAGATTCACCAGTTGGACCAGAGAGTACACCTGAAACTGTCCTTTGGGCATGCCTGGATAGGTACAGTGAACTGTTTTACTGATTGGCTGGTAAGGTCGAATAGAGAGCCTTGTCCATCTCTACAGTATAGGGGGGGTCTAGCGCTATGTTTTATTAGTGCTTGCTATGAGTTTTGAGCAAGTGCCATGATGATAAGTGAATGGTTTGACTGCTTAAGTTGAAATTTTGTCTAGTACCAAGGGAAAAATTGAAGAGTAGACTTTGTGGAGCCGGGAATAGTTATACCGTAGCTAACCAGTGCTGCCCGGTGCGCAATACTGTGCAAATGCAGGTTTTATAGCAGGGAAATGAAAGAGATAGAAATTAGCCCAAAATGGCCAATAAACTACTAATTTCTGGGCTGGAACCACTCCTCCAGGGACAAATAGGCTGCTCAAAGGTCCCTCTCTCACAGTGAATAGAGAAACTTCCTTCTATCCAAGTAAGGTATGGGCAAACACAGAAACTTGTAACACAGCCCTGAATTCAGCACTAACCTGAAAACTGGACTATACTAGCTTAGAAAGGCAGGAAAACAAGTATATATTTTGTTTTTTTTTTCAGAAAATAAAGCAGATATAATCAAAAAACACTTTAAATGCACAGAAATGGCTATCACACTTGAGTGTGTAGCCTACAACAGTAAAACAGGTAATTTAAACACAGAAATGACTTTGTTAAAGTGCAGGCAGTAAAATAAGTACAATAGAGTTTTATATACAGCTCAGCAAGCTCCTGCCTGGTGCCCTGCAGAGTTCTACAGCAGCAGAGATACAAAAGAGAGACTTTGGAGTGATTAAGTATAATTTTTCTGCATTTTTTGCTGCCTTTAGCTAATTCCGCCTAAAACGCTGATTTTCTAGAGTTTCTGTGATTTAAAAAGCTTGTTTCAGCTACATATTGTACTTATTTACTGCCTGCACTTTAACAAAGTAATTTTTGTGTTTAAATTACCTGTTTAACTGTTGTTTACATGATAAAAAAGCTAAGAAACATATCTGGGGTATTGTTTCTTGTAACAACAAAACAATATCAGTTAAATGTATATTTTGCTGGAATTTAAATGTTGGAATCTAAGACTTTATTCTGATCCTTAACAATATAAAATATCCAGGTACATGTACTGTATAACATTAGTAATGGACTGATTGTTTTACTTTCTTGTGCTACTGAAATATGTGTGTTCTGACTCTAATAATTATTTCTTGTTTATGTTATCCATACTGGATACTTTGATACACATATCTGTGAATAAAATCAGAATGATTTTTACAATAGTGTATTCTTCCAATAGAACAATATTGCATATAGTGTAATGGTTTAAAAATAAGGATTTGTGCTAATGTCATTGGATCTTTGAATTCAACATAATTTGATCTGATAAGCTTTTTTCCTCTATACTGCAAACAGTATGTGATTCCTATATAGTGATCTAAAGGAACATTTCTGAAGGATATTCATATAATTCACAGACAATGAGCCAGGGATAACTACAGCAGTAATTACATGAATGTTTAATGTGTTAATAATGGAACTTTATGGATATGAAACTGTGTAATTGTTTTTGACTTTTAAAAGAATTACTTTAATAATGTGGTCATAAAGCTCTAGAGTAATAAAAGTGCTAGCTGAATTCCTCTTACTGCATATTCTCAATGCATTATGAATGCAGGTGTTGAAGATGATTGGATATAATGGCTATTAGCAGTAGCTAGAGATACTTCGGCTATGGTTTCCTTACCTAAAATATGTGTTTTACACAGTATCACAAGAAATCTCATGAGACAAACTGTAGCTTTCTGGTAAACATCAAAATATGGGAAAGCCTGTCTGACTGCTGATATGCATTAGAACAATACTGAGAATTTGCTCTGAAAGCAAATAAAATGTGGAAATATTAAATTGCTTATATGCAACAATTTTAAAGCATTCACAAACAAATAATTGTAAGCAATAATGTTTTCGAATTCCTTCCTTAATCTAGAGAAAAAATTATCACTGATTAGTCAGCTATATAATTATGTAAGTCTGTAAGAGTGAAAACTACCACACACTTTATTTGAGGTGTATGTAAACCAGTTTTGAAGTACATTCTAATTTACTCTCTGGCGATACTTGTCCATTTCAAAATCAGCACAGTAGAACCAGTGAGGATCTATGTCGCTGAGGAAATCAACAGTTTTATTTAGCAAGCCGGATTACCCCTTCACATGTGAAACTCAAAATAAAATGCGTTACAGCAGCACCCAACAAAGTTTTGACCTTTCTGAATGATTAAAATATTTTTCTTAATTTTTTACATTTCTCTTACATGCAGATGTGAGATAAAAATACAACAAAATGTTGAAAACAGTTTAATGAAGACAGAATAGTCTTCAGTATAAATAACACAACTGCAAGAAACCTGATCTATGAGTGTTATATGGTGAACAAGGTACTGGAAAGTTTATCCCTTTACCCTACATGTGAATCAGTTTATGAATCAAGACTCACCCTAAAAATATGGGTTAAAGGCACTGCTTTATTAGCCAGTCAACTATTTTCACTACTGTTATTCCAATCATTTGCAGAAAATGATTAAGTAATAAAAATCATTGATCATTATAACTGTTAAATGCTTTTCAGTGTGTTACTTGCATGGAACTACAGTACATTTCCTTCAAAAGCAATCACTATTTGCAAAGCATGTTTTTTCACGTAACATGAGGGTATGAAATATTCTGCACTCACAAAACACTGTTTCCAGTCTGCTCTATTTTCCCTTTAATGCCATTCTTTCCTGGATCTGTTAGCGGATTGCTGTGCTTTGTTCCAGCTTTACTCAAGGATGCTCGGGGGAAGGTAGGCTTAATGGTTAAAATCTTAACCTCACAGAGTCAAGGTACAAAGTTTGATTCTAACTACTAGTTATGATTAAGCATGTAAAGGTCTGCAGACTGATAGCCTAATATTTTCCTATGAACCCATATTCTTGGCACACTATAATGAAATTTCATTGTCAAAAACACAAGCTTTATTTCTGAAAGTTCAATCACTGGGAGTCTAGGTTGATAAAGATGCCACCGATGTTTAAAATGAATCTACCATAGACCTGTGAGACATGTATTATTCAGCATAATTTACAATGATCAAGGAAAGTCAACTGAAGAAATTCTTCTAACTTAGCGAACGCTTATTTGAAATACTCTGATTGACAAACCAACCTCTGTATAAGTTAATTCAAAGTTGTGTAGATTCTTAAAATATCATTAAGCTGTTGGTGCAGTAGACCACTAGGTGCCTAACTAAACCACATGGATTGGTTGTTTCCTCTAACTATATGTACATGAGTACACAGCCCAGAGGTGGATTTACAGATCCCCGTGAGGTTTGCCACATGAGGTAAATGGAGTAAATTTCCCTGCAAAAAAATTCATTTTTTATTAGTGCTGCAGTTTCTACCTGATTGTATCTACTTTTAATACCTGTGCGCATATGGTTTACCAGCCAGATTTTCATCATAAAGTATGTTTAATTGACATTTAGTAATTCATCCAGTATTGATTAAAATTCCCAGTGTTATTTTGAAGCCAAGACAAATCTGAAACTTTGATTTAATCATTTACTATTCATTCACAGAACCTGTGGTTCACCATTTGTGACCCGAGTAAGTAGCCTTCAAAATGTCTTGTTTGCATCTTGTTTCACAGAGGTTATATGTTCATATCAAACCAAGGCAGTGTAAGTGAAACTTGTCTTCCAAGGACTGAGGAATATAAATAATTTCTCCCCTCCGTATAACACAGTCACGTGAATAGATTCCCTATATGTGCATAATCGCATTGAATGTAAATATTCTAGATCTAAGTCAACTAATATTTGTAAGCCTTCTTTGCTCACTGTTTATCATGTTTAATACAACATTTCCACATGATACCCTCCTCATTTTTGTTTAATCTAACAATAGTGGTATGTAGGATAAGTGCAATGCTTCTAGATTAGAAAGCCTATCATTACTACTCCAAGTATCCTCCCGACCATACAGTCCTCACAAGGAATTAAAACATGACTGACAACAAATTATAGCTATAACTGGGTTTACTTAACTGTTTACTATTCTCTGTTTTGTGTCTTATCAATGGTAAATTGAATCCATTTCAAGTTCTAGATAGCATATAAATAACACATTAATGATTTTTGTATTTTTTGCTTGACATTACTTCTTCAATAGCAATGCTTGTATTCATGAGATACAGTGTTCTTGTTTGTTAATTTTATGTGCATGTGTGTTTGTGAATGATTGTGGATGTGAGTGTGGGTATGTGGATGTGCAGTATGGGACTGTGTACACATCTATACATATGTGTGTGTGTGTGTGTGTGTGTGTGTGTGTGTGTGTGTGTGTGTGTGTGTGTGTGTGTGTGTGTATGTGTGTGTGTGTCTGTGTGTGTATGTGTATATATATATATATATATATATATATATATATATATATATATATATATATATATATGTGTATATATATATATATATATGTGTGTGTATATATATATATATATATATATATATATATATATATATATATATATATATATATATATATATATATATATATATATATATATATATATATATATATATATATATATATATATATATATATATATATGTATATGATGTTTATCCTAGATCCCCTGATATAGTCAGTGAGTTAAGGTGGGGGGCTTGGGATGGAGGGCTGGATAAAGGATAGGATGATAGAAATTTTGTAGTTGGAGGAAGCTGATTTTGATTACACTGAAAAAAGAAAGTGAGGCAGTGCATGAGGTAGTTGGGTGTGTCAAGTGCTAAGAAGTAAGATAAGATGTGGGAGGAGCAAAATTCAGTACTTCTGTATTGGTAATTGTGAAAGGACTCCTTACTGAGATGTCAGTGCTCAAGTGACCATTCAGACCAAACAGGTAAAGGTTGGTTAGAAGAGAAAAGAAGCAGAAAGGTAGAAAATGGTTTTGTTTACCTGATGTTCTTGTTGGAATTCATGTCTCGTGGTTATTTAGATGAGTGTTCCCATCTCCACCGAATGTCCCCAGTTTTGCTTCATATTAATCGTTGTTCCATGTAACTTGGTGGTTTTCTGACATAGGTCACTATAGGCATGCAGTAAAGTTTCAGTCTTCATTTGAGTGTGTGTATGGCATGGCTTAAGACACTGGTGTTAAGACTGTTACTGTCAAGGGCATGAATTTTATTCTTAAAAAAAAAGCCTTAGGAAATACATGCTAACAATGTTTTAGTAATATGCTAAATTTATGGAAGGAGTCTTGGATCTGGGGATGTTTTTAGTTTGGAGAGGAAATTTAGCTGTGTTCTCAGCTCATTAGACTTTCACAGAATATCCAGAGTTTTGTTAATTTCCTTCATAATACTTGCTGACATGAATCCTTTTTGTTCTGGCAGCTAGGTATATTGCTGGTCTGGGGGAAATCAATGCTTGGTGGTTCTAGTTGAGATTCAGACTTTATGTCCCACAGAAAACGCTTGATAATGGTAATGTTAGTTGTTCTACTGCTTGCTGGGCATGTAGGAGAATTAATTGGAATTTGTTATGATTTGTGACCTAGGGGAGGTGTGCTTTGGGTGACATGAGTGTTTTTGGTTTTGTAGATTTGTGGGGCCTTGCTGCATACACAGCTTAATATTTTCATAATTGGAGTGATATGGTATGAGGGCTATGGTGGCTCTAGTATTGTGTATGTTGGTTTGTTGGTTCAGTGTAAGCTGAGTGATTAAAAATCAAAACTGTATCATCCTATAAATTTGTTGTACCCCCAAATGTTAGTTTCCATGCTGTTTCGTATTCTTTACTGCTTGTCAGGGTTTTTTGATTTAGCTGTATTTAATGAACTAGGAGTAGAAGCACCCTTCAACCTCTGTGAGCCATAGTTTTGTAAAACCCACATGAGATTATAACGTGAAGTAATAGTGGTTGCAGGTCCTGATGAACAATCTGGTAAATGAGCTTCATAATGCACAGTATTGATTTGCTAAGTGCTGCCGTGCAGCTCAGCTGTTTGGATTGTGGTGGGTTGTCCAGATTTTGCCTTACTTGTTTGTTTTGAGCCTCATAAGTTTATGGGTTTTCTTGCAGTCTTCATACCCTTTGGAGAATGCATTCTAATGCACATGCTGTTATTCTTTGGAAAATATATGCTAACACAAATGGTGTTATTCTAGAAAGTAGTGTATAAGAGCTATATTCAATCTCCTGAATGGCTTAGACATCCAAAATGGAATTTTAATCAAGGTACACCACCAAACAAATTAACAGTAGGTCTACTTCTGCAAGTACATGAAATGGTACCAGAGAGGTCTAGGAATTTAAATATCAATGTGGCTCGTGAACGAAATTTCTATAAAAATGAAGAGATATGTGGACCATGCCATTGGTGAAGAGTTAAGGGTCACAAATCACCAGAGGTATATAATTAACATGATTATTGCAACTGATTTTAGGATTTATCCTACAGGAATTTTTGTGCAAGTATGACTTCCATTTTAATTTGAGGCTATGTAATATCCCAGTTAGTAAATTTAGAATTTAGTAGTATTGGTCACAATCCCACACTGGAGATGCTGGGGGCATGCCCACCGTAGAAAAGCATTCAGCTTGTGTACATTCATTTTGTCAGTTTCACTTATTTGTTGACGGCAATACTGCATCCTTGAAGAAAGCAGTTTCTGATACTAGTTATTTAGTAAATCTGGTTTAACGAACAAAACTAAGAAAAGAATCATGATTTCATGGTAAATACTAGGGTACTGTTAGCTGAACCTTGCACATAACTAAAGTAATGTTACAGATGTACATGTAGAACGAAATACATTCATCTTTAATCACTCAGAAAATTTGGAAAAGGAAATAATTAAATCACCTGCAGTGCTGCAGTTACTTTGATCCCGGTGTCCTTCATGCATTCCAAACAGCAGATTTTCATTAAGAGGTGAATAAAAAAGCAGCTGTCTTGACAGCTCAGCACACCACCATCATTGACTCATTCTGTAGTGGGTTGTCTGTGCAAGATCTTCTTCCCTGTAAGAAACCTGAACAATTTATTAACCTAGGTCAAGCTCATGTAAACATATAGTGCACTGCTCCAAAACTTGACTATAATATCTATGCACTCCAGCCCAAGTAACTGCACGCCACCCCCATTCCTTAGTAGTAAGTTTACTGAAAGTAACCCCTTGCATTCTAAAACAAACCTAACTCCATGCAATTAGAGTCATTCCAACCCCGGAGTTATTTCCTCTCAAAATCACTGACCAGCATTTTCTTACAAGTTCTGTAGCTAGCCTGATTAAGATGGGTATATTGAGGCAGTGTATAAACTGCCATGCTGACTGACAATCATCTGTTGCTTAAACAACACAATGCAGAGTGTGAGAAATGCCCTTGCATACACACACATATATATATATATATATATATATATATATATATACATACATACATATATATATATATATATATATATATATATATATATATATATGTATGTATATGTATATATACAGTCCATATTTTGCCATGGGAGTCAGAAATCCCAGGCATAGACAACTCGTGACTGAAGGATCAGCAGTACAAGTGCAGATAATTTCTCATATGCTGAGTGTGTAAAGATTAACTTGCCTAAGCGTCAAAGGCCTGCATGATGAAACACAGGCACTAAAAACACTCAGCAAAGCTCTAGACCTACAAAACCAACCACCACACACCAGAGTCCCATGCCATGGATGCTCAGCCCATAAGGCAGACATGTAGCCAACCAAGTATTCTAGCTGTTGGTGACTCCATTGTAAGACATAAAGATGGAGCTCTAAATTGGCTGAGCAAGGAAAGAGTGATGATTACTTGCTTCCCTGGTGCCAGGGTACATCATATCACACATGATCTCAAGTTTATGAGCAATAGGTACAGGTATGACTCTGTCATAGTGCATATGGGTGTCAATGACTTCAGATGTACCTCCCTGGATTATATGAAGCGAGACATGAAAGAGTTCTCAGACGGTGTCACAGGGAGATATGAGCGTAGTTTTGAGCAGCTCAAAGAATGGTGCTGCAATACAAGTAAAAAATAATTGACTTTAATAATTAGCTTACTTTTTGATTTAATTCTTAGAGAGTTCACTATCTGCCTGCCTGGGAGGATATGTTCAGGCTGCTTTGCCAAAGTCGGCCTACACGTCTCCTCTCTAGGCTATTGGATTTTGGCAAAGATATTCTTCACCCCCCCCCCATAGTACCTTTTTTATGCAATGCCAGCCTGTGAAAACTACCAATATAATGAATGAATGAATCAATCAGTGGATAATATAATTGTGTTAATAATCAATGCTAGAAGCCTAGAAAAGAAACTCCACTGCCTGCAAGGTCTCTGAACCCTGGAGGGCATTGACATCTGTGTTTTGCCTGAGAGAATGTGTAAAATGGTATAGCATATACTTGCTGTGCAGGACTATGATGCTTTCCATGCTGTTAGACTAGCCCCATTGCAGGAGGGTAAAAAAGATGGAGGTGTCTCTGTCTTCATTCACGAGAGACTTATATCAAGGCTGGTAAAGCAGCATGATACATTAGAACTTCTTCGTGTCCAAATCACCATCACAAATATCCCACACCATATATTACCTAGCTATAGAACTCCCTTTATGACCAGTGAAAGCCACAATGACCATGCACAGAAAAATGGGGACTCTCAGTATTAAACCAGTGCCAGGTTATTTTAACTACCCAACCATAGACAGGGAAGCTGACACCTCCATAAGTACAGAAACACTTTGTTAATATAAATGCCTTGGAACAATTAGGGTATCCACTAGGGATAGCAACATCTTAGACCTTGTCCTTATTAATATGGTGAGGTCTAATCCTAAAACCACCTCCTTTGAAATAAAACTGAAACCAGTTGCCCCCTCTGCCCCATCTCCTTTACAAACGTTTCTGAGACAAAATATCTAGTGTTAAGTGATTCATTGGCAAGCTTCAAATCCCCAGCAAATTCTGAAAACTTCCCTGTATACGTAGATCATTAATGACCAAACCGCACCAACATGTTAACATCTGCAATGATGCAGCTGTTCCCTGCAGAAACAACTGCAGGCAAATATCAGAAAGATCATCAGTGGAGCTATAATATCAAGAAGCTATACAATAAAAGGAAAATCATTGTGATCAAAAGTGAGATGGACAGGACCCCAGAATGAGAGAGCTGTTGTCATTAAATAAAACAAACTATCAAAGTGTTTAATTAAACCCATCAAAGCTAAATTTGATGTGAAAATAGCTATCCAAGCTAAAGAAACTCACAAGACTACAGTCACATGAGTCACAGTGCAGCAATGCTCTTAGCTGTTTGTAGAAAAATAGTATATTGATGGGTCCTGACAATATCTCTGGATGCATATGTAACAGTATATTGCAAGGTTTATCCACAACCCTAACAACACTGGTCAATCTTAGGTTCTATATGGATTTTACACCAAGTAAATGGAGAACAGCAACTGTTATTGCTATGACCCAGGTAATTATAGGCTCGTTAGTCTGTTCAGCCCATACCTTTTAACTGTCCGTATTTTTGCCTCTTATCTTTGGTCTGTTCCTTATAAAATTTTGTTTTTCTGGTAATTTACTGGCAAATCATTGAAAATTGAAGTCAGAAAATAATGACAGACATTTGAGCTTCAGACCTCCCCTTCAGAAAATTCATGCTAATGCAAAAGCTGTCATTCTATCACCTTTCTAAGTTTGCAAGAACAATATTTAAAATTGTCCCTATTTCTTGGTCTAAGATATTAAGAGGTGTGGAATAGCCTCATATGCAAAAACCTGGAAAGAATTATCATGGAAGTAATTGATAAGGACACAGGGAAACTCCAAACTCTGGATCATCTCAGTTTGTATTCAGCAACATCAACAGATCAGTTTGGAGAAACAGGTATATCTTGCAGAGGATACACCTGATCTGAAACAGACTCTCCATTCATGTAAAACAAAGCTCATCACTTTCCAAATTCAAGCACAGCCTGGATCTACAGATGGGAAATAGGAAATTAATCTTAGGGTTGTTTTAACTCTTACATGGGACTTTTTAGAATACATGTGGTATCAACCCAGTTATTATCACTACAGGAACTCTAAACATGGTCCATGAATGGTAAGATTAATTAAAATGCTAAATGGGGTAGGTAATTCTAGGCACCAAACTAGAAATTTCGCTAGGCTTAAATGTCAAGGGTAATTAGCCTAGTACTAACTTATGAACCCATGAATCAATGAACATATATACCTTAGCAGAAAACTTGGTTTGAGCTCATTAGAGGCATGCTTTCTAATGATAAGCTCATGAAACTCAACAGACATCTAGGAATTCCCTTGAGAAATCAGCATGACATAAAGAATGTATTCTGTCAGGCCTAATAATGTAAGCAGCACCTCTAGTGTGCTGCTGTATCCAACCTGAGATGTGGAAATGTTATGATGCACGTAATACCAGGGAAAGTCTTACAACTAAAATACTTAGGTGGAGGCCTGCAAATCTCCCAGAGTTATTTAGGAAGACAATCAAAGTACACAAAGATTTGCTCTATTTGTACTTTTATCTTTAGTGCAATAGGAAAAATAAATAGCATCAGCAATGCTGTTTAAAGCATGAAACGTCATTTTGCAGTTTTGTATACAACAGTATATAAGGGTCTAGATAAGTAAGAAGATGTTTTAAATATAATAACCTCAACATTTACAATAATTTTATTTAAGCTGCATATCTCCATTGGCTACATATTTGTGTTGTCTTCATTATATTTTTAATTTCAGACTAGTAATCCCTTACTGCGTGAAGTGGGCATGTGTTAAACATTGCAGCATTTTAAGTACTAAAACTAATTAAATAACTCTGTTTTCAGGAAAAAAAGACTTGGTCAAAAATCATTTATATAGTATATTTGGAATCATTCTGAATGAGTGTAACAAAAACTTCAAGCTTGTTTGTCATTTTTTCTAAGATATGAACAGGTAATCATGGAGCGGACACAAGTCATTAGACAGAATGATGTCACAACATCCTGGGCATTTGGATGTACTTCCATAAGCATGCATGTGTTACAGATGCCCCAGAGCTTTTTAATCTTTGATTCAGATTCCTCCATAAAGTAAATAAACCACTAATTTAGGATGCAGGTATATATCTGGTTGTAAGGCAGATAGAGGGTAAATAGTTACAAATGACACTAAGGAATGATCTATTTCTTGACAAAGTTATCTTCAAAATATTCAAGAGTCAATAGTTAGCTACTTTACACTGGTGGAAAAGTTTTTGAAGCCATCTATGTGAATCTCGTAGCCATCCACATTTATCTGTGTCAGAAATTCACAGCAATCTGATTAGTTTCCAAATTTTTTTCCTAAAATACTTAATGTATATACTATCAGGATATTATCAAAACAAAGGTGAACTAAAATAAATATGTATATTATGAGAGGTACTTGTAATTTTACATAAGGACTGTATATATTTTGCAGCAGAAAAAGGAAGAAAGAAAATTTTGAATAGTTCAAGCATACCTTTATATCTGCATCTTAATCTATTTAATATCTGTATGCTAATTATTTTCTCTGTTTGAGCCCCTTGGCTATCACAAGAAAAATTGTTATTAGGACTCTGGCCTGCAATGAGTTCACTGCAATATTTTTAAACGTGTTTAGTTATACAAAAGGTTTGTTTATTGAACCTTCCCTTTTCCCAAGCTAAACCCTCCAGCTATTACAGATATTTTATTTATTTATTTATTTGCAGTTGGTTTACCAGGATAGTCCATTGGGCCAAGATGAACCTGCTTTCAATGGAGTCCCGGGGAGAAAAGCTCCAAAAACAAGCAAGGTTACAATAGGTTTTAGATTACAATTTTTACAAATGTTACAGACTAGAGCAAAACATTACAAATAGTACAGACTAGTGAAAAACATTATAGATGATACAGACTAGTAATAAAGGAACATTACAGTATAAATATTTCCTCATATTCTACTCTACTCACATCTATATGATCTTTCATGTATCAAATAGCTTAATTTTGTATTGTACTTGCACCTGTGAAATTTTGTTTTGTTTTTATATATAATATTGTACTTTACTTTCGAGGAGCTTTTCTCCCCAGGCTTCTGCTGAAAATGGACATGTATCCAGCTGGACTAGCCCGGTCAACAAATGTAAAATAAAAATAAAATAAAATAAATAAATAAATAATAAATACTGAGAAGCCATTACATCTTAGGAAGCTGATTCTTGTTAAGAAAGGTATCAGTCTGAATAGAAATCCCAAGCTCGTCTTTCATCATTGGTTTATCTAGCTCTTTAAGAAATGCTTTTTTTTATGGGAAAGCTGGAAGACAACAGAAGAAAAAGAGAGGTGTAATGATAATGCTATAATTTTATTGAACATCAGGCCTTTGTCAGTTTCTAAAACAACTATGTGAGTATTTTACCAAATGTCCACACCTTTTTGCTACATCTTGAAACTTGTAACAAAAGTCCTGTGTCTAAGTCACAGGCAATACAGTCTGCTTTAGCTCTAAAAACACTAACTAGTTGAGTAAATGTAATAATCCACACACAAGTAATTTTCTTTAGGAAGTATATCTGTTACATTTTTCTGTTTAATTTCGCTTGACTGATATTAAGTGAGCTTATAATATTCTTTTTATTTCAGTTTTTCCACATTGATCATCTTTAGCTGTCATTCTCTTTTCCTCCTAATTTTAAGAAATACAGGATTATGAGCAGGTTGCTGATTAGAACCTGCTTATTATGCGCTCAAAATATGGATGACAAGAAATTCACCTTGAAAGCAAAGATCAACAGGTGAATCTTGGCATCCATGTTGAGAACAAATAACAAAGGGTTATGACTGCAAACTTGATCATAGTTCTTTGTAGTACATGGGATTTTATGTACTCCATGTATTACCTGTTACAAATTAGAAATAAGTAAATAAAACAAAACACCCTTGCTTTTGAAGCCATAAAGCTCTTAGTGAACACTGTCAGAAAGATAGTGTAAATTCATTTTTATGTTTGCACTCATCTACGATGCATTCCAAATGTCTAGATTTTCACAGAATGTCCAGATTTTATGCCTCACATGTTTGGTCTGTTCCTCATAAAATTTGTGGGTTTCTGGCAAATCATCAAGGACTGAAGTCACCAAATAATAATTGAGTTTCAGACTTCATATCCTTCATAACCCTGTTATTCTTGGAGCTTTCTAAGCTTATTGACATGAAGTCAGGAGACTGTTACCAGCACAGACAGCAGGTACAAATAAATCATTGCTATTGCTTCTTGAAAAGTACTGGCAGATTTATCTGCCTAGTGTTAGATCTGACCTTGACAAGTCAAGCAGGGGGTGCTTAACATTTGTTAAGGTCATGTCTGTTGCTATAGAGGCGGTTAACTGACTTTTTTTCTGAATTTTGGACTATAATCACTGTACTCTATGCATTACAATTTTTGTTAGGCTCAAAGCAGAGACTTTAGGTGATTTTTACAAAATACCTCTTTCAATCTGAAGAGCACATAAATGAGAATACTCACTGCCATCTGCAATACTTTTTTTTTTTTACCCAGAAGATTAATACTTAATGCTGATTGTTTTTGCAAAGCATTTCCTCACTGACATTCCAGTCTAACTGCATTCCAGGCTGAAATGCATGATGTTTATTTCTTTCTCTGCACTGATTGTTCACTTGGGAGAGTCTTGACATTTTTCTGAAACAAAATTAGACACATTAGGGGATATTAAATATCATGATATGAAGTATGAGCTCCATGTTACAAATATTTCTGCATCCTGTTGCTTAGATGTCTATGTTTTAGGCTGGCAGCTGAGATAATTATGTGCATTTGAAAAGGTAATTCTAGAATGTTGATGCTATAGATAGATACATAGATAGAGCTATAGACACACACACACACACACACACACACACACACACACACACACACACACACACACACACACACACACACACACACATTCTAAGAATATTTGAAGGTGTGTTCATTTAAGTTATTGAGAAGATCAGGAAATTTGTAACTTTAATGACTCATTAATGAATGCCACTTTCCTGTTGAATAATTACATGCAAGAGAATTAGAGAATAAATGATTTATCCATCTTCCTTTTAAATAAATAGTGTAGAATTCTGTTAAAGAGCTATGCTTACTTGGTTTTGAACAAAGAAAACTGGTATCCTTAAGAGAAAACTGTGTACTTACCCCAAACAACACGTTCAGTAATATGCTCAGGTATGCATAAAAACAAAATTAAACATTCATCTAAGTGAACCCTTCAGTAAAATGTCCAGGTATGCAAAACAACCAAAATGAAGCATTCAGCTAAGTGAGCCCTTCAGTAAAATGTCCAGGTGTGCAAAAGCACCAGATGATCTCCCCTCACATCTCCATATTCTCCCTGAAAACCGCTTCTTGCTAGTGTAAATTCAGGGCAATTTAAATGCTTAGTATGCAAATTAGCTCATTATAGATTCATGTCTATGAATCAAACTAATATGCATATGTCCCAGTTGGGCCAACCCGGTCAACAAATGTCAAATATGTGTCCCCTATCACTTATGTGTTAAGCATGTTATGCTTTTTCGATGGGGAGCACGTGCTTACAGCAACTCCTTCACATCTTCATATGTATGCTGACACTCTGGGATTTGCAAATCCATGTAGCACAACTCTTCGTGGATCACTGCTATGAAAATGTGAAGCCTCAGACTGTCACTACTGCCAAAAGTCATGTACACACGCAATCATACAGATTTAGTCAGTCACAAATACACACGCACGCAAACACACACACACACACACGCACACACACACACACACACACACACACACACACACACACACACACACACTCATGCGGCTTCAGTCATGCCACTGCAAACATGTATGTACACATCGGCATGCATTCACATAAACTCACACACACACACGCACATACAGATACACATGCTAACATCTCACAGCCTCCAAGCATCTTTGCTAAACTTACCTGCACGATAAATACTCCCATAGGAGTGAATGGCTGACTGCCATGTTTAAACTGTGGTCACTTTTTCCTCCAGCAGTGAACCTTTACATGGCTAAGTGATTGTCTGAATCACTCATCACTTATATGGGGACCACTGCCCTTTCATTGGGACAGTACATGGGTAATCAGCATTAGCTGCTCCTCTGCACTCATGTACATTATCATGCAGCTCTTTCTTCAAGACAACCCTCCCCGCTGAGACTCCTATAAGATAAACTTCAGTGGAAGGAAGCTTGTGAATCAGAAAGCCTTAAGGAATCCCCCTCATGGTATGCTTTTGATCAGAATCCCAACCTAAGTTCTTTATATTCAGATATGTAATTTTTTTTTCTCAAAAAATCAGATGTACATAAAATAAAAAAGTGTATTTCACTAAATAGTCTTGTCTTTGATAGCCTTCTTTTTGAATGGTTCAGTCTTATTTAAATTATAGATTTTTATATTTTTCTAATCTGTTGCAAATCAGTAACTGGCATTTGGTATGACCAGCTGAGAGATCACTAAGATTTTCATTGTGATCCACACCAAGTTGTTAAAAAGACTCAGTACCAAGAATGGAGAATTATATCATGGATAGTCTTAATTCTTTGTTAAGTGACAGAAATATGACATTAGCTTGGCTGGCATTCCTTTACATGGCTTTGTATCCATCAATGATCCTGTTTTACTACCATCTATGTGAGAAGTTAATATGATGACAATTAGAAACTAAGCATAATTTCTAATGATCTAGGTGCATGAAATCTGATACAATTTAGTGCAGTTAAGAAACATAATTATTAAACCTGTAACACAAAGGACTTCAAATATATTCTTTGTGATTCATCTCACTCTTACTTATGCACTGTTTATTAAAATCCCAGTTAAAAACTTTGGATTCTGCACAAAATTAACAATGTCTACCTTGATAGTTAGATTCAATCTTCTGTCTCATCAAAAGTGACATGGAAGAGATCAATCAGCATATATCTATTACCTGATTATGTCATAAAACCGACACAGGTAGATGATTAATAGCTAGCCTTGGGATAGTAAAACTCATAACTTAATTTTGCAATCAAGTTCAAAGGTCATTTATATGAGGACTGCTACTTCAAGACAAGGAAGTTGAACATGGCACCATGTTTGTTTTTGGCCAGTACTAAGTGATCTCAAACTGAACTATTTAAGCTATATATTTTAATGCATTCATGGCATGTAAACATTGATAACTTCAGTTATGTATGATAATTCAGAGATATGTAGGCATATTTGCTCAGAATATGACATATGGCCAGTGAAATTTATTTAATTGCTGCAGGTAATCTCCACTTAAAAGAATTCAGTTTCACATGCTTGACTGTATTCCATATTTGTTATCCATTCTAGGCACTGCCAGTATTTTCTACTCTGCTATGCTTACTTCTGTCTCAGAGAATCTGTCATCTGTTCAAATTCATGTGCTTATTTGTTTTTTATTAATATTACTATTGTTGTTATTTATTTTACTTGCCTATTTTCTGACTTACTTAGCTATCTATTTATCTATTTGTATTTTTAAGCAGGGTGGAGCACTTATCCAAATGGACCTTTTTCATACTTAGACCTTGACTGCATAACCCAGAATCTTATAGCAGTTTAATAAAGCAATGCAGGTGAAATGTCAGAAAAGAAAATATATTAACACAGAGTTCTTGGAGAATAATGTGAGGCTTATATAATGAAAGCTGGAGCAATACATTCAAAATAAATATCAAGTTTGGAAGACATAAAACATTATGACCACAACATGTACAATATATGAATAACATGTTTGTTTTTATTAAATATGTATGAGCAGTTTTGTTAGAATATTTTGTTAAATAGAAAAAGTAAAGTGATTATGGAGGAGTATCACATTGGAAATGTTTGCATTTTTCAGTTTTCAACAAATGTCTTTTAGTTTCTTTCAAAAAATCTGGTAAAACGAGACTGTAATTTTTAGGTGCATAGGGAATGATTCCCAAGGTTTAGTGAACAGGGCAGGAAAAATGAAATTGCTGCAGGCAAATTTATTTTGAAAAATCTGAAAAAAAAATATGAATACTTGTAGTAAGAGACTAAGGTTATATCTGGAGTGTCAGTCTGTAAAAAAGTGAAATGGACACAAATTAAACAATTTATAAAGAAGCAAAGACTGGGCTTAAATTGTCCCTTTTGACCCAGGGAGCACTTTTTCTTTCATGCCTACCAGGACATAATAGGTTCATAGGTTTATAGGAGGTTACTAGGCTAATGGCTCTAGGGCCTTAACAAGCTTAGCCACATAATACCATTGTTCCCTAGTTTTGATTCTTATGCTTGCTCCAAGATTGTAGGTTGTGTCTACAGTATTTTCTCCATGTTCTTGCATTTTCATTTTATTTAGCTGTTTACTGGTTAATTTGACCAATTGTAATAGACGGTTTCAGTTATTACACATGACAAATATATTTACAATGTGTTGTGGGTCTCTGCTTGTTCATTGGCAGCTGCTTTATCTTATCAATACTGATTGTGACTATGCAATTGCTTACATATGCTGTTGATGTTATTGTATGTCACAGCTTGTTTTCTGTACACATTGAAGTAAGTTCTGTTAAGTTTGTGTGACTTCAGTGGCAGTATATTTTAACATCACTGGAATGGATTTAGACCTCCCTTCATGTGGGTACAGGGGTCTGACACTCGCATGTATAAACAATATGTTTATGTTCATGGCAATGTTCTATGGTATGAATTTTGTACACTTGGCTTTTTCATATTCAGTTGTCATATTTTGTTGAAGACAATTTTGGCTGTTTAAGTTGCCATTATGACTATGGTTTGGTTTACAGTTAAAATAAAGTAACAATAGTAGAAATGCATTTTGCAACATTATACAGAAAGTTTGAAGATGGCTTCATTAAATAGCCTTAGTTGTATAGAAACATTTTCAGAACAACTTAGCATCTGAAAAAGGACATATTTACATGTGTGTTCATTATGTATATACACCTACATGAACGTCAAAGATAAAATATGACAATTTATTATGTATAATAAGTACTTACACTCAGGTTAGACAACATTAGCACATTAGTATCCCTGTTATGGCTTCACTTTATTCAAAACATGCACTTTTGTGATATTTAAGTATGCCTCAGACATTTTGTAAGCCCTACAAGGTCTCTTTATCTAATGGTGTGACTGAGCTACAGAGAAATTAATTTTTTTTGTTAATCTCGAAAATGATGTTTTTGTACAAGTTTTCTCACTTCACAATCAAAAGACTTAAACTGTAAAGGCTATGCAGATCATTTCAAAGTTTTGTCCGTCTTTTCAGTGTCTTTTCAGTGTCATACAGGCTACTCAGTCAGGCTTATTACACTTTCGCAAGTCCAGTAGTACAATAAATACCCACTCAGAGGATTTCAATCTTCTTTTTTTTTTCAAAATAAATAAATAGAACATGTTGGAAGGATAGGTATACACCACAGAGAATACCACCTCTATGGGACCATTTTCCACACCTCATAATTCAAAGAATTTCTCCCCTACTCCCTTTACATGTAATTTGGATGAATGGCTGGGTAACCACAGATCTGTACCCTTTGTTTTGGACCCCTATCCCTCAAGAATAGGAAAAATATGTAAATGTCCCAACATATCCTTGCTCATCCCACCTCTGGGTTATTCATGTGCAAAATATAATGGCTAAAACTGCCATGAGAATGTAATGCTAGGCTTATTAAATCCTCTCAGATCAATAGCCAAGTAATAATGAACCTGTGAACCTAATGGTTTAAGCTAGCAGCTAACTATATTACCTGATTGCTTTTTCCTGAATCAGTTGTGATATTTTAACATTTCTTATGTGAGAGCCCATAAACCCTTCATAGACATGGGTCATTTTTTATGACAAGAATTTTCTATCCATGTTGAAACGTTCTAAAAGCTCAAGTTTATTTGCCAGTTTTAGTTTGTAGCTGTAAAATGTATTTCAAAGATAAATAAGGGATCATGTGACCATCCAAGTGTTAAAATATTGGAAGACTGTCTACTGTTTGTCTAAAGTGAATTCATGCTTCATTGGCTTGTACAGTAAAAAGTCTGGCAGAAATACCAAACAGTATTGGTTTTGTCTTTTAAGGGTGATAGTTTATTTCTCCCAACATCTGTTGAGGTATACTTATTTACTTTCCCTAAGCACTAAAATTCCATGTTCAGAAAGATTTGTCTGTCCCAAGCTAATTACAATAAAAGGTACCCAAACAGAGAGAAAACAGAAATTCCCTCAGAACATAACCCTTGTAGGACTGTTCATTTTAGTTTTTTGAGAAAAGAATGCCACTGACATTTACAACTAAAATAACACCAGAAAGGTAAGCAATGAACCAGTTTCTGACATCATTGTTATGAAGCACAATCCTATGTAACTCATTCAGTGTGCACAGTTGTCCTTATTGACTGATTGTATTCCATGAGCTGGCATGGGTCCATTTTTTTCTGATTCATAAACAAGAGCTATACTAATGATGTAGCCTTGAATGATTCTATGCTACTGCTGGGAAGGAAAATTTTTAGTATTGATGTGCGTAGAAGATTAAGGAGCTGTTAATGCACTGTTTCCTATGGTCCAATGGTATAAGGCTGGATTTAATAAACCTCCACTGATGAACAGTGTGACTTTGAACAAGTCGCTTAACCAAACACTGGTCTCATGATAAGTCTGAAAAGTTTCATGGAGATCAGTGTCCTACCCTAGAAAACAAATGCAAGTAAAATAAAATAAATAAAATATATATTTTACAAGTGCATGCAGATAGACCCCATTCTTTAATTTTATATTTATCTAGATTTTATCTCTCTCTCTCTTGCTGTGTGTGTGTGTGTGTATGTGTGTGTGTCTGTGTGTGTGTGTGTGTGTGTGTGTGTGTGTGTGTGTGTGTGTGTGTGTGTGTGTGTGTATATATAATATATCTATATATCTATCTATATATATATATCTATATATATATATATATATATATATATATATATATATGTATATGGGTTCCATACACTAGATCGAATTTTCACTAATTCAGAATTGTGCATGAAATGCTCACTGCAGCGAAAGTCCACTTATGCAAAATTCAGTACAACGAACGGTTGTTGTACTGAACTTCTGTGCAGTACTCACGGACCTTAGGGTTAGGGCACGGGTCATAGTAAGGGGATAGCCCTATTACCATGACCTGTGCCCTAACCCTAAGGTCCGTGATGACTGCAGCGCAGTGAAGGACATAGCAATGTCCTCCACTATGGTGCGATAGTCACGAACCTTAGGGTTAGGGTATGGGTTAGGGTAAGAGGATAGCTTTAGTAACTATCCCCTTACCCTAACCCGTGCCCTAACCCTAAGGTCCATGACTATCACACCATAGTGGAGGACATAGCTTGTTTTTTATGTCCTCCACTGTGCTGCGGTGTTTTCGGTGAAGTGCACTTACACAAAAGTTCACTTTCATTAAAGTGAACTTACACAGAAGTGAGGCTTCCTATTACAAGTTCGAAGTAGTGAACTTTCATTCTTGTAATAGGAATCCATACATACATATATATATATATATATATATATATATATATATATATGCATGCACTTTTTATATGCAGCTGGTTGAACTGCTGTACCATCAATGACAAGAATATGAACACAGTTATGTCAAAACACATAACATGGACACATTCTGCGGATGTTCCAGGGATTACCTCAGAGCAGGTTAAACCAAATACAAGTATTTTTCAAGGGGGGGTTGCACTCTCCCTTCTAATTATATATCCTAACTACAAGATTGCACAATCCCAGAGAAAGGGAAAATTCCCCAAATCTAGAAATTATTGAGCTCACACACCAGTCGACTATCTTTTTCAATCAACATAGTGATGTTGACTGCATATACATCAACATTGCAGTCTTGCAGTCATTCAATCAACTATTCTAAGCCCATACGCATACACACACACACACACACACACACACACACACACACACACACACACACACACACTGTTTTCCTTTAGGTAATGAGGAAGATTGAGTGCTACAGTAATTAGTAGCTAATTTAGTGCTTACAAGTTCTGAACAAGTGCGGAGTATGAATAAGCAAATTTAAGTGCTAAAACTAAGAATCTGTATCTGCACTAGATGAGTTACAGGACAGAAACAAGTGCAAATGCAGGCTTTCAAATCAGAAAGTTGAGAGAGATGGAAGATTGCCCAAACGACCAATAATTACAAATTCTGGGCCAGAACCACTCCTTATGTGGTAGACAGGTTACCTAATGCTTACCACTCCCACTGATAAGCTAGAAGGCTTCCCTCCAACACAGAAAGGCTTGGGGGGCTCAGAAGCTTACAAACAGTAACGATATTTCATGTTGTCCTATTTTATCCAGTAGATCCTGCAAGTGCTGTCTAAATGTGTCCACCAGTGTGGTTTGACAGCACACTGGCTGCAGCAGTAAAGGGGCTCAAGAAATCTGGATAAAGCCTAAAATAAAGGGGAGAGGCTCAAAAACAGGAATAGATATTAAGTATTCCTCTGAAAAACATATAATGTCGGTTAAATAACAGGATTTCTGTTGTTAGCATGAATTTTCTGAAGGAAATAAAGTCTGAAATTCAAATGCATGTCATAATTAATAATTGTAAAGTTTTTATGAAGGCGAACTATTGAGGTGCCAGATCACTGTTGCTGGAATAAAGGAGAGGTGCCGGTGTATTTTTGTGTTTTTGAATCTTATTATTGCTGGTTGTGTGCTCTTTTTTTGTGCATTTATTCCAATAAATTTGGAACATGTATCTGTATGTAATTGTATAAAAAACTGCAACTGTTAAGTCTTCTGTATCTATGCACATGTGGAGCTTTTCTTCCCGGGCCTCTGCTGAAAATGGACTTGTATCCAGTCAGACTTTCCCAGTTAC